>NC_139017.1:11207013-11549670 GCF_964374135.1 Grampus griseus | reverse complement strand
CACATGGTCTTTTCTCTGTGAGCATATATTACTGGTGCCTCTTCCTCTTCTTGTAAGACACTGTCATGTTGAATTTCTGCCATATCCTTATGATCTTATTTAACCATATTCACCTCTTTAAAGACCTTATCTTTGAATTTAGTCATATCAGAGGTTAAGGTTTAAATATATGAATTGGCGGGGGGTGGGGGTGGGGCAAATTCAGCCTCTAAGTCCCAATGTTCTCAATTAGTCAAACCTATTCAGATATTTTGAAATCTCCAGTGGGTGCAGCCAGTGACCACTCTCACACTTTCCTCAATGAATAGCCATTTCTGTAAGTCCTGCGAAAACTCCAAATGCTCCAGCTGCCCAGTGCTTTCTCCAGAATTACCTGGGCACTCCATGCTTCAGTAAATAAAACTTCAGTTCTGACTGCTGGGGACCTCCTTGACCCTGTTCCAGTTCTATGGCAAGCATTAGGCCTGGTTGGTTAGGATTAATCATATTGTCCCTCCTTCCTGTAACAAGGATTTTAACAAGAGTTTTAGATGATTCATACTGCCTGAGATGACAAATATTTAAAGGCATTAAAATATCAGAAGAATTAGTATAAAATGTGATTATAACCAACGATTATTTGTGTTCCTATTGCTTATTTATAGACAAAGACTGAAATTAGAATTCAAAATTAAGTAATTAATTAACATGCCAGATATACATACAGAGGCTAAAACAATATCTAAAATATGCTGCTTACAAGAGACTCACTTTAGCTTAAGAAACCATAAGGCTGAAAGTATAGTAATCAAAAAAGATATTCCAAACAAATAGTAACCAACAGAAAGCATGAGTGGCTATATATATGTCAGACAAAATAGATGACTTTAAGTGCAAAACCATCACAAGGGACAAGAGAAGGTCATTAGATAATGAGAAAAAGGTCAATTCATCAAGAAGATATCATGGTTGTAAAAATATATGCACCCAACATGGAAGCACATAAATATATAAAGCAAATATTAACAGAACTGAAGGAAAAAAATAGATAACAGTACAATAATGATGGAAACTTCAGTATCCCAGTACAATAATGATGGAAGCTTCAGTATCCCACTCTCAACATTGAATCATCCCAACATAAAATCAATAAGGAAACAGCAGACTTTAATAACCCTTTGATCAAGTGGAACTAAGAGGCATACATATAAGATTCCATCCAACAGCAACAGAATATACATTCTTCTCAAGTGCACACAGAACATTCTCAGGATAGATTGGACATTAGGTCACAAAACAAGTTGTAACAAATTTAAGAAGACTGAAATCATATCAGGTATCTCTTCTAACCACAATGGTAAAGAACTAGAAATCAATAATAGAAGGAAAATTCACAAATATGTGGAAATTAAACAAGACAATGCTGAACAACCAAAGAGGCAAAGAAGAAATCAAAAGGAAAACCAAAAAATACCTTGAGACAAATGAAAATGGAAACAGACCATACCAAAACTTATGCAAAACTCATGCAGCAAAAGAAATTCTAACAGGAAGTTTATAATGACAAAAACTTACATTAAGAAAAAAAGAAATATCTCAAGTAAACAACCCAAATCAACTCAAAATGGATGAAAGATTTAAATATCAGACTTCCAACTATAAACCTACTAGAAAGAGAAAAAAGGGAGAAAGCTCCTTGATATTGGTCTCGGCAAGGATTTTTTTTAAAATCTGATACAATATCACTTCACAACTGTTGAAATGGTTAATATCAAAAAGACAAAAGTTAACCAGTGTTGGCAAAAAAGAAGCCCTGGTATACTCTAGGTGAGAATATAAATTGGTATAGTCACTATGAAAAATGCTATGGAGGTTCCTCAAAATATTAAAAATAGAACTATCATATCATCCAACAATCCTACTTCTGGTTACATGTATGAAAGAAATGAAATCAGTATATTTAGGAGATATGTGAACTCCCATGTTCATTGCAGCATTATTCACAATATCCAAAGTCTGAAAACAACCTAAATGTCCACTGATTGACAAAGAAAATGTGGCGTACATATCCAATGGAATATCATTCAGCCTTAATAAAAAAAAATGGTGATCCTGTCATTTGTGACAACATGGATGAATCTGGAAGACTTTATACTAAGTAAAATAAGTCTGAAACAGAAAGGCAAATACTGCATGATCTCACTTATAGGTGGAAACTATAAAACACAAACTCATAAAAGAAGAATAGAGGGGTGGTTGCTGGAGGCTGAGAGGTAGGGTAAAATGAGAGATGTTGGTCAATTTGTAAAAAGTTTCATTTACGCAGAATGAATAAATTCTGGAGAAAAATGTACTGCATGGTGATTATTGTTAAAAATATCGTATTGTGTACTTGAAATTTGCTAAGAAAGTAGATCTTAAGTGTTCTCACCACACACAAAAAAAGCTGCTATGTGAGGTGATGGATATGTTAATTAGCTTGATTGTGGTAATCATTTCACAATGAATGTGTATATCAAACTACATTTTATACACCTTAAATATATACAATTTCTATTTATCAATTATACCTCAACAAATATGGGGGGAAAAAAAGGCAGCCCTTAAGTCCACAATAGCACTCTAATTTCTAAGTGAGCCAGAATATTGATTTACTATTTAAAACAGTTCATGTTTATTTTTCTGTTACTTATACCTAAAATGATACTAACAGATGCAGCAGGGCAATATGATATCCAGGAATTAAAAATGGCTTTATTATTTCAAAGATATTATTCCTTCTAGTTTTATTAAGTTGTATATAAGGGTGAACAAAAAATAAACCTGGGAAATAAATAATCTTTCAGGCCTTTATCAAAACATAATCTTTCAGACCAAAATGTGTTATGTTTAACAGCTTGAACTTATGGAACAAGAGACTGGGTTACAATCCAGATTCACTTTTTTGCTGTTGATTATGTTCTTTTACAGGTATTCTGAGGATTAAATGAAATATTTGTAAAATGTTTATTAGAACATTGCTTGCCATGTAGTATGGACTCAATAAACATTGGCTATTTCTGTCTTTAGGATTGAGAGTATGCTCATTTTGTGTGTGTGTGTGTAGTATAGAGTTTATTATTTTTAACATCTTTATTGGAGTGTAACTGCTTTACTGTGTTGTGTTAATTTCTGCTGTATAACAAAGTCAATCAGGAGGGCAGACAGCAGAAGCAAGAAGAACTACAATACGGCAGCCTGTGGAACAAAAAACCACACTCACAGAAAGATAGACAAGAAGAAAAGGCGGAGAGCTATGTACCAGATGAAGGAACAAGATAAAACCCCATAAAAACAACTAAATGAAGTTGAGATAGGCAACCTTCCAGAAAAAGAATTCAGAATAATGATAGTGAAGATGATACAGGACCTCGGAAAAAGAATGGAGGCAAAGATTGAGAAGATGCAAAAAATGTTTTAACAAAGACCTAGAAGAATTAAAGAACAAACAAGCAGAGATGAACAATACAGTAACTAAAATGAAAAATACACTAGAAGGAATAAATAGCAGAATAACTGAGGCAGAAAAACGGATAAGTGACCTGGAAGACAGAATGGTGGAATTCACTGCCATGGAACAGAATAAAGAAAAAAGGATGAAAAGAAATGAAGACAGCCTAAGAAATCTCTGGGACAACATTAAACACAACAACATTCACCTTATAGGGGTACCAGAAGTAGAAGAGAGAGAGAAAGAACCCAAGAAAATATTTGAAGAGATTATAGTCTAAAACTTCCCTAACATGGGAAAGGAACTAGCCAACCAAGTCCAGGAAGCACAGAAAATCCCAGGCAGGATAAACCCAAGGAGAAACACGTCGAGACACATAGTAATCAAATTGACAAAACTTAAAGGCAAAGAAAAATTATTGAAAGCACCAAGGGAAAAATGACAAATAATATTCAAGGGAACTCCCATAAGGTTAACAGCTGATTTCTCAGCAGAAATTCTACAAGCCAGAAGGGAGTGGCATAACATATGTAAAGTGATGAAAGGGAAGAGCCTACAACCAAGGTTACTCTACCAGTCAAGGATCTCATTCAGATTCCATGGAGAAATCAAAACCTTTACAGACAAGCAAAAGCTAAGAGAATTCAGCACCACTAAACCAGCTCTACAACAAATGGTAAAGGAACTTCTCTAAGTGGGAAACACAAGGGAAGAAAAGGACAGGCAAAACAAGCCCAAAACAATTAAGAAAATGGTCATAGGAACATGAATATTGATAATTACCTTAAACGTAAATGGATTAAATGCTCCAACCAACTCTCTGAACGGATACAAAAACAAGATGTGCTGTCTACAAGAGACCCACTTCAGACCTAGGGACACATACAGACTGAAAGTGCGGGGATGGAAAAAGATATTCTATGCCAAAGGAAATCAAAAGAAAGCTGGAGTAGCAATACTCATATCAGATAAAATAGACTTTAAAATAAAGAATGTTACAAGAGACAAGGAAGGACACTACATAATGATCAAGGAATCAATCCAAGGAGAAGATATAACAATTATAAATATATATGCACCCAATATAGGAGCACCTCAATACATAAGGCAACTGTTACCAGCTATAAAAGAGGAAATCGACAGTAACACAAAAATAGTAGGGGACTTTAACACCACACTTACACCAATGGACAGATCATCCAGACAGAAAATTAATAAGGAAACAGAAGCTTTAAATGACACAATAGACCAGATAGATTTAATTGATATTTATAGGACATTCCATCCAAAAACAGCAGATTATACTTTCTTCTACAGTGCACATGGAATATTCTCCAGGATAGATAACAACTGGGGTACAAATCAAACCTCAGTAAGGTCTTTTGTCTCTTTAGGTAGGTTTATTCCTAGGTATTTTATTCTTTTTGTTGCAATGGTAAATGGGAGTGTTTTCTTGATTTCACTTTCAGATTTTTCATCATTAGTGTATAGGAATGCAAGAGATTTCTGTGCATTCATTTTGTATCCTACTACTTTACCGAATTCTTTAATTAGCTCTAGTAGTTTTCTGGTAGTATCCTTAGGATTCTCTATGTATATTACCATGTCAAACAGTGACAGCTTTACTTCTTCTTTTCTGATTTGGATTCCTTTTATTTCTTTTTCTTCTCAGATTGCCGAGGCTAACACTTCCAAAACTATGTTGAATAAAGGTGGTGAGAGTGGGCAACCTTGTCTTGTTTCTGATTTTAGAGGAAATGATTTCTGTTTTTCACCATTGAGAATGATGTGAGCTGTGGCTTTGTCATATATGGCCTTTATGATGTTGAGGTAGGTTCCCTTTATGCCCACTTTCTGGAGACATTTTATCATAAATGGGTGTTGAATTTTGTCGAAAGCTTATTATGCTTTTATTGAAATTATCATATGGTTTTTCTCCTTCAATTGGTTAATATGGTGTATCACATTGATTGATTTGCATATATTGAAGAATCCTTGCTTTCTTGATATAAACCCCACTTGATCATGAAGTAAGGTCCTTTTAATGTGCTGTTGGATTCTGTTTGCTAGTACTTTGTTGAGGAACTTTGCTTCTATGTTCTTCAGTGATATTGGCCTGTAATTATATTTTTTTGTGACATCTTTGCCTGGTTTTGGTATCAGGATGATGGTGGCCTCACAGAATGAGTTTGGGAGTGTTCCTCCCTCTGCTATATTTTGGAAGAGTTTAAGGAGGATAGGTGTTAACTCTTCTCTAAACGTTTGATAGAATTCACCTGTGAAGCCTTCTGGTCCCGGGATTTTGTTTGTTGGAAGATTTTTAATCACACTTTCAATTTCAGTGCTTGTGATTGGTCTGTTCATATTTTCTATTTCTTCCTGGTTCAGTCTTGGAAGGTTGTACTTTTCTAAGAGTTTGTCTATTTCTTCCAGGTTGTCCATTTTATTGGCATAGAGTTCCTTTTAGTAGTCTCCTGTGATCATTTGTATTTCTGCAGTGTCAGTTGCAGTTACTTCTCCTTTTTCATTTCTAATTCTATTGATTTGAGTCTTCTCCCATTTTTTCTTGATGAGTCTGGCTAAGAGTTTATCAATATTGTTTATCTTCTCAAAGAACCAGCTTTTAGTTTTATTGATTTTTGCTATTGTTTTCTTCATTTCTTCTTCATATATTTCCGATCTGATATTTATGATTTCTTTCCTTCTGCTAACTTTGGGGTTTTTTTGTTGTTGTTCTTCTTCTCTCTCTAATTGCCTTAGGTGTAAGTTTAGTTTGTTTATTTGAGATTTTCCTTGTTTCCTGAGGTAGGATTTTATTGCTGTAAACTTCCCTTTTAGAACTACTTTTACTGCATCCCATAGGTTTTGGGTCATCGTGGTTTCATTGTCATTTGATTCTAGGTATTTTTTTAAAATCTCCTCTTTGATTTCTTCAGTCATCTCTTGGTTATTAAGTAGCATATTGTTTAGCCTTTATGTGTTTGTATTTTTTACATATTTTCTCCTGTAATTGATATCTATTCTCATAGTGTTGTGGTTGGAAAAGATACTTCATACAATTTCAATTTTCTTAAATTTACTGAAGCTTGATTTGTGACCCAAGATATGATTCATCCTGGAGAATGTTCCATGAGCACTTGAGAAGAAAGTGTATTCTGTTGTTTGTAGATGGAATGTCCTATAAATATTAATTAAGTCCTTCTGATCTAATTTGTCATTTAAAGCTTGTGTTTCCTTATTTATTTTCATTTTGGATAATCTATCCATTGGTGTGAGGTATTAAAGTCCCCCATTGTTATTTTGTTACTGTCAATTTCCTCTTTTATAGCTGTTAGCATTTGCCTTATGTATTGAGGTGCTCCTATGTTGGGTGCATAAATATTTACAATTGTTATATCTTCTTCTTAGATTGATCCTTTGATCATTATGTTTTGTCCTTTTTTTGTCTCTTGTAATAGTCTTTATTTTAAAGTCCATTTTGTCTGATATGAGTATTGCTACTCCAGCTTTATTTTGATTTCCACTTGCATGAAATATATTTTTCCGTCTCCTCACTTTCAGTCTGTATGTGTCCCTAGGTCTGACGTGGGTTTCCTATAGACAGCATATATACAGGTCTTGTTTTTGTATCCATTAAGCCAGTCTGTGTCTTTTGGTTGGAGCATTCAATCCATTTACGTTTAAGGTAATTATTGATATGTTTGTTCCTATTACCATTTTCTTAATTGTTTTGGGTTTGTTTTTGTAGGTCTTTTCCTCTCTTGTGTTTTCTGCCTAGAGAATTTCCTTTAGCATTTGTTGTAAAGCTGGTTTGGTGGTGCTGAATTCTCTTAACTTTTGCTTCTCTGTAAAGGTCTTAATTTCTTCATCGAATCTGTATGAGATCCTTGCTGTGCAGAGTAATCCAGGTTGTAGGTTGTTCCCTTTCATCACTTTAAATATGTCCTGCCACTCCCTTCTGGCTTGCAGAGTTTCTGCTGAAAGATCATCTGTTAACCTTATGGGGATTCCCTTGTATGTTATTTGTTGCCTTTCCCTTGTTGCTTCTAATATTTTTTCTTTGTATTTAATTTTTGATAATTTGATTAATATGTGTCTTGGCATGTTTCTCCCTGGATTTATCCTATGGGACTCTCTGCACTTCTGGGACTTGATTGACTATTTCCTTTCCCAAGTTAGGGAAGTTTTCAACTATAATCTCTTCATATATTTTCTCAGACCCTTTATTTTTCTCTTCCTCTGGGACCCCTATAATTCTAATGTTGGTGCTTTTAATGTTGTCCCAGAGGTCTCTGAGACTGTCCTCAATTCTTTTCATTCTTTTTTCTTTATTCTGTTCTGTGGCAGTTATTTCCACTATTTTATCTTCCAGGTCACTTATCCATTCTTCTGCCTCAGTTATTCTGGTATTGATTCCTTCTAGAGTATTTTTAATTTCATTTATTGTGTTGTTCATCAGTGTTTGTTTTCTCTTCAGTTCTTCTAGGTCCTTGTTAAACGTTTCTTATATTTTCTCCATTCTATTTCGATATTTTGGATCATCTTTACTATCATTACTCTGAATTCTTTTTCAGATGGACTGCCTATTTCCTCTTCATTTCTTTGAACTGGTTGGTTTTTACTTTGCTCCTTCATCTGCTACATATTTCTCTGTCTTCTCATTTTGTTTAACTTTCTCTGTTTGGAATCTCCTTTTTGCAGGCTGCAGGGTCATAGTTCCCATTTTTTTGGTGTCTTCCCCCAGTGGGTGAAGTTGGTTCTGTGGCTTGTGTAGGCTTCCTGGTAGAGGGGACTGGTGCCTGTGTTCTGGTGGGTCGGGCTGGATCTTGTCTTTCTGGTGGGCATGGCTGCATCCAATGGTGTGTTTTGTGGTGTCTCTGAACTTAGTATGACTTTAGGCAGCCTCTCTGCTAATGGGTGGGGTAATGGGTGGGGTTGTGTTCCTGTCTTGCTAGTTGTTTTGCATGGAGCCTCCAGCACTGGAGCTTGCTGGCCATTGGATGCACCTGGGCTTAGTGCTGAAACAGAGATCTCTGGGAGACCTCTTGTTGATTGATATTACATGGGGCCAAGAGGTCTCTTGTGGTCCAATGTCCTGGACTCTGCTCTCCAACCTTGGAGGCTCAGGCCTGACACCCAGTTGGGCACCAAGATGCTGCCAGCCACACAGCTTAGAAGAAAAGGGAGAAAAGGAAGAAAATAGATAACAAAAAAAGAAAACAGATAGAACCCCAAACCCAATGGTAAAAGCAAAACTAAACAGACAAAATCACATGAAGAAACATACACAAACACACTCACAAGAAGAGAAAAAAGGGGAAAAAGTAAGATAAAATAAAAAAAGTTAAAATTAAAAAAAGTAAGAGAGCAACCAAACCAATAAACAAATCCACCAATGATAACAAACACTAAAAACAAAACTAAGATAAACATAAAATGAAATCAGACACAGAAAGCAAACCCCAAGTCTACCATTGCTCCCCAAATCCACTGCCTCAGTTTTGGGAACATTCATTGGCTATTCAAGTGTTCCACAGATTCAGGGTTTATCTAGTTGATTGTGGGGATTTAATCTGCTTCTCTTGAGTCTGGATGGAGAAATTTCCCTTTCTCTTCTTTGTTCGCACATCTCCTGGGGCTCAGCTTTGGTTTTGGCCCCGCCTCTGCATGTGGCTCACCCTCAGGCGTCTGTTCCCCATTCAGACAGGAGGGGGTTAAAGCAGCAGCTGATTAGGGTTCTCTTGCTCACTCAGGCCAGGGAGAGGGAGAGGTATGGTGTCATAACTGGAATGCAGGGTGAGCCTGCTTCTGCAGAGGAGTGACGTTGCAACAGCCTGAGGCATGCCCTGTGTTCTCCTGGAGAAGTTGTCCCTGGTTCACAGGACCCTGGCTGTGGTGTGCTGCACAGGCTCCCAGGGGGTTTTGGGTAATTACCTACGCTTGCACACAGGATTCTCAGTAGCTGCAACAGCAGCGTTAGTGGTTCATGCCCATCTCTGGGGTCTGAGCTGACAGCTGCGGCTCATGCCCATCTCTGGAGGTTGCTTAGGCAGTGCTCTGCCGTCTCTGGGCACATGAAGCAGGTAACCCATCTTCTCGTGCAGCCTGAAACAATGGTCTCTTGTTTCTCTGGCAGGTTCAGATTTTTTCCCGGACTCCCTCCTGGCTAGCTGTTGTGCACTAGCCCCCCCTTCAGGCTGTGGTCATGCAGCCAACCCCAGTCCTCTCCCTGGGATCTGACCAAAACCCGAGCCTCAGCTCTCAGCCCTCACCCATCCCAGCAAGTGAGCAGACAGGCTTCTCAGGCTGGTGAGTGCTGGTCAGCACTGATCCTCTGTGCGTGAATCTCTCCACATTGCCCTCTGCACCCCTGTTGCTGCGCTCTCCTCCATGGCTCCGAAGCTCCCCCCCTCCACAACTCCCGTTCCCACCAGTGAAGGGGCTTCCTAGTGTGTGGAAACATTTCCTCCTTCACAGCTCCCTTCCAGAGGTGCAAGTCTTGTCCCTATTCTTTTGTCTCTGTTTTTTCTTTTTCCTTTTGCCCTACCCATATACGTGGGGAGTTTCTTGCCTTTTGGGAAGTCTGAGGTTTTCTGCCAGCGTTCAGTAGGTGTCCTGTAGGAGTTGTTCCACGTGTAGATGTATTTTTGATGTATTTGTGGGGAGGAAGGTGTTCTCCACGTCTCACTCTTCTGCCATCTTGAAGGTCTCCTCGAGATTATGCTCATTTTTAAGATTATCATTAAAAAGAAATAATTATTAAAACCTATTTTTAGACAGAAATTATCTTCAAGTATATTTACATGAACTCACCACAGATTTGTACAAATTTTCATTTGAGAAACACTGATGTATAGAAAATTACATTGTTCAAGAAATAGCTGTCCAGATAGATTTGTGTTTCCTTTTCCATTGTGTACAGTTATTGCTGGGAATAGGCCATTCAGCCAAGGACTCTGTATTCCAAGTGCCCTTGTGATTAGATGCTATTATGTTTCTCACCAAAGAAATATTAGTAGAAATGATGTTACTGTGTAGCAGAGAATTTAACTTTGCTCAAAGAAAGGTCCAGTCTTTGGCCTTGGCTCCTAAGAGATAATTGCTGAACCCTTGGGATGCCCTACCTTATAAATGTTCCTCTGTTTACCTGAGGGCTTTGGGCCATGCCAAATAGTCTAACTATGTGATTTAGCATGAAGTTTTTAGTTCACATTACAGGAGCTTGACCACTGGAACTGAGGTCAACCATGTAGGCAGTCAACCAGGTCTTGTGATATGCTCCAATAAAAACTCTAGAGACTAAGGCTTGGGTGAGCTAACATGGTGGCATATTGTCACACATCCTTGCTGGGAAGTTAGCATTGTCCATGACTCCACTGGAAGAGGACAAACAGAAGCTCCACACATGGAACTTTCCTAGACTCTGCCTGGTAGTGTCTTCCCTTGACTATATTTAATCTCTATCCTTTCTCTGTAATAAACCATAACTGTGAATGTAAAAGCTTTCAATGAGTTCTATGAATCCTTCTAGCAAATTATTGACTCTGAGGATAATCTGAGGGCTGCAAAACTCTTAAGGTGTTGTCAGGAGTGAGGATGTTTTAGTGGATTATTCCCTAACCTCACTGTCAATTTCTGGCTAAGGAGTATAAGAAATGTGTGTACCTTCTCTTAGCTTAGAGCCTGTTCACAAACTTGATCCAAAGTATTTTTGACCCTAAGCGCAGATAGATCTTTAAGATGAAAGGAGTCTTGTCCATGAACCAGGTTTGTGGACAATTAGTGGGAATGCTGCCCATTGACCAGGAACATTCCAAATGACATTGTTTTATGAGCAAAAATTGAACTTCTATTTATTTAATTGAAATTATTGCCAATATTATAACAGTATTGGCATAATTAATACACTCCTTATCAAGGTTTTAATATTTCTTTGAGACAAATTCTTTGAAAAAATGACATAAATTTAAACAAAAAATAAACAAACTTGTTGCAGACATATCAAATAGTGTCTGTTACTATAATATGTTGACTTTGGAATCCATATTTTCTTGACTCTTTATGTCTGGAGTTCTGTTAGATGCATTTAGGGGTATTTTGGGTAGCAAAACTATTTTACTAGTAGTGACTATTCTACTCAAGTGAAAACTATAACTTTCTTATCACTTATTTCTTTCAATTATAAATATACCTCCACATTAAATTATAATATGAATGAGCAAAAATTACTATCTCTACATCCTCTATAAATTATTTAAAAGAACATAATATTTTGAAATTTATTTTAATACACCAAACCAAAAAAAAAAAAAATTAAAGACATTAAAATTGTCTGTCCACAACTTGGAATTTAATTCTACTTCATTGTTTCATTATTTCAACCAGTATCAATTGCCACTTAATTTACCCTAACTCTGTTTTCCTCTTATTCCTATTAGAATTTCCTTTGAAGCATCCTGGCCATTGAAATGCAGCCCCAGGTTTTGGCCTCTATGTAGCCAGTAGTGTTTCAGATGTCAATACAACAGGCTGTGAAACAGAGTTTCATTAGCCTGAAAAAGGTGATTTATTAGCTTGCCTTCTAGCAAGTTTGAACATTCAATAGCTGCTAAAAATCTGCAAATAAAATAATACCGCTCTCTACACTGAACCTTTAAATATTTTTTTAACTCAATATGTTCAAAAAGTAGCTTCCTCATACAATGTTTCAAGCTTTTATATTAATTATTGACAGAAGATGATAAATAGACAACAAGAGGAATTCTTTTATATCTGTAGTTAGAATTATGAATACATTTTGGTCTTATTGGTTTATTTAAAAATCAATTCAAAATTGTCAATAGATGTCCATTCACTTGATGGTATAACATTTTGCTAGACTTAAGAAATAATAAGCAATATATATCAAATGAAAATGGGCAATCTACTTTCCGTGGTTCCCTTTTACAGTCGAGTTATTTAATAGGAATTTAGAAGAGTGAACTTAGGAAACACAGAAAACTTCCTAAGCAAGTAACATAAAATGTTTTTCATTTCCACATCTCATTTAAATATGACATACAATCCTAGTTGAGAATTTCAGGTTTTCACTAGATTTTGTGAAGACAGAGGCACTATATCTATCTATCTATCTATATGATCTGAAAACAAATTCAAGCTTTTTGGATCAATTCTTTTGAAAATATCCTGTCATGAAAGTTTTATTCATTTAGAAATTCTTGCCCATACTGATATTGCACCAAATTATTGATGTGTACTCTATAAAATTTTGCCTAGGGAGAAATATGATTCAAACCCTTTTAAAATTCTTTTTGTTTCCTTGTAACTTTTCTCTCTTACAATGTTTGTTCATGTCAATGAGAAAGAATGGCCTGAAGCTTTTTACATTCATAGCTAAGTCAAGAATCATCTAAAATACACTTTAATAATAATATGATTCTCCCAAATCCAACCCTGCCTTTTTAAAAATTAATTTTTATAGGAGTATAGTTGATTTACAATGTTGTGTTAGTTTCTGCAGTACAGCAAAGTGAATCAGTTATACATATACATATACTCACTTTTTTTAGATTCTACGCCCTATAGGTCATTACAGAGTACTGAGTAGAGCTCCCTGTGCTATACAGTAGGTTTTTATTAGTTATCTATTTTATATATAATAGTCTATATATGTCAATCCCAATCTCCCAATGCATTGGGGCCAACCCTGCCTTTTGATAACATTGATTCTGGATCAACACTTCCATCCTCCTCGGGATCACTCATGTACCCATATGTGCCCACTTATATTGTAGTGATTCCCTTGAGACTCCTATTTTTACTATTTTTCATTTCAAAAGCTTGTTACTGTATGTAGTTAAACCAACAATGTTTGTGTTTACCGTCTCATCACCACAATTCTCTTGAATTCCTTTCCTTCGTGTACCTTCATTCTTTCAACTAGTTCCTTATCTTGGTATATGCATGTGACTGTGTGCTTTCCAGTCTAAAGTACAACTTTACAATAGCAATTTTACCATGACTCCTCTTCTACATATGGGATCCATTCCACTGCTTCCTAAAGAGCTCTTAGGAGCTAAACTTTCCTCTTTGTACTCTACTCTCAGTGTTTTCCCAAAAGGCTGAGAGGTGGGGGGATGTACCAAGGAAGCCAAAAACCAGGAAAAGCATTATAACATTGGTACAAAGTGGAGGTAGCAGTAATAGGAGTTGACTTATGTTGGAAGATGTGCAGATACTCATATATGTTTTATTCCATGTCTTGCTCCAGTTCTGCATTTCTCAGGAATGTATTTCAAAATATCTGCAGATGTTATTGAATACCTCTGATAAAATATGTAAAGATATTAGAAGGCCAATATAGACTGACCCTTAGCCCAGATAACATAACCAAACTTTTTAAAAAGATACTATGCTTTCTGACCTTTACTTTCTCATCATCCATCCTCTCCTTCAATAATGAAGAGTTCCATCAAATGATTTCATTGACTTTCTATAGCTAAGATGATTAAGAATGACAATCTTTGTCCTAGCTGCTACCCACAGTCTGTGACTCTACTGAGCGTCCTCTCCTTTTACCTGTTGGTTTGTAGGAAGAAACCAGGTTTTTCTATTTTTTTAAATTATTTGTTACCACTTCTTTGTTTCCTCTGTCAGCTTCTCTTCTTATATTTATTTGTTTAGAGTTCCATCTGTGATACATTTCTGATGATTCATACTTGTTCTATAATATTTTGTCCATGCCTCTGGCTCTATACTACCGATATATGTGTGACATCTAATATATATTTCCAACTCAGGTTGAGCTAAAAATGTATACATCAAGATACTCCTTAGATAATTTCACCTGAAAGTTTCCTCAAAGTTTAACTTCAATATGCCTAAAATTAAACTCCTTATCCTTTTTGCCCAATTTGCTTTTACTGCCATATTGCCCATCCTGTTGATGATGTCCACAAAGTGGATGATATCCACTTTGACCAGATATCCATGGGCATTATGCTAAGTGAGATAAGCCAGTTACAAAAGGACAAATACAGTATAATTCCACTCATATGAAGAAGCTAATGTAGTCAAATCATAGAAACAGAAAGGGCTGGTGGTAGGGGGAGAGGGGGAATTAATGTTTAATTAGTATAGTTTTAGTTTTGCAAGGTGAAAAACTTCCAGAGATGTGTTGCACAACAATGTGGATATACTTAACAATATTGAACTATACACTTGAAAATAGTTAAGAGTGTAAATTTAATGTTATATGCATTTTACCACAATAAAAAAATAATAAATGAAAGCTGGATAATTTAGAACTAAATGCTTAAAAATAGAAGACACTCATATTTACACATATATTTTATCTGTCTAGACATATAGAAGTCAGCCTAGAAGCCATAATCCTGACCTTATTTGAACACTTTAATTTGGAATAAGTGTAAGAGATGCTTAGGCACCAGGCCTATGTTCATAAATCCCCTTTTCACTTTATAAGAAAACCATGGATTAATTTTCTAACAACTTTCCCTTCGTTATTATAGTAAGCTAAGTAATAGCTTACAAAAATGTCAAGTCCTAATTCCTTTAAATGTTACCCTACTTTGAAAATGGGATTTCGAAGATGTGATTACATTAAGAATTTTGAGATGATGAGATTATCCTAGTTTAGCCTGGTGAACCTTAAATGGAATCATGAGTGTGCATCTCAGAAAAGGTTCAGAAGGAGATCTGACAGCACGCACAGAGAAGACAATATGAAGTCAGAAAAGAGTGATGTCCCCAGGAGCTAAAAATGCCGGCAGCAACCAAAAGCTCAAAGAGACGAGGAATGGATCCTCCCCACGAGCTTCTGTAGGGAGTGTGGCCCTACTGGCATTTTGATTTTAGCCCAGTAACACTGATTTCTTACTTCTGGCCTCCAGAAATGTGAGAAAATAAATTTAAAATGTTTTAAGCTTACCCAGTCTGTGGTAATTTGTTTCAGAAGCTACAGGAAAATAATACAGCTGCTAACTTCATAGGTATATGAGTCGTGCTTTGAATGCAAACAAACAAGTAAAACCCATAAAATAAATGATACAGACTGAGTCAAAAAGAGCTAAGAAAGAAAGAAATTAAGAACTAAGAACCCAAGGGATATGGTTAGTATCTGAGAAAGTAATTTGGTTATAGCATTAAGTATGCAGTAATTTGCGTTTGGCTAAAGGAAAATTAATTTCCAGGGTTTTCATATTATCATGCGTAAGTGCTCAATTATCATTTTAAAAAACATAAGAGCAACAAGGGAAATAATTGAAGTGAATGGATAATTATTAATACAGTTTAAAAAGTTGCTAAAATTATTGCTATGAATCTAACAGCATGAGTCACTTACAGTCTCCAAGGTTTTCTTAAAATAGAGACCATGAATGAAGTTGCTAAAAAGGATATATATATAAGCACATACCATATATCATATTGTAATTTGTAAAAGAGATAAAAAGTATAGTCCTTAAGAGCAGAGAGTCTGGTACTAAAATTCCTCTGTGTAAATCCCAGTTCTATTATTTACCAGCTGTGTGAACTTGGGTAAATTACTTCACCTTTCTGTGCCTTGGTTTATTCAATCTGTAAACTAGTGATAAAAATAGACTTCACTGGGTTCTCTGTGAATTAAGTAGGTTGATATTTGTATAATACTTAGAACTATGCCAGGCATTTAGTTCTGTAAAAATGCCTGTTAATAAATAAACAAGAGAGACTAAAGTACTCCATTACCACTCAGGGCACAACCTAAATTTATGATTTTTAAGACACACTGGTGATTTTAAGAAGTTTTACCAATTTTATAAAAGTCTTAGTCTGTTCTCTTATAATAAAAATATCACAGACTGCATGGCTTAAATAACAAACATTCATTTCTCACAGATCTGGAGGCTGGGAAGTCCAAGATCAACGCACAGGCAATTTCAGTCTGATGAGAGTCTGCATACTTGTGCACAGAAGACTGCCTTCTCCCTGTTTCATCACATGGTAGAAGGTGTGAGGGAGCCCTTTGGGGCCCCTTTTATCAGGGCACTAATCCCATTCATGAGGTCTCCACCCTCAAGACCTAATCACCTCCCAAAGGGCACACCTCCAAATATCATCACTTTGTGGATTGGGTTTCAACAAAAGAATTTGGTGGAACACAAGCATTCAATCAATAGCAATAAAAAGCTGCTAGTTTTGGAAAACTAAAAGAAAAATAAAATAATACTCCCATATTAATGCTATGCATTAGGAGTAACTTGTTTCAGAAATGTTAACATAGAAAACAAATATTGAAAACAGGAAATAGCCTGATCAGGGCATGCATGCCTCAGGATGGTATTGGAGAACTATAGATGAATCATGACCTTGGACTCTTCTTTCTTTAGAATCCATGTAGGCAACTTTACTTTTGTTGAGATATTCTTCCTTTGTAAATGGAAATTCGATTGAAAATGTCATAGCCATCTTTTACACTGATTTATTTTCAAAGTTTTTTATAATTAACATTTCTGAATAGACAGGTAAATCTCTTATGTGCTGATTTTAACAATTCATCTTTTGGAAAGGTAGCATGTCTCTAAATTTTAGGTATACTTTTCTGTAACCTCTTGAATCAACATGACTAACATAAATTTTCAGGAATTTAATTTACTGTAGAAAGTGAGTTAACCTAATAAATCATTCATTGTATATTCTTTCTATTCAATCTCACCCTTCAGTCATCATGGGACAATAGACATTATGATTTTAGCAACTGCTGTATTGGAAAACTTAATTGTGGCTTTGTTATAGCAAGTGCCAAATATATCTGATTGTGTATAGGAACTTTTGCCAGGGGAAAGTGGCATTAATTTTTAAATCTCTCTGAACAATGAGTATATCATTGTCTTCAGCAATGTTTAAAGTATTTTTTACTCTTCTAAAATCAAAGTGTTTGCATCAAGGGTGAAAATTAAACTTTCAAGCAATGATAAACACATATATTTCTTGTTACCAGCACATGCATTTTCATTCCTAAATTATACGTCATTTGCTTTATCTGGAATGTCCTCTCAAACTCTCTTAATTTATTAAGATCCTACTCTTATTTCAAGGCTCAGCTAGAAGCCATCATCACCATCAATATTTTCCAACAGCTTTCACCCAAATAGAGCTTTATTATTTGAATCATTTTGCACATGAGGTCATAAAAATTTTAAAGTTGAAAAAGAACTTAAAGCACAAGTAGACGTAACTTTATATGGGAGAAATCCAGGTCCCAGAGGAGTTAAGTGGCTTCCCCACTGCAACAAAATGCTTAGCGTACACACACACAAAATTAGAGTTCCTGGCTGTTATTTATTATTAAAATAGTAGTTTTTATATTGTATATTTGTGTTTTTAGGGGTCTATGAAAATCAGTCAGGTGCTGCTGAAGAGGTCAATGGTGTTGTTGAATGACCAAGGCTTAGTGTCCCACATGATACTTCAAACTAGAGTGCAAGGATCATTTTAATTTGTACTGTTTACATGAGTTTTAGTTAGAAGAAATGGTCTTATTGTTAAAAAATAAACTGCTACATTGAAATTTTGCTCATTTCAAACTGCTACATTGAAAATTTGCTCATTTCATTTTGCTCATTTCCATGAAATTTTACTTTTTCCTTTGTGTTGCTGTCTAGCTATCATTTATATATCCGTTCATCCATCCATCTATCTGTATGAGTAGATAAGAAACAATGTATATTTCCTGTCACATGATTTTAATGTTACTGTCCTCAAAGGGAATGACAATGCCTTATATCATCCCCCACCTACCCAGCTGATTCACAACTGCCTAGAATAAACTATGTATTCAGTATAATTTCTGATATTGATGATAATGAGAGTAATGAAATCAGCTGAAGTTGAAACCGTATGTAAATTTTATATGTATCAACATTTGACATAACTGACATCAACATTAATTAATGAAATTAATGATTCATTAAATGAAACCAAATATCAGAGAAACATGTCTTATAAAGCAGAGTACAATATGTATATGCTCAACTATATTAAAGGCAGTTTAAGATCACCTTAATAAATAACATTCTATCTATCTATTCAGCTTTAAATTATAACTCTAGAAATTAAACATAATGATAATGAAAAATTAAGTCTGTGGGTATTGAAATAACAGAGTCAAATTTATAAGATGGCCTTTTGAAAATGTTTGCATGTAACTTTGTCATCTGTCTATAATGAAGGGACTAAAACTTATAATAGCTGATATAAAATTTCTATTTCTATCTCACATAATATTGAAGGAATACATAGTTAGCCCAGCAATAATGGGTAGCTGTTTCATTTCTCATTACGTGGTTTTTATCTTTGGATCCATGGCTCTTCCAGGTCCTGACATAATTTTTATATCCCAGCAAGTAAGGAAGGGATAAATGTACAAAAAACTGTTCAACCATGTTTCTTTTAAGAAAATGCAGGGTCAGCTTCAGGGATGTGCCACCGAGTTAGATTCCAAGGACCCCAGACTTAGAAGAGCCTCATGCTTGAGTTAATGCTCTATTGTCATGATCTTGAAATTATTAATTTTTAAAAGGCCCCCGCATTTTCACTTTTGCATTGAACCCTGAAAATTTGTAGCTGTCCTTGTTAGATTGACCCAGACACATTACTTCTTTTCATCTCTTATTTGCCAGAATTTGGTCACATGACCACAACTAGTCCCAAGAAATGCTAAGGAACGTACTATCTTGCTGGCAGCCAATGCCTGCTAAATCTCAGGAGTTCTAATATTAAAAGAAGCAAAGAATATTGCTGCAAATGGCATTATTTCATTCTTTTTTATGATTGTGTAATATTCCATTGTATATATATTTACCACATCATCTTTATCCTTTCATCTGTTGATGGACACTTAGGTTGCTTCCATGTCTTGGCTATTGTAAATAAGTGCTGAAATGAACATCCGGGTCCACATGTCTTTTTGAATTAGAGCTTTTGTCTTTTCTGGCTAGATTATCATACTAAGTGAAGTAAGTCAGACAGAGAAAAGGCAAATATTATATGATATCACTTATATGTGGAATCTAAAAAATAGTACAAATGAACTTATTTACCAAGCAGATACAGACTCACAGACATAGAAAACAAACTATGGTTACCAAAGGGGAAGGAGGGGAGAGGTAAATTGGGAGTATGGAATTAACAGGTTCACACTACCATATATAAAATAGATAAACCACAGCATTTACTGTCTAGCACAGGGAACTATATTCAATATCTTGTAATAAACTATAGTGGAAAAGAAGCAAAAAAGAATATAAACATATGCATATATATGTATAACCGAATCACTGCTGTACACCTGAAACTAATACAATATTGTAAATCAACTATAATTTAAAAAGGAAAGGATGAATATTACTTATATCTAGTGAATTCAACCACACTGTCTGCATTTTCCTTTTTCATTCCCAGAACATAGCAATAGGACAGGCATACGGTTGGTGCTTGGCATTTTGTTGTTGTTGAATAAATGAACATGTGGATCAATAACTGAATCGACAGAACAGAAACAAACTTAAACCTTTCAATTTTAGGTAAATGCATGCATGCCATCAAGGCCATTAAGAAAATGAGACTGGTCCAATCTAATAATATTAATATATCAGGTAAACATTTCCAAAGATTAGAATATACTTCCAAAATTTTGGCTCATGATAAGCAAAAGTAGATAAGTAGTAGTCCTGTGGAGTTCTAGTTTTATAAGTATAAATCATATTTGATCAAACCATATGTTACAGAGGTTTAAAACTTCATGTTCTCTAATCACTCAGTATGTTCTATCACTCCTGGAAAAAGAAGTCTTAATTCAGACACATTTGGATGTCCTAGCTTCCTCTTTATAACCACCTTAACTAAGAGAAATATGTTTTTTAAAAGGAGGGTTAACATGACCTAGTGGCTGCTGTTTTGGACAGTATAGCATTTGGCTGGCAAGTAGGAGATAGGAGAAAAATACCTTTATATTTTACATGTGAAGCCCCATTAGAGGATTAATAAAGCACAGACATGGTTTTATGTAAAGAAGAGAATTTTTAAAAAATTTCAAATAAACCTGCTCTTGAGAAAATAAAAAGTAAATATAAATAAATAAATAAAAAGGAAGGTTAGAACAATTGCTACGTGATGCTAGGTACCCAAATGTAGGGTGATGCTCATAAAAATCACTTAAACACAAAAATTATAGCAATATAAGGTCAGTATAGAGCAAAAGAATTTTATGTGCCAAAATAATCGCTGTGTTTTATATGCTATTACAATAGCATAAGGTAGCTAACGGTCATTTTGATTACTTAGCATACTTGTACGTGAAATTTAGAAAAAGTTTCCTCAAAGAATTATAGCAAAATTGCAGCAAAATTACAGTGAGGAAATAAGCGGAGTGTAAAGTTTGCATTTCATATAAAAAAAACTATTTAGTTCCTGCTCAGTTACTGAATAAAATGATTCTCATTTTATTGTAATTTAATTACCTCTTTAAAGTTCCTGTCTCCAAATACAGTCACTTTCTGAGGTACTGGTGGTTTTGGGGTACACAATTCAGCCCATAACAACAGTTCTTGGATATTCTGTTGTGCTATTGTTTTCATTCTTTTCCTCTTTGATTTCTAGTTAGGGAAATTTTTATTGACCTAACTTTAAGCACATAGATTCTTTGATTTTTTTTTTTCAACTGGTACAATCTACTAATAAATTTATCGATGGCATTTCTCATTTCCGTCAGGGTGTTTTTGTTTTCAACCATTTCCCCTTGATACTTTATTAGAATGTTTTTCTCTCTGCTTATATTACTAATATGTTTTTGCAGGCTGTCTACATTTTCCATTAGAAGCTTTAACGTATTAATTATCGTTATTTTAAATTCCCAGTCAGAAAATTCTAATATCTCTTTTTTTTCTCTCTTTGGCCCGCCTTGTAATTTTTTGTTGAAATGTAGACATGTTGTATTGGGTAATAGACACTGAGGTGAATATGCCTTAGTGAAAACTGGCAACGTCAACCTGCCGGTTGGGCTGTTTAATGTTTGCTGAAGCTGTAGACGCCAGAGGCTTCAAATTCCTCTATTTCCCTTGTTTTTGTCTCCCCTTTTCACTTTGTTCCCTTAGTATTTCCTCTCAGAAAAAGTCTGCAACTTGCAGCTATTTCAGCTTGACCCACTGTTATTATATTGGAGCCCTGTTGGTGTGATGGTAAGTATGGGAGAAAGAGCAGAAGTATTCTATAATTTTTTTTTTTTTGGCTGTGTTGGGTCTTCGTTGCGGTGCGCAGGCTTCTCATTGCCGTGGCTTCTCTTGTTGCAGAGCACAGGCCCTAGGCGCGCGGGCTTCAGTAGCTGGGGCACTCGGCCTTTGTTGCTCTGTAGCATGTGGGATCTTCACAGACCAGGGCTCGAACTCGTGTCCCCTGCAGTGGCAGGTGGATTCTTAACACCTCGCAACCAGGAAGTCTCCTATAATCTTTTGATTAAATGTTAGTCTTTTAGTGGATCTCTGGATCTGGTTGTGAACAAGTGTTTTTCTTTAGTGGTATAGCTTTCTTGCCACCACTTACACAAGAAAAGAAGTCTACTGGAGACTAGAATAAGCAGAATCCCCTTCCATCAGATGGAATAAGCTCTGGTAAAAGCTTTTCACCTGGAGAAAGCTCTGGGCATATTTCACGATGACTTCTCTTCCCCATTCTCTGTCAGACGTGGGTGGTTATCCTTTTTGATCTTCACTATGAGGACCAGTTGGGGTTCCCAAAGGTAAAATTTACAAAAATGGAAGGCAAGCTAAGAATGCCCCCAGGAGATTCTTAACATTGTGCTGGACTAAACTCAGCTTCCAGTAGTTCATCAAAATTACTATTTAGATCTTCCCACCAGTTTGATTCCAGCAGCTTCTGTTCCAGAAAAGAATATCTTGGCTTTTATTCTCTAGATGCACTTGTTTCTCTAGATATGAGGGTTGAGGTTTGTTCTGCAAACACAGTTCTCTAATAGAGTCAATGAAAGTCACTTATTTTAAGTTAGATCCATTTTTTTCTTACTCTGTGGAGAGAAGTGATGACTTCCAAGCTCTTTATATGTTAACATTGAATCTGGAAGTCAAATTATGAGGTTTTATTTTGTATACTTAATGCATTATTATTTTACTGCATATTATTTTCCTATGAATTTAACATATAAAATTTAATTATGATCATATTTGATTGAGAGGATATTGCATGATTTAATTTTTAAGAGTTTAAAAGACTCCATCAGCTTTCTGTATGAAATTAGATGGTTAGTACAGCCAATGTTAAATTATATAAAGTAAACAGGATGGAAGCAAAGCATAGAAAATAAAATTTATGAATTATGGTCAAATTTTATTTGTATAATTCCACTAACCCTCTCATTACAGATACAAAAGTAAGAGTAAAGGCCCCTTCTACCCAACCCTTTCTGTTCTGTTTTTTTTTTTTTTTTTTACCATACTGAGACACTAAAAAGCAGTGATCAGATTAAAAATTCTTTTATGCTCAACACCTAACACAGTCTCTGACATATATTAGCAAATATTTATATGATAAATCAATAAGTGATTTAATAAATACTGATAACATATGAAGTGAATCAAATGCAAAAAAATAGTAAGCAGTAAACTGGAAAGTGAATGATCAAGGCCTTGACACTCTATATTTACCTAAATTAATTTTAAGTAATTCAATTAAATTTTGAATAAAAAGTACATGTTAGAATTTCTAAGTTAACAGCAAGTGAGTATTTTATCATTTTAGACTAAATATAGGCTATTAAAATTTGTAAAATTCTTTCTAGGAAAATACATCACAGATGGTAATGTGGTAAGCTGGATAGTAGAAACTTGTGTGTTTTTTTCCCCTTATTTCTCTCTTTTTTTAACCAGTCCAATATTGATTAATAACAACAAAAATAACAAAACAATATTTGAATTCCTTTAGTGGGGCAGCACTCTACAATTCCCTCCTTGCTATTATTTTGCCTTATATGTTTTAATTTCCTGGTGAAACTGAATGTATTTGTGAGTAGTATACCTGATTTAGATTTTTGCCATTTCAAAAGAAAATAGCAGTTACATATAATGTAAACTGATGAAAATATTTTTGTTAGAAAGAGGTATTTATTAAACCGTGAATTTAGTATAGGAGATAAGAGCCTACCTGGTAAAGTTGTTTTGTGGAGACACAGAACATAAAAATGATGTATTTTATTAATTATCTTATTACTTATTAGAATTTTTCTGGCCAAATTAAACAAGACAATCTAACACTCTAGAGTGTAGAGTTCCTTAACTCAAGAAGATCATAGCGGAATTTTCATAAATATTATTGAAACAACACATTTAACACACTCAATACTTCCTTATACCTAATAAGTAAAACTCCTTTTAAGTATTTTACCTCACGCATTTTACAACTATAATCTGCATTTAAAAGATTTAATGTAATATTTTTTCATTAGTTTTAATGTTTAGAAGTTTTCTTTTAAAGAAAGATATGCTTTTATATTTATTGAAGCTGTGTATAATTATTATATAAACATTATAGAGCCTGAAAAGCCAGAAAATTATTTGGCATGGCTAAATTTTATTTTAAAAAGTACATAAGTGTTATTATGTTTTTTTAAAATATTGATGCTGCCAGCCTGTCTTTTACCTTAGTAGCCTCAAAGTGGAGGAGGGCTGTCCACTACAGGAAATAGCATATAGCAACCACTTACTTTAAAAGATTTATAAAGTAGTGCTTAATAATAACACAATGGTTCATGGGCTTCCCTGGTGGTGGTGCAGTGGTTAAGAATCTGCCTGCCAATGCAGGGAACATGGGTTCAAGCCCTGGGCTGGGAAGATCCCACAAGCTGTGAAGCTATGAAGCCTGTGCGCCACAACTACTGAGCCTGAGCTCTAAAACCCATGAGCCACAACTACTGAAGTCCACGTGCCACAGCTACTGAAGCCCATGCACCTAGAGCCTATGCTCCACAACAAGAAAAGCCACTGTAATGAGAAGCCCGTGCACCACAACGAAGAGTAGCCCCCACTCACTGCAACTAGAGAAAGCCCGCACGCAGCAACGAAGACCCAATGCAGCCAAAAATAAATAAATAAATAATTTTTAAAAATAACACAACGGTTCCAGTAACTGGTTTTCCACCAAAAATACTTTATTTAAAAAATTAAATACATTAGCTTTCTTGTATGAAATGCAAGGGAATAAATTTCTTGGGAAAGTTATTTCATTTCCCACCTTCTTCCCTTTTAGGTTGGGTAGTATGGGTGGCTCTTTAAGAGAAGGACATATAAGTTTATATTTAAAATGAATGTTTAAATTATCAATTTTTATTAAATATTAAAAGATGAAGTGTCTCAGATGAATGATACTGAGATGTAGCAGTGGAAACAGCCATATGTTGCTGATATAATGACCAGTGAATACTATTGAAAGGACTGAATGATGATGTTCAAATTTAGAAGAAAAATGAGGGCTATCACTCATATAGTGTTAACTTTTAACTGTGATGATTTCAAATTTACTATAATTTAAACAATGCAGAAACCAAAACAATCTTGAGAAAGAAAAACAAAGCTGGAGGTATCACACTCCCTGATTTTAAACTATACTACAAAGCTAAAGTAATCAAAACAGCATGATATTCCCACAAAATCAGACTCATAGATCAATGAAACAGAATAGAGAGCTCAAAAATGATTAAAGACTTAAATATAAGGCCTGAAACCATAAAAATTCTAGAAGAAGACATAGGCAATACAGTCTTTGACATCAGTCTTAGCAATATTTTTTTTGGATATGTCTTTTCTGGCAAGGGAAAAAAAATGTGACTACATCAAACTAAAAAGCTTTTACAGAGTGAAGGAAACTATAAACAAGACAGAAAGGCAACCTAATGAATGGGAGAAAATATCTGCAAATGATATACCGTTGACCCTTGAAAAACATGAGTTTAACCTCTATGGGTCCACATGGATTTTTTTCACTAAATTTGTACTACAGTACTACACAATCTGGCATTGGTTGAACCAGAGGATGTGGAACCAGGGATACAGAGGGCGAACTGTAAAGTTATACACAGATACTTTACTTCACAGAGGGTCAGTGTCTGTAAACCTTGCGTCATTCGAGGGTTAACTATATTCTAAAAGGGTTTAATATCCAAAATATACAAATAATTTAAAAAAGAAAACCAACAGAACTGCCAAAAGTATACAAAGGAAACATACAACTCAACATAAAAAAAAAAAAAAAAAAAAAAACTCAATTTAAGAAATGGGCACAGTGGATTTCCTAGTATTAACAGCTACCTGCATGTGCCCAGGACAGCAGACTGGGTCCTGGCACCCACTCGTGGATTTCCAAGTAGGGGAAATTCAGATAAACCCACACATCTATGGCCACCTCAACTATGACAAAGGAGGCAAGAATATACAGTGGAGAAAACAAAGTGTCTTCAATAAGTGATGCTGGGAAAACTGGACAACTAAATGTAAAAGAATGAAATTAGAACACTCCCTAACACCATACACAAAAATAAGCTCAAAATGGATTAAAGACCTAAATGTAAGGCTGAACCTAAGTGTTCATGGATAGATGAATGAATATAGAAGAGAAGATGTGATATATGTGTGTGTGTGTGTGTGTATATATATATATATATATATATATATATATATATATAAATTTATATATATAAAGAGGGTATTATGTTAAGTGAAATAAGTCAGACAGAGAAAGACAAATACCATATGATCTCACTTATATGTGGAATCTAAAAAATCAACCAACAACACAAAATTAAAAGACTCATAGATACAGAGAAAAAATGGGTAGTTGCTGGAAGGAAGGAGGGTAGGGAAGGTGTAATAGCTAAAGCAGTTTAAGAGGTACAAACGTCTAGTTATAAAATAAATAAGCCATGGGGATGTAATATACAGCATAAGAAAAATGTCAATAATATTGCAATAACATTGTATGGGGACTTCCCTGTTGTCCACTGGTAAAGAATCTGCCTTCCAATGCATGGGAAGTGGGTTCGATCCCCAGTCAGGGAATTAAGATCCCATATGCTGCGGAGCAACTATGTCTACGTACCACAACTACTGAGCCAGTGCACCTCAACTAGAGAGCCTGCATGCTACAAACTACAGAGCCCATGCGCCCTGGAGCTCACGCCACAACTAGAGAGAAGCCCGTGTGCCGCAACAAAGAGACCATGCGCCGCAACAGAAAGATCCCACATGCCACGATGAAGATCCCTCATGCCACAACAAAAGACCCGATGCAGCCAAACCAAACCAAACAAAACAAAACTTTGTATGGGAGGTTATGGAAGTAATCATTTCATTATATATGCAAATGTCCAATCACTATGCAGTACACCTGAAACTAACCTAATGTTATATGTCAACTATATATTCTTTCTCAGTTGATATAATTTATTGCAGGTAACACACAGTTTAAAAATACACCAACACGGGCTTCCCTGGTGGCACAGTGGTTGAGAGTCCGCCTGCTGATGCGGGGGACACGGGTTCGTGGCCCGGTCCAGGAAGATCCCACATGCCGCCGAGTGGCTGAGACCGTGAGCCATGGCCACTGGCGTCCGGAGCCTGTGCTCCGCAACGCGAGGGGCCACAGCAGTGAGAGGCCCGCGTACCGCAAAAAAAAAAAAAAAATACACCAACACAACAACAGTACAAAATTAACAGCACTGGAAGTTATTCCCCCCTCAGGAAATACTAACCAAAAAGGACTGCATGAGGTTCAAATAATTACAAATAGGAGCTTTTTATTTTAAAGAATCTTTAAATTTAGAACCACCTTTCACATTATTCATTCACTGAACCAATCAGTTATTGGGCTTATACAATGTGTTATGTACTGGAAACTTTGATTTCAGGCTTGTCACTAACTGCACATATTAAAGGTTTATAAAAAAGAATATGAATATGTATGTATTCTGTACAATATGTACAGAATATGTATGTATATGTACAATCCATTAGATATATAAAAAATTAAGTTCAGTAAAATATCAAAAATGTTTTTTAGCATTTTTACCTTGTTGCAGTTGGGGTATAAAAGGTAATGGTTCCTTTTGCTAATGGGAAGATGAAGAATAAATTCAAATATGAGAATTTTTCATCTGACTCATGAATGAGAATTACTGTTATTACTTTTTAGAAGGCAATCAAGGGCTAGAGGATGGAAGAATGTCACAGGCTGAATGGAGAGTGCTGCATAAGAAAAAGTCTGTAGTCCTGAAAAAGCATGTCACCTTTGCACTGAAAGCACGCTTATACAGGTAGCTTATAGTTCCGTGTGAAATAAATGCTTTTGAAGAGGAAGACAAAGAAATAGTCAAGGACTGGATTAAGAACGGAATTACATGCCAAATAAAGGGTAATTATAACCCTATTCTGTAGAGAGATGTCTAACATTTTCATTTTAAAAAGTTTATAATTTAAGAGTTCACTCTGGTGACTGGGTGGAAGTCTGAAAAAGTATGGAGACCAATAGTGAAGAACATGTACTGTGGGCTTCCATGAACACAGCACACTCAGCAATATGAAAAAAAAAGCTCCCTAGTAAACACTTAAAACTGACAAATTAAATAACTATTCAACTATCCTTTTAAGCAGAGCTAGCAAGAAAGCAAGAGAAATTGTCAGAGCCCCCAAGTTAAGCAGAAATGGAAAAGCAGAGGCTGCTGTCAACCTTGCGATAACGGAGGAAGCGTGGGGAGGTTGGTGATGGCAGAGGGGGAGCAATTGGAGTCTTGCTAAGCAATTAGTTCAGATTTTAACCAGTGTACGAACATCAGGACAGACCTTGAAAATGTATAAAGAAAAACTTTCAACGTGCAGGTAACAAAGTTGAATCAAGATGGCAGGATAGTCTCTCACCTAGAAAACATCACTTTAGAGGTGAAGCTCTCAGGCAAAATAAGAAGTAGGAAAGTGTCACACCTTGGGGCTGCACTGTCAAAAGGGTATCCATTGGCAACGTGTGATTTTGACCCCTAGAAATGTGGCTGGTCCAAACTGAGATGGGTGTAAATGTAAAATATATACCCGATTTCCAAAACTTGGTACCAAAAAGTAATATAAAATATTCCTTTATTAACAATGTTTCTTACTGATTACATTTGAAATGATAATATTTTCAATACACTGGTTTAATTAAAATATGTTCAAATTTATTTCTCCTTTTTAAAAAATATGGCTACAGGAAAATTTTAAATTACATACATGCTTGCATGTGTGGCTTGAATTATCTTTCTATTGGACTGCTCTGTCCTGGGGAATAATTTTTTAACACAAGGGATCTCTCTGGCTAGTCACTGTATTATTTTTTGGTGATAGTGTTAACTCCCTAAGCGACTAGAATTTAATTTCTTCTTTGCTTTTGCTTTAAGATATAAATTTAAGTATTGAATATCCTTTTCCAAATAGAAAATCAAATGATCCAGCCTGTATGAACCATCTTCCTCTTAATCATTTAAAATGAGAATTTTGTTATAAATGCCATTTTCACAACTATTACACTATGTTTCTGGATATTTTATTTTTTCCACCATTTATACATTTTAATGTCTGTTGATGAAAGTTCCCACTAACTAGTCTCATTTTCAAATTGATTGGTTTGTTCACAGCCATTTGTTTCCCCAAACATATTTTTAATTATTATGTTACGTTTATAATAATGAGATTCTGTTAAGATCTTATTTAATTGGAAGTAAACTTAAAAATTACTTTGAGATAAGAGTTTACATCTTTTACACTATTGATCTAATTTCTGAAAGCATATATGCATTTTCCAAACTGTCAGTTTAGTTTGGTATTTTTTCTTTGCAATAATTTTATTTCTTATATTTCTCTAGTTAAGCCCCTGTCTTTTACATTACAGTTTCTTCATTAAAGACTTTGTCAACTTATGGTGAGAGAAATATCCAACTACATTAGAAATAAGAGTTTAATGGCTTATTCTTTGCTATAAAAACTGAGGCATTTTTTTGTTCCCATTACAAACTCATCATTGGTGGTTTATCTAGAAGCATTTAAAACATTTATTATTGTTATTTTTATAATAGTTTTTATGTTAATTATGCTGGATCTCTTAAATACTAAGTATATAACCTACATAAGTGTAGAGTATAATCACTCTACAGAGAAATTTTTACTTATTTTTTCTCTCATTGTAATGATTGGAATGGATATATTTTAAAGGACCTGCCCACGTTACTGTAAAAGAGCAAAAAAAGCTACATTTCAAAATCAACAAGGTGGGAGATACCTCTTTAAATAGTTCTGTGTAAAATGATTAAATTGATTTCAGTTTTTTTGTAGTATATAATTAATTTTAAAATGTATTACTGCTGGCACTTAGAGTGTCGTAGCCTGTTTTTTTGCTACAAATCCTTTTTATGGGCTCATTTTTTCCTATTTATTTATTCTTGCACTTTTGAAAACCCTTTCAGGACTGCTTAATGCCCATAACAATGGTGACTGGAGGCACAGACAAGTTAGACACTCGTGGTTATGTCACTATGTTACCTCGAAATCCTTGAATTCACTACACCCTCTGAACAGTGCTTTACTTATTGTACATACTGCAGAGACATTTAATTAATCAAGTGTTATGCAGTATGGTGATTATGTGATAGTTGTACTGTAGAATCATAGAACGAAACAGTACTTCAGTCATTAAATGGTTAGTCTGATTGCCAGCACATGAGATTAATTTCAAGTGTGGAATTTTTGCTTTGGATTGAATTTCATTTATATGTACTAATTTACCACACTTGGCTGCATGACCTCAATATCAAATGATCTGATGTGGATATTCTCATTCATCAGCCATTGATAGTTCATTAAAACGGCTAATGTTGCCTTCATGTAAAAGAAATGGAGATGCCTGTGAAAATGTTCAGCTAAGGCATATTTTCCAAATATTAGAATATTATGGGGCTGATTGAATTATAATTTGTCTTTCTATCTCTGGGAAAGCCTGGAGATAGAACTATAACTCTGAGGACATAGATGGAGAGGGGAGGAAAGTAGAACATCGATCGTTGTAGAAAAGTAGTCCGGTGAACGGGCATGGCAACATGTAAAGTCTCAGGTTTTAAAATTTCAGATGATTGCACTATTATTGCCAAAGAATACCACATGCTTAACATCCGTGACTCTGAGTTTTCAAATTATAAATACCTTATTTATGGCCAGAGGGAAGATGCATTTTTCCTAAAGGTTTATCACTCCAGTTAAATGATCTGGGCACCAAAGCAGAATGAGGTTGTTATGTTAGTTTCTCTAAGGTTGACTTATTTGGTATATTCTTTTCAATTGTCACATTGATTTGGGAGACCTGTATGTAGCTTCTTAAAAATCTTAGGCCCAGTTAGTTATTTAAAAGTTGTATTTTCTACTAGGGTTCCAAAACTTTCAACTTTTCTTCCAGTTGAATTCCTATATCCTGTAACTCCCACTTCACAAATATATATAGTGTTATTTTGTTCTCAAATTGTTTCAAATGATTTATTTTCTAGGTCTGTTCAACCTGAAGATATCTTAAATATCCTCCAGAACAAAAGAAGGAGACTCACTTACAAAAAGGGGACATATCTGATTAGAGGGCGGGGCATGGTCCTGGTTCCTTCCAAAATAGTTCTTCATGTTAGAGGAAGAGGGTCTGGAGACACCCCCTCGCGTGGGCCTCGGTTCTTGGTGAGGACGCAAAGAAGAATCTGAGGTCTTACCCGTTGCAAGAGAGTTTATTGAAGATAAGGAGAGAACACCTCAAGAGAGTGGTGGGCCAGGCCAAGGAAGGCAATGGCCCCGGAAGGCTGGGGTGTAGAGTTTTTAAGCAAGGTTTTTGCATAATCTAGGAGGTCGTTTATTGACAGTCTTAATTGACAGCTGCCGGTTATATAAGAGGCTCTGCTGCGCATGTACTTCCCATAATTCAGTCTGCCTGTTATAATTAGATGTATGTATTCATAGAATATTTATGAACATTTAATGAGCCCAGTGGCCGCCAAAGGTTATCTAAGGACATGATGGCGTGAGGTGTGCGCATGTGCCAGAGTGGGGAAAGTCCCTCAGTCGGCCAGTGGGGGATTTTTCCAGTGCCCTATTTTGGAGTACTGATGGGGGCATGTTTGGGGCGGGGTTAGCATATAACTTGGCGGGATTAGGCGGCTATTGGACGTTCAGCCCATGGGGCACCTTTCGTTGCTCATGGCTAACTTCCTGCCTAACATTCATATCGTGATAAGAGTCACAAAAAAAAGGGAGGCGGGAGGGAAATTACTTTTCTTCATTATTTAAATCAGAGAAGACCACCAGCTATTTCAGCATTTTGGTTTTTTTTTTTTTTGAGCTGACAATGATCATTTGAATACTGATTTAACTTGCTAAAAATCAACTTGAGGTTCCTGGGACAGGAAGGCAAATCAAACTTATGATAATCATCAAAATAGCTAGAGGAATAAGAGATGTTCCTGGAAAATCATATACTCAATAAATTGTGAATTTTCAGAATTTCAAGTTTCATTGAATTTATTAAGTTCAATTAATCCCTAATTTAGAGACCTACATTAGAAATATCAAAAAAGAAATCAAATACCCTGTCTTTTAAAATATGATTTTACATATATATATTTCAACTTTTGCTCGAAATAACATTTTGAGTAAAGTTATTTTTATTAAAAATCTTCAAATTCCTAAAGCAATAATGAGCAAAAATGTTTGCATATAGGCAAATTCAGGAAAAATGAAATGTTCACAGACTGCATTTTTTCCCATATGTTGGCAAACAAATGCTGAATTAAACTAGATTATATTGTCTATTGCTTGTTGGACACTACTGGTTAACATATGAGAAAGAAAAATACAAAAAGATGTTGATCCCTTACCCTTTAAATCTGTACGGGACTTTAGAATTTGGTTAGTAGGTTTATTTATATTGTATTCATGTTATCTTACACCCGGCATTCAGAGAAAGACATTCTTATTACTTTCCACTTTTAGGGGAAAAGCAGACTCAGAGATACAAAGGACTCATTGACTGACACTGTTACCAAGACAGTTAGAATGAAGATAATTTGATCCTATCCAGTTGGACTTTTATGCCAACACACGCCAGGCACAAGAAGGCTCAGGATAGACCTGTAGTCATGTACTTCCTTACCTGTGGCTGTAGGAGCTTCTCTCTCATAAGTCAGTCAGGGCAGAGCGAGCTGAGCAATAGAAGAAGTAGCATTGCTGACATTTTCCTTAAGTTCCAGGGAATGATTGCTGTTCGGAGGCCACTGGTGACCACACATGTTGCTCAGGTGGTTTCCGGGATCAGTGGTTCTGGACATCTGGGCCTCCAAGATGCTTCTGGAAAAAGTTTTAGTGGCAATTTTGACTTTTACAGCAAATGTCTTTTAAAATGTATGATCTATATTTCATAAGCTTGGTCATTTTGTGGGTGATTGATTTTGGATGATACATTCTGGTTTATTTAATTACTCCAGTGTACTGTGAAGGTATGTGTTTTATAATGATTTAGACCTCAATTTCATAAGAGATTCTTGTTTTGCCATAAACCTTTGCATGTAATGAGATTAAATACAGAAACAGGATGGTTCATTTAAAACTCAGTGGCACAGTGAAAAGAAGACAGATTCGTTGCAGAAAAGTTTGTGTTGGAATCCTGGTCTTTTAACTTGCTTTGTGATCTTGGGGAATTTGACAAACCACTCTGAGCCTCTGTTTCTTTGTTTTTTTTCCACCAAGAACATGGGAATAATAATCTGTAGCCTAGTGCTGTCAGAATTAAATGAAAAGAATATTTATTATGATATCAGAAAGATGGTGTTAAATAATCGTGTATATTTTCAACTGGATTACCTATAATAGCAAAAGTAAAAAAAAAAAAAAAAAAAAAAAAAAAAGCAGGTGAATAAAGAAAGAAAAGCAGCTATCCAGATACTGGGTGTAAGAACTGTAAGAACTATGCTGTACATATGGTAGATTGAATAAATATTTGTTGTCTGAACTAACTTCTCTTAAAATGCTTTGGAATCCAAAACAAACAGCTTAAGGGACTTCCCTAGTGGCACAGTGGTTAAGAATCTGCCTGCCAGTGCAGGGGACGCGGGTTCGAGCCTGATCTGGGAAGCTCCCACATGCCTCGGAGCAGTTAAACCCGTGCGCCACAACTACTGAAGCCCGTGAGCCACAACTACTGAGCCTGTGCTCTAGAGCCCGTGAGCCACAACTACTGAGCTGGCACGCCTGGAGCCCATGCTCTGCAACAAGAGAAGCCACCGCAATGAGAAGCCCGCGCACCGCAACGAAGAGTAGCCCCTGCTCGCTGCAGCTAGAGAAAGCCCGCACGAAGCAACGAAGACCCAAAGCACCCAAAAATAAACAAATAAATAAATAAATTTTAAAATAAAATAAAACAAACAGCTTAAGAATACAGAATGTGGGTGTGATGTTTTCATCATCAGTCTTACTCTTTTCATTCATGTCATAGGTTCCCTACTCTGTGCCTTGAGGAATGACTTCATGACCACAACAGGAAAGCTGGGCTGGAGGGTGCATTTGTTTACATTACAAGAAATGTTTATGAAATATTTAAACAAGAGCTGAGTAATAAATATCATAACCACACTTCACAGATACATCCATATATCTAAACAAAAATGCAATTTAAATTCACAGATAAAAAAGTATGAATTATATTATCTGATATTACACTATGGGTAATATGGGAATTTCAAACCAAAAATTTGGACTAAAACTGGTTTGTATTGAAAGAGTTTGCTATTCAACATATACTTTAGTAATACTAGTTTCTCTGAGAGGAAAGAAAATGTCTATTTACACTTGAATTAGTTACTTGATCATTTATTTTACACCAACACATTACAATTTGTGAATTCTAGAAATGTTATCTTATTGACATTGGTACAGTGTTGGAATAACTAGGTTTTCAGCACTTGAAATGAAAATGATTGTGCAGAGTATGCTGAGTGTTGGTTGTTAGAATGTAGAATGAGAATGACAAAGCAAGTTGCTAAGGAAATTAAGGGTTTACTTTCTCCACGATGTGCTTATAATCACACTGACTTTTCTGTATGTTTGCCAAAATGTTCTGATATTTAGCTGTGAAATAAGTTTATCTGTTTATTTTAATAATGATGGTGTCTCTAGGAATGGTTTACAAGTATAGATAATAAAGCACTGCCATTATGCTATTAACCATAAAAATACAACTGAACACTAAGCATTCTACCTAGTTGAGTTTCCCCTACAGTCTGTTGAAAGGGACCTTCAAGTGTTTCAATTAAAATATCTTGGGGAATTTTCCCCAGGTTCTAACAAGCTATATCAAAATAGAACTCATTTCATGGAAAAAAGGAATCCCACAGCACTTCTTTTTAATAACTGTTCAGCTACAAAATTTTATTGGTATCTTTTTATGTTCCCTCTAGAGGATGTAATGCACAAAAGCATTGCCACGGAACATATAAAATTACAAATGAAATTTATTGTAAAAAGTAGAATGTCTTCTAGACTGGCGTCAGTATTTATTTCATTCAGAAACCAAAACTGCAGTATAATATATTCATTGTCAGCAAGTTCATGTGTGTAAATTGCCATCCAATGTTATTGACTGATATAAGACAGATATTGAAAAGACAATTTAAATTTACTCTTCCAAACATAAACCGTTCCACAAAAGCACTGTAAAAACTCCTTCAAGATTTTGGGTTGTGCTTGACATTTATGGTTAACTACATAATTTGGTCGTGTCATAATCCACTGTGTTTGGCAATTTGGCATTAAACGCCTGCAGAGCAGATTGGATCCTCACCACCTCACTAGTAGACAGCTTGAGTCTATGACGAAGCAAGCAAGAGAAGAGATCTAGACGACGCTGACCGGGTGGGGAGAGTTTATTTACACGGTCTCTTATCTCTAGAAGTTGCAAAAGTGCTGAGTCCTGGGATCCCTGAGTATAGGGGTAGTCCAGCTGCAGAATCAGGTCCCGAATTGCTTCCGGGTCAAAATGCATGCTGTAGCCAAACACTTGAATGTTATTGATTTTCATATAACCCAGGTTCCGGGAAGGGTCGATGAACTCCAGAGGTTCGTAGTAAATGCTCTCGTTGCCGTTGGGGCCATTTGACTTGATGCGACTCCTCAGGTAGATGTGCACTGTCTCAAAAAATGTCTTCCACTTGTTCCCCAGAGTCAGCGACCAGTTGTAACACTGCAGGGGGAGGTCCAGCTTAGTCCGCTCCCAGTCGGGGAAGCTGTTTTCATCCACAGGCATAAACCAGCTCTCAGAGTGGCTGCCTCCGAAGGGATTGACGTAAACGGCCAACACCGGCTCCAGGGTGCTGTTTTTAGTTAAGCAAATCTGTAAAGAAAGACCCAGGATCATGTGGACCAGGCTCGACTTGTACTTGTTACTCTTCAAAGTGAGGAGCATCCGCTTCCGCCAGGAGGGGTCGAACCAGCTGTTGAGGCGCATGTCGTTGCTGATGAAGATGGCATGGACCTCTAGTCGCCTGTCCGTTTTCTGCAACAGGTACTTCATCTCGAGATCTTGCAGGTCGGTCTCGAAGCCGATGTAATGATCGGTGGACTCGGCGACCTCGGGCTTGCAGAGCCCCTGGCTGAGCATGTAGCCCGTGTTACAGGCGCCGCAGCGGGTGCGGTTGTCAGGGGCACAGGTGAGGCACGCGGACGCGTCGCCCACCGTACAGGGCAGGAAGGCCGTGCAGACCACCTGGTCGTTGGGACACGTGCACGAGTGCGTCTCTTCTGAAAAGCTGCCCAGGAGCCCATTCTCATTGCAGTAGAGAAAAGACTGGATGCGAGTGAGCCAGTAGGTTGAGGTTCTAAGAATAGAAAACAAAAGGAATCTGTATAAATGCAAAGGCGTTTGTGTTTGTGTGTCCTGCCATCAAGTTACCTTAGGTTTGAAAACTTCACTATCACGTTCTTAGGTCCTTCCCAGTTATTTAACTGTGATATTAAAAAAACCCACCATAATTGAAAAGATATATACACATATAATATTCATATATTTAAGTATTATGTATATTTAAATTATGTATATATGTTTTCTATTCATCATTGTAAAACATTAACGATGGATACACTTGATTTGAACTGGAAAACTACATGAAATACCTTCTGAAGACATTGCATGGCATCTCACTAGTGTACTTGGAAGCTGACTGTGACTATAATTGGGTTGGTTACAGTGTTTTTTTTTTTTTTTTTTTTTTTTCGGAACGTGGGCCTCTCACTGTTGTGGCCTCTCCCGTTGTGGAGCACAGGCTCCGGACGCGCAGGCTCAGCGGCCATGGCTCACGGGCCCAGCCGCTCCGCGGCATGTGGGATCTTCCCGAACCAGGGCACGAACCCGTGTCCTCTGCATCGGCAGGTGAACCCTCAACCACTGCGCCACCAGGGAAGCCTTTGGTTATAGTTTTGAAATGATATCCAACAACGGGAAGTAAAAATGGTTTTATCATCAAATATCTAGAGTAGAATTAGAGTGTATGAATGATGATTGTTCATTCATTCACTCTTAGTTTCACAGAGCACTAATGCTGCAGGAAACCTAAATAGAAAGTGAAATAAAAATGAGAGAAAAACAAGAAACTTTAAATTGTCAATCAATGGATTTAAATCCTAGGGTTTCATCAACATTGAAAGAACAAGTACCCACTGAGAGGGAAAATATTATTAAAACATGTTTGATTTTTATCCTTATGGTCTGCTCAAGAAAATTGTCGAAAACATCTCATTAAAACTAACTACAAGTTCTCTTAATAAGGGTTAAGTGTGTTAGTTGAATGTGTTTGATTTCGATCATTAACATTATTTATATCCAGAAATCAGGCTAATCATGATGCAAATTTAACATCTTATTTTTCCTGTTTTCCCACATTATTCAAACTCTTTTAGTGTGTTTAAAATCTCAGTAAAATAATGAAGGAAAAGCGTGTGGCCGTGTAATCAGATAATTCTTTGTTTTTATCTTGCTGCTTTCTCATACTAGCTGTATGATCATGGAAAAGTTGAATGGCCTAAGTTAGTGATATCTTCCATATTGAGTTCTTGTGAGAAATAGGCTCAGACTGGATGCATGTCTTTAGACAATTGTATAGAGCATGTGTCACAGTAGACACTAAAAATTGCACCTCTTTTTGGTATTCTTGGGCCTTTCCAGTGTTCATTATTCAGTACCTATGAGGTTTTCTACAAATTGTATATATTGTACTCAATCCTTTAGACTTATTACACTGGTGCCATTTTAAAGAATTTGTATATGCTGGTAAAATACAGGTATTAATCTGTGTAAATAATCAATAAAAACAATTTTTTATCACATTCAGAACAACATATGGGCTAGATATTCATTTTGTACATTCATTTTTGGTCTCTGCTCCTTCCCCTTTGCAATATAACACTTTTTTTTTTTTAAGTAAGCTCCTCCCTGTTTTTCCAAATAAGTTAAATAACTCAATTCCCTCTCATAACATTTACTTATTTTTATTCATAGTGCCTTTTTCCACTTAAAATGTTATATTGTGTACTTACTTGTTTATACTCCATTTATCCCATTAAATATAATATTCAGCTTGCCTTTTTCCACTTAAAATGTTATATTGTGTACTTACTTGTTTATACTCCATTTATCCCATTAAATATAATATTCAGCTTGCCAGAATCATATATGCTTTGCTTATAGCTTTATATCCCATGCCTAGCAGAATGCCTCTCATACTTAATGAATATTAGATCAAAGGCATAGATGAATTAAAGGAACATTTTCTCAATAAGCATATTTTTAAGTGAAATTTAAAGCCCTAAACTGCATATTTAATACACTTTTAAAGACCTAACTCCCAAGTTGTAGTTTCACAACATACACTTTGACATTTGCACACAATTAAATCTATAAAAAAATCTTAGTAAACATATATTTTAAAAAACCTTTCTTTTCTAGATTCCCTAAATGGAACTGTTTTCTGTAGACCCAGAATAAAAGGTAAAACCAAATCAAACCCAACCAAAACATGAAACATTTTCCTCTTAATTATTTCTTACACTGAAAAACACTGACTGGGAAACTACATCTACAAAATTCATTTCTAACTTTCTCAAGATACTTTAAAAATAAGTTCTCAGGAAAACTCTCCCAGGAGGATGCCCGGGATTGTGAAATAGGAATGATTGGCACTTTGTGAGCCATACATCTCTATATGAGTATCTCTCCTCCTCTCCTCTGGTTCCTTGTTTTCTTGCTGCAGAATAAATGTGCAAAAAGTTTCCTTTTTCTGGTTGAGGAAAGAGCCTGATTCATTATTTCTGTATTCAGTCTCAGAATATAGAAATTATTGCTGACTTGTTCTTTCTGCAGTTACTGATATATTTATTTCATCAATATGCTCTCAATGAATTAATCTCTCTCCCTCTTGCCCTCTTTCTCTCTCCTTCTCTTTCTCCTTCTCCTTCCTCCCTCCCTCATTTCTTTCCATTTTTCTTTCTTTCTTCCTTCCTTTTCTTCCTTCCTTCCTTTCTTGCTTGCTTGCCTCCTTGCTTTTTCTTTCTTTCTTTCTCTTCTCTCTCCCTTTCTCTCCTCTTTCTCTCTTTCTATAGTTCTATTTATATCTATCTACTATAAGGCATATAAAATATATATGCTATCGGATTGAAAATTGTATTTTCTTCCTTGGAACCAAAGCATAAATTCCCTGAGTCAATTCATCTCTCACTGTAAGCTCTCATCATGTTTCCAAATCGTAAGGACAAACAAAAAAACGAAATAATACACCTAAGACTGAAGGCAGAGTTCACAAAACTAGGGCACCATAGAAAGACTCATTTGGACACTTTAGAAAAGCAATGGCTTTTCTAGCTTTCAGTCTTTTCCAATCCTTTTCACGTCCCCACAGATGCATTACTGAAGGAATGTGTCCCAGCTTCATGGGTTTCAGTTTGTCATGTATGACTACTGATAACTGGGTGTGCTGTCAAAGCTCCTGTTCCCTGAGACAGAAGAGCTAACACGTGGATTTTCTTCCTTGCTGCTTCTTGTCCTTCCCCCATTACCTACCTTTTGACTGTTTTAGTGCATTTCACAAGTAGGGAATAGATTTTTAAAGGAACAAATTTCGATAATTAGTCTTTACTCCTTGTAAAATCTTGGTGAAGGCAGTGGTCAAAAATAGAAAACAGAGCAAATTTCAGGACTGTACATGCATTATTCACTTACCCAAAAGATCACTTTTTTTTTCCCTGACAAAGTAAAATTTAACTGTTTTTCTTTTTAAATCTAAACATTTTTTTTTGAAGAGAAATGTCTTCAACATTAAAATTAGGTGGTAGCAAGTATTTTTTTTAAACTCTTTCTTTTTATACCTAAGTATTAAAACAAAGTAATGCTACAGTTTCTATTCTCATATATAACTTTTATTCACATAAACTATTTAGGATCTACTAGGGCTAGGACAGAGGATGCAATGTTGAAAGATGAGCTCCTGGCAGGCAGGTAGGCTTGTTTCTTTTTATCAAACATGTGGTCTTGTCCCTGACATCTACTTAATAACACTTCAATTAATATTTACTAAACAAAGGAAATAGGAAAAGAAGGAAAAAGGACGGAGAGAAGGAGTAAGGAGGGAGGGAGAGAGAAAGAAATTAAAGTGAAGGAACTACACAGATTATAGAAGAACAGAAGAAAGAAACTAGGGGAAGACAGTATTAAAGCCATTGACTTGAGAATGACAATGATATGGAACAATTCAAGGGATATAGGAACTCCTTTTCCATTAGGAAGTAAGTGTGCACTTGAAAATAATTTCTAAAAAGCTTTAAGATGATAGTGTTACAGAAAGGAAAATACCTTTCAGAGTTAAGTTAAACTTTTGGAAAAAATATAATTAGCTAAAAAGCCGATAGCCAGTTTTTATTTGAAAAATCAGGTAGCAAACTAAGTTGAGAAGATTAGACGTACATTAAGTTCAGTTGTCTCTGTTTAATCTGTAATATTCTCTATGTAGTTAAAATCTGCTCTTCTCTACAGGACACATGTTATATGAGTGTCAAAAGAGCACTAGACTGGGAGAATGAACACTGGATTTCTAGGTCAGACTTCACCTGGTGACCTGGGACAAGTCACTTAGCCTCTTTAATTATGAGTGAAAGTTTTAGAATTCCAAGAAACATTGGTTCAGATTTTGATTCTGCATGACCCTGGGGAATGTGTACAGCTTTCTGAACCTCAATGGCTCACCCTGAGTTCACCTGTTGATCTGTTGTCAGGATGAGGTGATGTAACAAATCCCATCCCAGACGGCACTTGCCATCTGGTTCTACCAGGATTAAGTCACTAGCCACTGCAGCTGCTGTCCTTCAACACCCTCCAAAAGGAGTTCAAGGTGGAGATCGGGAATGAGGCACTCTGTGCTCTGGGAAAAACTGGCAGAAAAGGCGTTCAGATAGTTAGATACTGTCAGGAGAAGAATTTATGAGCCCAATTCTTGTATCTCCTCATATCCAGAAAAGCACTAAAATCCTTCATGGTGACGTCTGCTCCTCGTGACTAGCGGACAGCGTCTGCCACAATGTGTGCTTGACTGTGTGTACTCCCCCTTCACTAAAATCATATAGAACACTGACCTTCCCCCCTATCTCTTCAGAGCCATTTCTCAGAGCCATCTGATGCTGTCTCCCAGGCTATAGTCCTCATTTTGCCCCCAATAAAACTTAATTCACAGCTCTCAGATTGTGCATTTTTTTCAGTTGACAATGTTAAATGGGATAGGCAAAACAGATTCCTGGACCCCACCCCAGACATACTATAAGAACTCCTAGGAGTAGGGCTCAGGAAGCTCTTTTTAAAATATGCAGTCCTACAGAAAAAACCAGTCTTGGCAAAGCAAAGAGCATTGCACTAAGAGAACTATATTTGCAAAGGACTTGAGGTTAGGAAAGGTTTTGTTTTAAGGAACTAAGTGAGAGCCAGTACAGCTGGAGTGAAGAGAATATCAGTGCAATATTAGACTGTGCAGTAAGTAGTGGCCAGATCAGGCAGAGTATTGTTTAGGTTTTAAATTTATTCTATGTGCAGTAAAGAGTGGTAAAGAGATTTAGCCAGAAGTCGATTGTATTAAATTTAACAACCATCTTTCTCCTTGTATTATACCAATAGTATTTTAAATATCAGGTAAAGCTGATGTACTTTTAATAAAATGTTTTTTTTTCAGGGCTAAAATAAAATAAAATAATAAAATAAAATAAGCAGTCCTGGAGAAATGTTTTGTACACAGAAGCTGTAAGTTTCCTATGTATTAAAATTAACAACCAAAACAACATTAGGGGCTCTTTAAATACCAATTAGCTCTCAAGCTGTAAGAATATGTCCAGAAGAAGGTAGGGAAAAGTTAAAATTTCTGTAGAGAAGAGGGCAGCAGCAGATGGCTTTGAATTAACATGCATTTGGGGCCTTGTGGCCACCGTGTATGCTAAATTTGCAAACCCCGCAATAGAAATTTTTGGCATGCACATAAGCCTACTTTAATAAATTCTACTGTGTTACAGTAATAATAATTAGCTATTTAGTGAATTTCTCTCATATCAGGGCCACCCACTTTGTACTTGTTATTTTTAATTCTTCACAGTAACTTGTAAAACTTAAACCCATTTTAAAATTTGAAAAATACTGAGGCTCAGAGTTTCAATGACTTTCTTGGTTATGTATCTATTAAGTATTACAATGAAGACAGACTCAGAGAAGCAAGTCTATTGTTTTTATAATGTGTTTTGAATAGTGAGGAAAAATGCTTAACAAATGACTTTAGGAAAAAAATATTTCCATGCTGGACAGCATCAAAGGTAAAATAACTTTTAATTATTAAATAAAATTAGGCACTTGAGTGACAGCCCACTATATTGGCTTCAACCCACTTTTGGGAGCTAAACTATCAACTTTGAATATTGTTTCTTAACTCATATGGAAAATGGGAATAAAATATAGGTTGTTGTAAGAATTAAGGCACAATTGCTGGAAAAGCCCTTAAAGAGTGCCTGTGCACAGAATAAATGGTAAATAAATGGAAATGCTTATTCTTATAATCACTGTTATTACTATTGTTATCTTTTAAAGAAATAGCATCATATGTACTTTCTTTATTACAAATGCTATTTTCTTCCAGGAAATGGAAATTTTCATTTTATCTTCAACCATTTGTGTACTACATGCATAATCTTACTCTTTATCTCTGCAATTCACTTTTATCAAATAGACCTAGTTACTGATAACACCACCAAGACTGTATCACATCCCAAGAAAAAGAATATCATTGTCAAAGGTCCCTTGGTTATGAGTCTCCCAAGGAAGCATATGTATGTATATGTATCACATGTGTATACAGATACACATCTATAAACCTATAGACGCATATATACATACACATTTTATTTTTATAAACTTGAGTTCAAGTATCTACTAAAACTTTTGGCTTGCAGGAAGACAATGAAAAAGTGAGTGAAGCAGCTGAAGATGTAAGTCGTATTTTAAAGATAATATTAGCCAAGGTAACATTCATTAAGGTTTTCTCATGTGCACAGTCTTTTTACAGGCATTATTTCATTTAATTCTCCCAATTCTCACTACTCCTTGAAGTAAGGACCCTTGTTATCCCAATCGATATTTAAGGACATGAGTTGTAAAAAGCTTAGATAATTAGAACTTATAGAAGGTCAAATAGCTGGTAAGTGGTAGAACTGAAAGTGTATCCTGGTCTTTATTACTCCCAACAATTTGGGGGGTATGACACCAAAAGCACAAAAGATAAGAGCAAAAAAGTAATAAGTGGAACTATATCAAACCAAAAAGCTTCGGTCCAACTAATCTGTAATTCATTTGGTTGAATGGTGTACACAGAAAAATCTGCTTACTTCTTAGAGAGCTACTGAAACATTTTGTCCACATCTGTGCCGCATTTAATGCTATAGTTCAAGAAATATCAATAGATATGTCTTCCTTCTACTTATAACATAAAATATGAAAAGAAAAGTCAACATTCAGAGTATGAAATGTGAGGCACACGAAGAACACAATTACTTTACTGGACATAAAGGGAATATATCATCATCAAAAAAAAATAGAGTCCACGTCTAATTTTCCTCCAAAGATTACCAAAAATCAAAATATTTTGCCCACTAAATCACATTAGATGTTAAGTTAAAAAGACTTGAAAAGTATTTATTATGTGCAAGTTCAGTCTATTAAGTATTGTAATTGAGGAATATTGACACAAATGCAATTACTCTGCAAATATGAGTAACTCAGGTCTCTCCTATGTGCTTTTATAACATGCTGATTTTCGCCCACCATAATATTCATTATACCAAGTCATTATTACCCAATCATCTGTATCCCTCATTACATTATACACGCTGTGAGGGAAAAGATATATTTGTTTACTTCACCATTTTATTATCATAACATACCTAAATCAGTTTACAGTGTTTATGCTTAAGTTTTCCTATTACAACCTTTTGAACCTATTAGTCTTAAAATATGTTATGATGAATCCAAATCTGAAAATCTAAACAATATAAATAGAATACGTTAAAATAAAGTTTATGAAAAGACCATTTTATCTTTCACAGATCTGTTCATCTCTGACCCTAATATTTCAAGCTAAATATAAATTTGACATGAATGAATAAATTAATGAACAAAAAAGAGAAACTAAAGAAGCAACTTCAAGGCTAAATTGTTAATTCCTTGGTTGTACTTATTATTTTTAGTATTTCATATGATTTTCTTGATATCCAGTGAGTGATAAACATTTTCAAAAACTGTCTTATTTACATAATTTCTGTTTTTCTTTAAAGTATATTTCATGACCAACTTCTCATCAATTTAGAAAAAAACAATAAAATGTTCTTGTTGGACACTGAAAACTTGAAAACAAATTATACTATCATTTAAGTAATTTAATCATATTTTAATATGTTTCTAAAAGTGATCCTATTTATATCTAAAGTATATATTTCAATTAAATACAGAAAATATAATTTGTCCAAATTCAATGTCCCTCTAGTCATATAACCATGAACACAATTATGGTATGAACTGTCTATGCTATGCCTGCATTTGTGTGATAAGCATCTCTCCAAATTGAATGTCTCTGAACTCATTTTCTTCTCTCCTAATACAACCATGATTGTTATCTACAATGATGGATATTAACTCATCCCTTCCTGTCTCAACTAAAGTAAAACTTAGTTTCTGGAGGTCCTGTACCTGCTCTTTTTGTCATTTTATTACATTTGTGTACCTCCAAGCTAATCTTTCTAAAATTGATTTATTTCTTATTGCATGGCACCCAATATCCTTCATATAAAATATATATTTTGCCTAATTTTTAAAACCCTTTACAATCAGACAACACTTAGCTTCCAGTACTCTATAAAGTATGTTTTCCATTTAGGCTCTCCCTGTTCCCCTCCCTAAATACGCCAGATCAATTTCAACCACAATGAATTTTCTTGTTACAGAGTTTAATGTCCTTTCTCCTCCGCTTCAATGCAAATTGAATCATTTCTACTGTAAATAGTTTTTCTTAATAATCCTACTTACAACAACTTAATTCTTTGAATGAGTATATTATTTATCTATATTACCGTATTTTTAATTAAGCCAGTACAGCCATATATTACTGTTTAATAGATTCTTATTTCATTATTTCAACTAAAGTATACCATTCATTATAATAACTATAATTTTTACATGTTAGTTTTCATAGTTGGAATATAGGCTCCTCAGAAAGAAGAAAATGAATGCCGTTTCATTGGAATCCCTAGAGACTAGCAAAATTTCTTCCCATGCAACCCTGCTAAACCAAATTGCTAAAGCAAAATTGAATTATAGATTTATGTTTATGGAAAAATGTCAGAGGAAATACTTTTAAAAACTCCTCAACACAAAATGCCAAATAATTCTGGCAAAAAATTTTTAAATGCATTTATGATGCAGAAAAAAATATGGAGTAAATTTCAGCGGCTGAAATTGAACTAAAAGAATATATATGTAGGAAGATGTGGGTGTACCTGATCTAGAGGTTTTGGTGGCTGTGTTGGGTATAGGAAACAAAGTCCAGAACACCTGAAGGGCAAGAAGTTGAATTGGAGACCTGCTCTAAGAAGCTGGGAAGACTGAGACTATGCACTTAAAGAAAGAGTCAGCTTAAAAACAAAACAAACAAACAAGTAAACAAACAAAAAGGCCTAGAAAAGGAAGAGAGCAAAATGAGTGCCTGCCCTGACCTCACTGTTAGTAGAAAATACATAATCTACAAATTCAAAGTTTTTTGCAGAAAGTACATAATCTAAAAATTCAAAAACACCAATGAAAATCATAACTTATTTTAAAGTGCTCCAAATTGTTTTATTGTGGCAAAATGAAATATATACTTTCTAAAAGAATGCACATCCTTTACATTTTATGAAGGACTTGAAGAATCAACACAGATGAAATTATTTTGACCATGAACTCACAGTAGGAAAAAAAAAAAAGAAAGAGGAATCAGGGTCCCAAGATTAAAAATGTGCAAAAGGCATAATCTTAACACCACAGACTACAGAAATTGGAATTATGTGATATTAAAGTCAATTATCAGAAACATATTTAAATAATTTCAAGGTAAAGTAAAATATGAGAGAGGCACCAGGGGTTATCAAAACAAATCTGAAAAAACAAAGGAACTAACATGATGATAATGATGATGATTTTAATTTAAACCTTATTAAAATGTAAAACAGCAGATTAGCTAAGCTGAGCACAAAACTGGTGAATTAAAGATAAATGAAATAATAATACTGAGAATATACACCACAGAGAGGAAAAGAGATGGAAAATATAAAACATATCTAGAGTATTATGTTACAAAAACTGACAAATACCTAATCAGGATTCCAGCGGCAGCAAACAGAGAAAATAGGGGAGATTCTATATAAAATTATAGTAAGTGAGAATTCTTCAATATCGATGAAATACATAAATCTTGAGATTCATGAAGCACAAAAAATTCCAAGAAAGTTACATAAATAGAAATACATACCTATTCATACCATACTTAACATGTAGTTCTTGTTATATGTAACAAACTTTTGTTATAAATAACAAAAATTAGAGGTAACAAAACATAAAAGTATTAAAAAAAATTTAAAAGACATTGAAGCATAAGTAAATCAATGCAGTTGCATTCACAATATTCACAAATAGAAAGCCTCGTTAGGAAAGATATCAATTCTCCACAAATGTATTTCTATATCTAATGCAACTCCAATAAAAATTCCTTCAGCTTTTTTTTAGTTGAAAATCAATTAATACTAGAGTAGTTTGTCTTCAATTAACCCTCCCAATAATAATTTATAAAATTTGAGCAAAATAGAAAGAACCACTAGTTAAAGGAGTTATAGAAAGTCCAAAACAGTCAAAAGCTAAATGAGTTTTTAATCTAAAGGAAGGGAGCAGCATGAATGGAGAAATTGAGAGTTGCAGTCCTCTAGTTTTGCCCTAAGGACACTCCCCAATCTGGGCAACACGGGGAGGATGAAACTCAGTCAGAAACGACATTCTTAAAGGCTTGATGTGTGCAGAATGGAAATGGGGAGTTGCCAGAGAAGATGTAACTTGAGGAAAATAATTCTGAAAGAAGCAAAGGAGAGAGAAAACCCTGAACAAATTCCCCTCAAATCCATGACTGACTCCTAAACTCTACAATTGTGAGACAAACTTTGAGGAGCCAATCAGAAAGCAAAAGCTGAAAGATCTGCAGTGCTTAATAAAGGCTGTATTTCTTGCCTATCACAGATGAGACAGTGTTCACAGTTTGGATATCTCCAAAGTAGAGTGGTTTGGTAAACACATTCAAATGCCAGAAAAGCCATGTCTTTGTAGTTAAGACCATCACAAGACTAAAGATTAGCCCTAAACTAAGTGTTGAACTAGGACAGACTCACTGTAATAAAATGTTAAACCAAATATCTGCAAAGACAATGTAGACAACAAATAATAAAACTGCCTGCCAAGTTAAAAATCAACATTATTCCAATAAAATAACGTACTTCAGAGTCAATATATACTATCATCTACAATACCCAATAAAAATATGTAGTTATGAGAATTGTGAACAAGCAAGCAAATGTCATTCATAGCAAGGAGACAAAGCTATTGATGGAAACAGATCCTGAGATAGTCTACATCACTGGTATTTACAAATGTTGACCTGAAACAAAGAAACTGCCAGATATTTCTCCAGCAAAGATGGGTTTATTCAAATTGCAGTTTTACCTATTAAAATAAAACCTAAACCTCTAATTATTCAGGACAAAAAACCGGATAAGGCATTCTGTGCTTTGGAAAAACAGGTCCCTTAGATAATTAGAGTTCTCTCAGAAAAGTAAAAATGAACGCAGATTCCTGCATCTTTCCATTCACAGAAAAACACTAAAATTATTAATGGAGATATCTAATCTTCATGACAAGCAGTAACCTTTTATTGAGATGTGTGTTTGACTGCCTGTTTTCCCTAGCCCAAATCACATATATCTGGCCACTTCTTCTTATCTCTTTGGAGCAGTTCCTCAGGGCTATGAGAGTCAGTCTCCTGGGTTATATTCCTCAGTAAGACGCTAAATAAAACTCAACTCATAGCTCTTACTGTGTGTATGGTTTATTTTTTTTTTTTCAGTCAACAGTTTTGACAACCGTGAAGGACACAGAGCAGACTGCTCTCCTTCACGTGAACTCTACAAAGATCTGGATCCTTGGTACCAACAAGGGCCCCTTATGCCCATCCACCTCCTTGGTGAATCCAGATGAATTGGGTGAGTCTCTCCTGGTCTCGGATCTCCCATCTTGGCTGACAATCCTGGGCTTTATTCAGTGGTTGCTAAACTCCTTGATATAAGGCCAAGGTTTCCCTTGGACTTAAGTTCAAGAAGAGGTATCTGGATTTCCCAGTTGAAAGACACTGATGCCTTTGTTAGAACTGGCTATTTTAAACAGGGTTAGTTGGAATAAATTGAAGATACCTTACGAGAGCTTTCAGCTCCAAAGATAAGGGCCACAGCTCTTTCCAGTCGGTACAGCTTTCTCAAGCAACTGAGAAATTTATGGGAGTGGTGGAGGCAAGTCCTCATACCATGCAGCACTCTTATAGGGAAAGCCACTCATTAATTTAAAAAAACCCTCTTGTCTAGGGATGCACACATAAGGATTTGCCATCCATTGTTCCGAGCACCCATGATGGTTTTAGACTGCCAGAGGGAGAAACCAGAAACTGAGACATAAAATTGCTGAAATAACTCAATTCGAGGGTAATACGTACAGGAGTTAAGCTCACAAACAGCACAACTGCCTACCACAGTTTTCAATACTAATTTTATCCTGACAAACCAACTTTAAAATGAGGAATAAAGACTTCTGAACAAGACAGAGGGAAGTCAGATAGCCAATCACAAACTAACACAACACGTATGGAGCTTATTCTTGCAAGTGCTCAGTTTATTGGGAACTAAGAATATTTTGCTTTGAAATGGCCAAGATGGAGCTCTTTTAGCATTCCAAAACTGGCTTTTGTGTATGCAGTTAAAGAAAGCCAGCTTGATAAAACATCTTTTCAAAATTCTGACCCTAAGGGAACAAAAGTCCTTCTAGGAGGCTTACATTTCCCTCACTGTGCCTTTGAGATGTAAATGTTGTACAGGCCATTGAACTCTGACCTAGACCATCTCCAATTCCTGAGATTAAGTTAAAACAAAAAAGGGAAAAGAGGCCTTTTAAACTTCAACAAGTAAATTTAACTTATTCTAATTGTTACTCATAAACTAGTGAGTTTTATATTGTAATACCTGATTCATAACTAAGTTTTAAAAATGGAAACTATGAGATCTCTCTTTGTGTCTATCTGGATGTATGTATGTCTGTATCAATATATTATAAATATATGTTTCTACCTTTGGGTGGTATTGCCAAAATTAATTGTAAATGAGTTCTATTTAATAACTTAAGAGAAAATAAGTGCTTATATAAATTCTCAGAAACATAACAGAAACTAACCCAAATGAATTTCAGGTTCATGTGATCTGGGAATTATTCAGTATTAAATTAATATTTGGTATTAAAGTTAGTTTAAGTTTGTTGGTTTAATTCATATAGACACGTCTTTAGAGTCATCAACAGTTAAGTATAGTACTTTTATTGTACGTAGGTTTACTAAAACTCAAATAAGTTCACATTATCTCTATTACAAAATTTGTTAGCAAAAAACTGGGGGATGGTGGCTGGCTTGGTCCAATGTCTCATGAAGTTTTCATGGGTAATCTAAGTATAATTGTTGGGAACAAGTGAATTAAATAGACATAAATGGAGTAAGAGCTTTTAGGTGAACTCTTTAAGAATAATTACGTTTTATGGTGCGTCTACTTAAAAATAGTTTCTCCAGACTTTTGGTAACCTGAAACTAGAGTTTTTCTAAATTAAGTTAAATGATGGAAGTTTATTGAATATCTAGATTCCCAAATAAAATAAGATACTGAAACATTAACTACTGAGCATAGGCTCTTACAAAGAAACTAAAGTTATTTATGACTATTAATAAATATGTTTGGTACCACACTGAGACATTTTCTATAAGAAAGTACATGTTTTTGAAATTATGAATAGTATTTATAAGTTTGTCATTCTACAGAATGCTAATGTAAAAGACAGTTTATAATTGCTTACTTCTTAGTTTTCACTAGAGCTTAATATTTCTAAAAGCTTAATATTAAGTTTTTAGAGCTTAATATTTCTAATTAAAACATTTAATTAAAACCACTAAAAATTAAAAAGTAAAACATCTTTGTATGCAAGGAATAAAGTAGGTATAAGGAATGGAAATGCATTTTGTAAAGTGAAAAGAAAGAAATTTTGTCCTAAAAAGAGGCTAAGATGACAAAAAGAGACAATCTGAAGGTGAAAAAGGAAGTTATAGAAGGTTTGTGGAAAGGAGACGATGGGAAAAGAGTTTAATGTGTGGTCAGGACTGGCTAATTTAGAATAAATTTGAGTAAATAAATTTTAATATTAAAGGTAAGGTGGTGCAAAAGTAGAATTTGGTTTTCTCTCTGTTAAGAGGACAAGACTTCTTTATCTGCTTTTGAAAACAGATTGTAAATTTCTTTACTGTTTAAGTAATCTGTTATAACTTCCTGTATTTGCCTTTGAAATATTTTATTGTCATTTTGATTAAGTGAATAACTAAGTATTGTTTCACAGTGATCTATTTGACCAAGTGTTTTAAAACCTTTTGATATCTTTTTTTTTTTAATTATTTATTTATTTATGGCTGTGTTGGCCTTTGTTTCTGTGCCCAGGCTTTCTCTAGTTGTGGCAAAGTGGGGGTCACTCTTCATCGTGGTGCGCGGGCCTCTCACTGTCGCGGCCTCTCCCGTTGCAGAGCACAGCCTCCAGACGCGCAGGCTCAGTAATTGTGGCTCACAGGCCCAGCCGCTCTGCAGCATGCGGGATCCTCCCAGACTAGGGCTCGAACCCGTGTCCCCTGCATCGGCAGGCAGACTCTCAACCACTGCGCCACCAAGGAAGCCCAAAACCTTTTGATATCTTTGACTAACTTCCCAAATCAAATTCTAAATAAAGTTCTTTTGACCTCTATCTAACTCTGGGATGTTTCAGGGCCCCTGAAACATCTCAAAGAGAGAGATTAAATTAAGTAGCCTCATTTGGCATGTTAAATTAGATGGAAAGCGTTGTCAAATGAGTGGTAATAAACCTTCTTAGGTTATATTATATGGATAAATGTTAATATGAATGTTCTACAAACTATTTGAAATTTCTAAAATTTGGATATGCCCTGGTATAATGTTATCAGTCATAATTCTAGTTATTATTTTAAGAGGTTATATGTCACAGAAATAACCAAATTTCTTTGACAATTGCATTGTAATCAGATATTCAACCATGCCATGTTAAGTCTTGTCACTTACAGATAGTTATTGTTTTACCCTGATGCTTTTGCAAAAATGCTTCATCTTCTAGAAGATCCACAGAAACCACTTTTTTTTTTTTTTTTTTTGCGGTACGCGGGCCTCTCACTGTTGTGGTCTCTCCCGTTGTGGAGCACAGGCTCCGGACGCGCAGGCTCAGCGGCCATGGCTCACGGGCCCAGCCGCTCCGCGGCATGTGGGATCTTCCCGGACCGGGGCACGAACCCGTGTCCCCTGCATCGGCAGGCAGACTCTCAACCACTGCGCCACCAGAGAAGCCCCAGAAACCACTTTTTGACAAGTATAAGTTTCTGATTAACTTTCAGGTCCTAAGAATGAACTGGATAATAAATCAAAGAATTCTAATGGAAAATCTGATGGTTTCATGAAACTGTTAACAGAAGATATAGGTCAACAATAATTAGTTACATATGGCTGAATAATAATTTTTACTGCTTTTTGTCTGAAATATTACTGGCTTTAATCTTTTTTTTCCCAGATATAAGGAAACCTTTCCCTTTAAGCTAATTATGACTTACTGCAACTTGATAAATTATACCTTTGTAAACAGAATTGAAACATTTACCTTTTCTCTCTACCTGATCCCTCCAGAATTTGGAAACACTGATTATATTAGCATGAGTTTGACTACAATGTCATATTTGAGAATATGTATAGAATCAAATATGACCAGACAGCTTTAAAGAACTAAGATGGACTTTGTGGAGCCACAAAGCCCCTTGGAAAATCAACCTGGTGCTTTGCTCACAGGGTTCCCAGAAGCCTTATCAGTTAAATAAGGAAAGACACTTCCTGGCAGGTGCAGGAACCCCAACATATTTTGCAGACCTCGAGAAGAGAGGAATCCATCCAAATCTGCAGGTATTGCAGGCAGAATCCAATGGCAATTCCTTGGCATGGCTTTTCTGTCCTTGAGAAGCCTTTTAAAAGTTCAACCTGAGATTCCTTATGAAAAGTTCCAGTAAAGGCAATTTAAAATAACATATGTGATCAACTACTTATGTAAATAATCAGGCCATATTTACTGAAACAAGATTCATTTTGCAAGCAAATTAAGCTATATTTTGGTAGAAAATTTGGCTATATTTTGTAGAAATGAGGGTAACTTTAGAAATAAAAAATATGTTTAAGTGGATATTAAGTTCTAGTATCATTAATATTATTTGGGATTCTGTATTTACTGCATAAGACTCACTTCCAAGATGGCTCCCTGTTACTATGTTGCATTATTGTAAGGTTTAATTGAATCATTAAAAGGATATTCTACGCTCGTTTCTGAAGCTTATCACAATAATCTGTCTTTGGACAAAGATCAGATACTCCATGACCTGTAACCAGGAGGTTATGCATACTGGAAATACATCATTTAAAGGACATTTTCCTACCTAGATGGAAGGATCCTTATCAGGTCCTCTTAACCAGTTCATATATAGTAAAACTGAAGGGAACTGATTTTTGGATTCATATTTCCCACTTAAAAAAGGCCCCTGCATCAGCCTGGTCTACAGAGAGGACAACCTCAAACTCACTTAAAAACAATGCTCAAACAGAGGAAAAATCACATCAGGACAAGAAGAAGATGACATCAGAAGTAGACAGCTATCCCAAGATGCTGAACCTGACCCATATGATTATTTATAGTATTTTCTTGATTTCTTAGACCTTTTGCATATAAATCAAATGTTTTTCTATTATGTGCACAATCCTATGCAGAGTTTAAAAATCAATCAAATTCTTGGGTTTATGGTCAATTACCTATGTCTAGTACTTCTGGTTACCTTGGTGAATTTCTCCTCTCCTAGGTTCTGATTGGATGACCCTTAGGAAATTTATTCTAAAAATAAGAAGTTATACTTCTGTCTGAGCCATTACTGATACTACTAGGTGGGTCTCCTCACTTGGCCAATAATCATACTTGCTCTGATTATGGCCATAAGGATGAATTTTCTTTAAAAGTTAGTTAAGCTCAATCAGAGCAATTGGCTAAATTTCAGTCAAAACCCATAACTGCCTCATTTATTAGGAGGGACCCTTCCTCAGTTACAGGATAGATTTATATGGGTAACAGCAGGCTTCAGTCACTTAAGTTTAAAACTCCCCTTATACTGGGAACAACTGAATCATGCTAAGTAATCAGCATAATGACACTAGGAAATTGGGCTGAGTGCCTTATGAAAAATGCCAATATATCATGGCCCTTAAAGGTAGCAATTGGTATGAAAGAGACTGGGTCAGATGACTGGGGATATACTGGGCTGCACCTAATGGAAGTTCTTGGCTTAATTTCTTACTTATGGCTTTATTAATGCCACTAGCTATATTACTTAAGTTCTGCCTATTCTATAAGATTGTTCTTTCTTTTATTACCCAGTATATAACTGAGCCTCTGACAAAAATAATGATGACTAAGGAACTGGAAATCATTGACTAAATACACAGTTTTATACAAGATTAAAATGATTGTAATAGTGTAACTCCACATTTGGGAAGAAGCCACAGAGAGAATCATTTCCTAGAGCATAACAGACTAGTAAGACAGGTGGTCCAGAGACTTTTATGGCTAACAATAACAGGACAGACCAATAACAGCACACTGAGTGGCCTATTAATGAAAACTTTTCCTGACCTAGGAAAAAGCCTTCCTACCACTGTGGAACAAATTTGTCATGAAATGCTTCTCAAAGCTTGGTTGAATTAATGACCAAAAGTGGGGGGACTGTAAAACAAAGACTGTTGCCCACCACCTAGTTCTACGAGGATCAAGTCATTAGCCACTGCAGTCACTGACTGACAGTACACCCTGAAAGAAACTCAGGACAAAAACAGAATAAGGTACTCTGTGCTTTAGAAAAACAGGCCCCTTAGATAGTTGGAGATATTTCAGGGGAAAAAAATCAACAAACTTAGATTCTTGCATCTTCCCATACATAGAAAAGCATTAAAATCATTAACTGAGCTATCTGATCCTTGCAACTAGCAGTAACCTTTTATTGAGATATATGCTTGACTGCATGTATTCCCTAGCCAAAATCCTCCTACCTCTTTGGAGCAGTTCCTCAAGATACATCTGCGAGACTGTCTCCCAAACTAGAGTCCTCAGTAAGACAACAAATAAAATTCAACTCATAGCTCTTACATTGTGCTTTTTTTTTTTTTTCAGTTAACACATAGTACCCTGTATTTACTCTAAGCTCTGTATATAACATAATTTATTATGATTATCTGTTTACCTTGTGCCCTCCTTTAGGAGAATGAAGTCCTTCAAGATAAGATTTGTGCCTAGTACAGCACTTGGCACAGGTTAGATATTAACAAAAAATTATCTTGATAGTAAATGACAAGAAACTGGTAAAATCATGCTTTTATGTGCCACCCAAGGAAATCTAAAAATGTGCAAATTATAATTTATAAAGCATCAGTATGATGTAGAATATTTTGTCATTCAAATTACTGAACTATGGGTAGTATAGAAATGATGTTTATTCTATAATAAGAATACCAGTGCTCTACACTAACCAGAAAATTGCAATAATTTTATTGACCTTGTGAATTATGAGTGTGATAGTACACAGGAGCACTCAGAGTGCTGATTTAATCATTAATCTTTATAGACAAGACATATGTGATGTCATTCTGAAAAAAAACAAAACGAAGTACCTGCCAATTCAGAAACTGGAACAAAAGAATATAATGTCAGACTAGTCAATGGTATTAACAAGTATTTAAAACTATCTAAATAAAGGGAATGGTAACATGAGAACAAAGAAAAGTGGGGATTCAGTGAAGTGATATTTGGCAATGTTTATCTAGCATCATCCAGGGATGAAGTTGTACTTACTAAATGATGAGTGGGCTCAGACCTCTTGGCAAGTGATATGTGCGTCCGTGAATGTATCCAGATATCCAAACGTAATGTTATTAGGAATGTGCAGGGGAGCAAAATTTGACACACCAAAATGTCTCTTTGGAATGTCGATTATTTTCAGCTGAAAACAATCAAGGCCCAAAAGACTCAGGAAGTTTTTCTTTTTAGTTCTTAGCTGCCTAAAGAACTTAAAGTGCCTGTTCCCAGAATAGAGCTTTCACCAGAGAGATCAGGGTCAACTCTGTGTAAAATTGTTTCTGCATGGCCCAGCAAATATCTGTTTACAAAATATTTAGTTTTCTATCTCCATGAGAACTGTCTTGCTCCCCTTTGAAGCCCCAAACCACTACCCCCAACATCCTCTTTTGTCTTTAGCTGAAGATGGTATTTTAGGTGAGGTTTTTGGCCATTTTGGCCAGTTAGTTTTTCTTCGTCTCTCCCATATATATATATATATTATTCAACTTCTGTTTGACTGTCTCCTGTTAATCTGTCTCATGTCAGTTTAATTCCTATATCAGCCGGAAGAACTTAGAAGGGCAGAGAAAAATTTCTTCTTCCCTAACAAATGAAAGCCAATTAAAATTCTCTTATTCTATGATATGTAAAGTTTATGATAATAATTTGGTTTCCCATGTAAGTTTCCTATAAGAATAAATCTGACCAAATTATATAAGTATTATAAGTCACGTGACAACTATGTCACCAAATAACAATATGAACTATATATTCTTCTTCAGGAACTTGACTGCCTGGGCTATGATCCTTAAATTGGTCATCCTTAAGGACCTAATGTGGATGGAGATCCTAGAGCTTTATAGTTTCAGAAACTGGACCATTGAAAAAAACACCAGGGAAACATCATCTTCCAGGGGTCCTGCTTAGGTAACGTTCATCAAAATACCTCAAAAGTCATACCCTCAATGCAATGGCTCTATATGAACACTGCTTGTGCTGGCTACAAGGACCTGTGCTCTGAATTATAAATGTGGTTAATGGTTACACCATGGTATCACCAAAAAATGAATGGGTGTCCATGGTCTTTACACATGTCACCTTTTATGGAAATAAGCAAGTACTGTGGTTGTGTATGTGTTAAATGTTGCAAAATTTATACAAAGTTTTAAGGAATGACAATTTACATCTCTAAAAGTTGGCTTGCTTAGCGTGCTAACACCTTTGACCCTATTTCACATGATATTGTTCATCAGGATGAAAAAAAATATAGGTATTGCAATAGATGGAATGTTTGTATTCACTCAAAATTCATATGTTAAAATCCTAATCTCCAATGTATACTATCGTATTGGGAGTTAAGGTCTTTGGGAGGTAATTAGATAATGCGGGTGAAGCTCTCATGAATGGGATTAGTGTCCTTATAAAACTTTCTAGAGAGCTATCTCTATCTTTCTACCATGCAAAGACTTAGTGAAAAGATGGCTATCTAGGACCCAGAAAGAGATTTCTTACCAGACACAAAGACTTAGTGAAAAGATGGCTATCTACGACCCAGAAAGAGATTTCTTACCAGACACTGAGTCTTCCAGTGCCTTGATCTCAGTCTTCCAGCCTCCAGAACTGTGAGAAATAGATGTGTGTGATTTGAGCCACTCAATCTATGGTATTTATGGTATAGCATCCCATACTGACTAAGACAAGTATTATCTTCTAATTTTTTTCTTTTTTTAGCAAACGGAAGCAATCCAGCATGTCTAGTCTTTGGCCTCATTATTTTCTAGATGAGACTACAGAAAATGATGAATTAGTTTAAATGACAGTCTCACATCTATTCAGAAAACAAATAGTAGAGGAAGCACTTTAATCTGTGGGTTCTCAGGCAGACATGAAATGTAGAACATCCCTTTTTTTCAGTGCACAAGATGTTCCATTAACCATAATGTATCTGATTGAGAAAAAAAATGAGTCACTCCAGATGATATCAGCAGTGACACAAATCAAATGGGTATTCGAAATGTACTGTTCTCTTTTATTTGCAGGGTGAACCACGACAATACAAATGGGAGCCTCTTATCAAGTGGAAGAAAGACAGAAACTTGTGTCACTTTAAGAACTTAATCTGTTCTGCTGGCAGGGGAAAAATCCCTAAATTCATTCCTTAGTGTTGCCAGTTTAGCCTTAATTTAATTTTGGACAGTAAATCCACTTTCAAATCATTTGAAAGTGAGACATTATTAACTTTTTAGTTACAAATTTATTTTAAATTAACTCTGTTTTTCTATTAATTTATTACCTTTGTCATTTATCACCTTTTGATAATAAAATGATTCCTTGGGGGAATAAAAGGAAAAAGACACACTAAAAAAACAAAAAAAACTGCTGAGACCATGGTGTAAAAAGATTATATGATTAATTTCTTTCATGTGTTTACATATGATACATAAAGTAAGTACCTATTCTAATAAAAATGGTTTGACTTAATAAAATCATATGCCATTTGCAAGTCAAGGATTAACAAAGGCCATTCCAGACATAGTTCATCAGATCCATTAGAATGTAGGTACTAGAGGTCAAAACCACATTCTCTCCAGTCCTCAGGTGTGCCATTGTGTAATAATCACAAATACATAAAGAGCACTTACTATGTGCCAGGGACTATTTAAACATTTTACATATATTAACAGTCCTTGTAACAACTCTGTGAGGTGAGTACTATCATTATTCACATTTCTAGGTGAGGAAGGAACTAAGGTACACAGGGTGCCCCTTAAGTGACAGCACAGACTCTAAAATGAGCCAAAGCCCATGCTCTTTACCACCCTTCTGTATGATCTATGGTACTACTGGCCCAAGAAATACATACAAAGTAAATAACTGTTGAGAAAGGACATTTTTCTAGATAACTATAATTTCAGTCTACCCTCTAAGGTGACAGTTGTCTAAAATGTTTTGGCAGCCCAGATTAGCTTTGGAAAAAAATGTGAAGTACTATCCTGTTTCTGGGTTAACCAACACAAAGTGAGATGAGAATGTGACTCACGCTGGCATCTTACTATCATCATGGTATTTAATAATCTTTCTACTCTTTAGCCAAGGGCACGCTAATAAAACCCATATTTGATACATCATGTTAGAGTCAGGAGACAGTGAGAATCATGCAGTATAAATGAAATTCTGAAGCGACTTGGGTCAGAGTGTCCCAGAATCATTTTATCCACATAAGCAAAGAAGGAGTGAACCCACTTCCTCTTCTGTTTGCAACTATAATGAAGACATTTTTAGGTCACGTGGATCTTCCATGTAAGAGAAACAACAACAAAAACTAAGTGGTTACAGGGCTAAAACCAACTTGCCTTTGATTCTGGAAGTTATTATTATGTAAACATGAAACTGAGCAGGACTTTGTGGAGTCCTCCACAAAAGCCTTTCTGTGCCCCTCCTTTCTTGTTTGTAGGAAAAAGGCTTTCAGCCTCCTAAACCTTCCCTGAGTTCCAAAGGGCAGATTCAAACAGTTACTAATTAGAGAAAGGAGAGAATGCAGAAACAAAGGAAAGGCAGTCAAGAAACAATAGTGCAGTGATGGGGCAAGGTCCTGGTTCCTCATCCGGGGACATGCATAGCAATCGGATACATATCTCTGAGGTCTTCTGCAGGAACTAAGGCTCTCACCCAAGTTGAGCATGGTAACTTTAGGCTAAGCACAAGCATGTGGACTCCAGACTGGCTGGAACCAGAAGGCTGAATTTTTTTTTTTTTTGCCTTGCAACATGGCATGTGGGATCCCAGTTCCCACACTAGGAATCGAACCTGTGCCCCCTCCAGTGGAAGTGTGGAGTCTTAATAACTGGACCACAAGGGAAGTCCTGAGAAGGCTGAATTTTGAGATTCCTGGAACACCACTCTGTTACCTCACCGCCAACCAGTTAGAGGAAGATCACACACCCAGCAGACCTCCCCACAAATTTTGCCTATTAAAAGCTCTTCCCCCAAAACCATCAGGGAGTTTGGGTCTTTTGAGCTGAGCTGTCCATTCTCCTTGCTTGACCCTCGCAATAAACCTTTCTGTGCTCCAAACTCTAATGTTTCATTTTATTTGGCCTCACTGTGCATCAGGCACATGAACGTGGGTTGGACAAGCACTTTTAATCATGTTTCCTGATTCTTCTAGAATAGGACAAATGTGTCTGAAAATAATCATGAATTGGAATAAACTGTTTCATTAAATGTTTAACCTAGGAAAGGGAATTAGCTTGGACATTATGATAATCACATACTTCTCTAAATGCAGTAGTTTATTCAAGACTTCTTCCCATTCTCTTTTTACTTATGAGGTCATCTTAACATACATCAGAGTGTTACAGTATCTGGTTGTGTGAGGGCCAAGGGAAGCTGAGGAGGTAAATGAGAAACAACAATATGATTTGTCAGTTAAAAATGGGTGTCTCTGGTGACCAGTGCCCTCATGATGCAGTACAGCAGAGACCTGAAGCGCCACCTGGCTTCTCTGTTTCTGAACGAAAACATCAACCTGGGTAAGAAGTATGTCTTCGATATTAAAAGAATCTCCAAGGACGAGTATGACCATGCTAGGAGGGCTCTGTACAATGCGGGTGTGGTGGATCTTGTGCTGAGTAGCGACCCCAGCCCCCCGAACTCTCCCCTGAAGTCCTCGGAGAGCAGCATGAGCTGCGGCAGCTGCCAGCAGCCCCGGGCCCTCCAGGAGAAGCTGTGCAAGCTCAAGGAGGCCATGCTGTGCGTTCTATGCTGCGAGGGTGAGATCAACTCAACCTTCCACCCCTGAGGCCACACTGTGTGCTGCAACGGCTGTGCCGCCCAGCTCCAGTCGTGTCCTGTCTGAAGGTCGCGGGTGGACCACGTCCAGCAAGCCTACCTGCCAACCCACACCAGTCTTCTCAACCTGACTGTGATCTGATCCACTGTGCACTTACTGGACATGCCACGTCTCCATGAACTGCACTAGTGTAAACTATAAACATGATAGATTGTGGACAGAATAAATCCTCCAATGCCCATCTGCCATGCAACGTTTAGGGAAGGAAAGAAAAAAACAAAAAAGGAAGAATAGAAAGACTACTACTACTCCTCACCGCGAAAACGTACCATGCGTAGATCAGCACCTCCCAGGTGGCGACCAGGAAGAGCTCTGAGACCCAGACACATTCCTTGGACTTTTCTACTTTTTATGATCAAGTAAAGAAATCAGGAAGATCTTTGACGTCAGTTAAGTGGCAGCATAGCCCCAAAGTGGGTACCTTTTAGAAACTGATGTTTAAGTCTCCTTTACGTATCCCAAGGTAAGTTTCCTACTTGCAGCCAATTTTGTAAGAATTCGTTTTAAGGATTTACTTGGTTCTTTTTGTACGGGTCACGGAGCACCGGACATTTTTAATAGGAAAATTTTTCTTAAAGACATAGTCGTCATTTTAATGTCATTTCTGTTTTTCTAACTTGTTCAAGAAAGATTGGGAGGCAAACATATTTAAAAATCTATTCTGGGACTTTTTTAGAGAAGACACAAAGCTGTCAGATTTAAACCAGTCTGACCAGTGGAAAACAGATCACTCCACGTGGATAGTTTCCTATTCTTTCTCCCTCCCCCTCTCCTTACCCCGTCCCGAAGCCTTTCAATTATAAAATGCTACCAGTTTGGTTAGACGATTTCTGTGGAGTAGTCGGCACTCCTTGGGCCTCTTGAGTTGGTGGAATATTTTAAGATTGAAAAGGGAGCACATGTTCCTTGGAAGGAAGAGCATTGCTCGCTGAGATGAGGCTTCGTGGTGTGCGAAGCTGGGGTAGTTGGTGAGTTCTCCGATGCACCCTGCTCCAGCTTCACCTGGTGGGGTTGCTTTTGCTTGAGCCATCATGCCTTTTACAGACTTATCATAGATATCCTAGATATTGTAAGTTTTTTTCTTTTTTTGGGGGGGGTAGTAAATGCTTAAGTATTAACTTTTTGTTGCCCCTCTATATATTTTAGAGGGGTTTCGGTTTTTTTTTTTTTTCTATATTCTTAATCATGTTTTCCACTCCTACTTGGGCATTTTGGACGCTGGTCAGCTTGTGGGTTTTCTAGGATGTCTTGGACCTAGATGACTTTACTGGGTACAATACTAGCTAAGTTAAAGCTAGAAACCTACACTGTCACTTTACTGAGATTTCTGAGTATACTTTTCATATTGCCTTAATGCAGCAGTAATGTATTTATGCATTTATTTCTTTGCACAGACATTTTCTCAGATATTAAAGCTCTACTTTTTATGGCACATATTAGCATATAAGCCTTTATTCCAAGAGGTATTTATTTTTTCACTTGTAAAAAAATGTTTTACATAAAGAACTCTGTTGTATCTTAAAAGGACTTCTGTCTTTTATATTCAGGATAATAAAGACGTTAAAGAAAAAAAAAATGGGTGTCTCATTTGCTGTTAATTGCCTCTCCAATATCCACAGGTCCCTTATTCCTACTAACAGAACCTTGGTTTTGTTCAACGCAAGGTGCCCAAATTAAACTGCTTTCTCAGTTTCCATTGAAGTTACAGGTGGCTACATGGCACAGTTCTATTGTGGGAGAGTCTATGATAGCTTTTTTCTCCTGAAAGAAGTCAAAGGTCGTGGCTTGCTGCACCTCTTCTTGCTACTTATGTAATAGAGAAGAACAAATCTGACTCCATATTAGATCTGTTCCTTTTACTTTACCCTTTGTGCTCTGTTGCCTGGGCTGAGGCATGCTGGCGCTGCACCTTTTGTAAAAGAATGTTGCTTATAGCCTGAAATATACAGGATAGCCTATTCTCAGGGCTCTGACCTTTAAGAGTCCCTTCGTGTAGAGACAAAAAGTTGCAGAAACATTTGTTTTGTTGGAGACTTAAAGGAACATCTGAGCTGACCTACAGGGACAGCTGCAAGAACAAAGAATTCTGTCACCGAGAAGTTTGTAACAACCAGCCTCACCCCCTCCCTCACCTTGCTTTAAAAGTGCTTTGCTGAAACCCTTCGGAGAGTTTGGGGTTTTCGGGGGCATGAGCCACCCGTCTCCTTGCTTGGCCTGCAATAAACCTTTCTCTGCTCCAAACTCCAACTTGCGATTTGTTTGGCCTCACTGTGCTTTGGGCACAAGGACTTGCATTCAGCAACACACTGAAAATGGTTGTGGTGTCTTGAAGCTACAGGAGCCATCTTGTGATTTCAAGAGGAAAACCCCCCAAGAAGCATGTAAGGTATGTTGAGGGAAAGGCAAAAACAAAAAAACCAAAAAATAGAGATAACAGGTCCTGAAATCATCAAGTTGCAGAACCATTGCCAAGTTACTTTCCATGGAATTTTTTTTCTTTGAAAAAGAAAAATCCTTATGTTTTTAGGCTTCAATTAATCAAGTTTTCACTTACCTGTAGTAGAATATTGATTACTAGGAACCATTTAAACTTTCTGAAAAGCGCTTGAAATTTGAAAACAGATAAATAGTCCCTTGGTCTTGCTCCTGAGACATCAAGAAACCTGCTGTGCTTTGATACTGAGAGACAGATATCTCAGGTGGAGCAACTTGAAATAATCTGCATCCTAGCTGTGAAAGCTTTTCGAAGGAAATACCCCGTACTTGTTTTCAGGAACTCTAAAAAGAAAGCCAAGCAGGCCAAATCCTTGGAACAACTGCAGAATTAAAATGTGTAAAGACTGACAACCTGAAACAGAAAATTGAGTCTATTGGTTCCACCTACAGGTGATTTTATGTCACTGAACAGAGCCTGAAAACACCTAACACAACAATCAGCAAAGGTATTAACAACTTGGGAAAGAATGTGGCGTCTTCAAGCATTATTGGATAGACCTGAAAGCTTTTTAATTCTTGTTTAAAATAAAAGCCTTTTTAAAAATTAAGTGTTTTTAGCCTCAGTTAGCTGTAACCCTATAATGCATTTGTTTCTAAACAAAGTCAAATTAATGGTGAAATTATATGCTGTTTTCTTGGTTCATGAGGGTTTATTCAAATTTCAAATAACAATACATCATTAACGTAGCTGATATCGAAATCACTGAGTATTTCAATGTATTAGCATATCGTAATTACTTGAATATGGCGCCACAGAATCCAAGTAGAATACTGTATCTAAATACTTCACAATGCTTTTTTGGTTTTGCACTGCAAACTTTAGAGAAGCCATTCACAGTTTTAGAATGTGCAACAAAGTCAGTAGGCCAATGAATACATACTGAATTTTTTAAACCAATGTATGCTTTTCCTCCTCCAGTGAACCAAAAGTGTTTTTAGTGTCTTCCTAACAAGTATTTGGGATCTTATAAGAAATGTTTTATTTTTCACTTCAGTTTATTCCCACATATATCACTCCTGTAAAGGATTTGAAGTACAACCTCTTCCTATTCCTCTAAATTGAAAGAAACATGTCACCATATATCAACGCCTTAAATTGTTTTAGTGAGAATTGTACTGAAGCATTACATTTCCCAGGAAAGAACCTAGGAGTAAATCAAACCTACAACTTTCATTTCAGTATTCAAAGCATAGTTTTTCAATGTAAAATGAAAATAACAGAGTATGTTTTATTCATAAAAGTATTAAAAAAACTGTGTCAAATCCTTCTACTCTCCCATTCCTGCTCTTCCTTTTATTCCCCCCTCACTTCTTCTTTTTCTTAAAACATCTTTAAACACTTATGCAAACGCCTTGGATTATCTTATTTTTATCTGGAGAGGATATAGGTTGAGGTGGCACAAGCTGTGCTCATGAACATAAATTTCCAAATCAACGGATCAATTCCATTCCCAAAAAGTCAGCCCATTTAAAATATACGTGGAAAACAAAGGAAATAAATCAAATCTGTCTCACAGAATTGTGCTAATTAAGTCAACCAAATATTTTACTTTTAAGGATACACATTTAGTAAGTTTTTATACATTAATTCATTTTCAGACATCTGGAATTCCAGAAAAATAAAGCTGGGTAAGAATCAATCAGAATCAAGTAGAACCACTTTCTCATTCATAAAGAGTGTATATATACATACGCACACATATATATATATATATATATTATTGTGTGCATTTCTCTATCATATTGCTAATATAACAGAACAACAATGGCTGGATTTGAAATCTGGAATGGGACCTGTCCAAGCCCTGGTTTGGGGACTTAAAAGCTATGTGACTTGAGGATATCATTAACCTCTCTGTGAATCTTTTTTTTTTGGTTTGTGTTGTAACACAAACTAGGTTGTACTAGACTATTTTTAAGTTTCGCTCCAGCTTGAACATTGTACTTTCTATCTGAAGACTCAATAATTCTGTTTTTTCACTAACAATACTTATACAATATTCTAAAAAATTTAGTACCTATACATAAAGCTGTAGTACCTATAAAAAGTCTGTTAATAAGAGCTGAGTAGTACTATCCAAAGGAAGGCAACCATCTTCTGTTCTCTACAAGTATTTTAGAAATAAGTTTGTCACATTGTGTTTGTATGTATTTATACTCACATTGGTCTCCTCTGAACTCACTGTGATTCCACTAACAGTTAAGTAGGGTCGTATTGCTTCTCAGATCAAAACCTCCTAGTTATCTCATTTAAAATAAAGGTGGAAATCCTTAGAGGGACCTCTAAGACCCTAATCATACCCCCACTACTCTCTACCCTCCCCAGGACCTCTTTCCCACTCTCTCATTCCAGACACACACTTTGCTTCCGCCTCTGGGTATTTACATTTGCTGATTCCTATTCCTAGAACTTCCTTGATAATACGTCTGTATGGTTTCCTGCTTCATCTCCTTCAGATCTGTAAACTCATTATTTTCTTCATTGAGTCTTTTCATAGATATCCTATTTAAAATTGCTGGCCACCTCAGCCTTCCCTAGACCCTTCTCTGCTTTACTTTCTTATAGCTCTAATATTTCATATGGTTTTAAACGTTTCTCTTCACCAGAACGTTAACTTTAGTGAAAGGTAGGAATTTTTATCTCACTTCCTTATGGTTGTATTTCCCAGAAACACGATCTGGCTCATGGTATGCATTCAATAAATTATGTTGAAGAACGAATGAATTCATTTTCAACAATTTATAAAGGGAGAGGCATATTTAGTAGACACAAGTAAGTAAAGTCTGTTCAATTTGCCTATGTTAAATTTACAGAAGGTTCTCTTACCTATAGTATACTTCTCAGCAAATTAGAAACACATTTACTTGAAAATTATTAACCATTACTTCTCCCTTTAGCTCCCAACCCTAGGGTTTGTATTTCAACCATCAAAGCTCCACTCCATTTCATTTTCTTTTATCAAGCACTGGGATATTTGGAATAAAAATTTTTAGTTAGGGGAAATTTTTAGAATGCAGCAAATGTGAAGAGCAAAGAGAAGGACCAATCCTTGAAGATCTTTGTCCCTTATACATTGACAAATATTTCTAGATCCCAGCTTCTCATAACATGCTCTGGATAGCATCCAGCTGCCTTTCCCCTGAAAAGTAAATGAATGTCACTCCCATCCAATATTGAAAGACCTCTTGCTCTATCATCAGTATTGGAGTTCATTATTTTCCACAGTTTCTTAAAAACAAGACCATGGGAAAGGAACTTCTACGCTTTTACATGATTTTAACAATAGAAACCAAGGTCAAACAATTAAAACAATAAAACTTAGGAATCCCCAGCCCTCATGCTCAGTGCTTTTTGGACAGAGAGATGGGGACAATCTCTGAGACTAACAGAGAAGCCCTGAATGGTCATAGTCAGTGACAACTGTGGAAAAGCAAAGGTGACAGATAAGTTCTTCTTGTAGCTTTAACATTTAACTTAAGACTATTTTAATGGCTCTGATTACACATAAAACATGGTGGATGAAATTGATTTTCTGAACATGCTCTACATAGCTTTCTATTTGGTTTTCTTACATATTAATAGGAAAATTAGATTTCAAGTAAATATATATATTTCTCTGAGGAATCCTCTGAGAAAGAAAGCAACTTTATGAGAAAGAAAGGTCATTATGGAGTTCTGTGGTCCATCTTAACCTTGCTAATCTATGCACTCTATTCCTCTTCTTTTCGTTCTATACCACAAAGAGTAATCATCATTCATTGTCTCCTACAGAGTATAAAATCAGAGGAAAAACCGAAGTTGTTCTCTAAAGCTACATACAGAATTGCTTTTACTGGTAATTTTTATCTACATGATGCTATGTTACAATAGATCCTGGCAGCCTTAAATTTCTCCTCAGAGTAAATGTCATGTTGCTCCTGAAAAATACTAATTGAATGTCTCTGCCTTTCACAAATATAGTTAAAAGCTACCATTAATAGCTGAATATTGATTGAAGCAGACAACAACTGCTTTTAGAACCAAAGACTTCAACAAGTAATGTGTTATTCTGGAAAGTGGGAATACACACCTTTCAGATATGCTCTGGCATATCCTCCACACAAGAAAATTAGCTTTCAAAGTGGTATGTCAACATTAATTTTCATAGTTTTGTAATATCTCTAATCATAACCAGTGGGGTTAGACAAAAGCACCTGCTGTCCTTTCTGTTATTTGTTTGACAAATTAAATTCAGAGTAGCATGACTACAATATAACTGGATACCCACCCCAGGGTAAGTGTCCTCAAGTGTTCTTGCAAGGTCACTGGTTCGTGTTAACATTCTAAAGGGACTAAACAATTTCAAATAGACACATTTCCATTCCCTTTCTGAATAGATTTTCTGATTCAAAAATTGAGTGAGATAAATATATATATTTGTTTATGGAGTAGTTACCTGAAGAGAAATTGAAGGGATGATTTGAAGCTATAAAATTATTTGGTTATTTGCATATGAAATACTTTTGATTCTATCATGTTCTCCTACTGCCCAATGAATTTGAGTGTTTTGTGTTTCTTGACATTCCTATACACAGCTTCCTGTTTTTCTACATGACTGTAAAAAACAATGTTTTGGGTATAGGACACCATAATCCTCACAGTTATTCTCCAACTTGAAAAGATTATTACTTCTTTAAATCAAGTTATGGTTGATGAAAGGGAGCAATTGCCACTATTTGGTATTTAAACTGCTACTCCGCACAAAATATACTTGACCTTCTCAACATAATGCCTTTGCAGAATAGGGAACTAAAAGGACTAAATTCTTTTGCAATCCAATTGTTCCATGTTAGAGGTAACTGTCTCAGTATCATTCAGGATAAATTAATCTAAGAAGAAACATCTTGTTAAAGGTTTTATAGTTGTAGTATCAATCTTTAAACAGTTTTGCTTAACAAATTTCTACAAAAGACTTCTGTTAGTATAAACTAAAATGTGCACATAACAATACATACAATTTAATACATATTTAAGTTCCTGCTCTACAAATAATTGTTTAAAACCCTAAAAGACATAAGAGCTAATATTAAGCTTCCATTCAATATCTATTAATTTTTAACAGCTTGTTTAGTATGCAATTTTCAAACACACAAAAACAGTAGCGATTTTCCCTGAGGTTTCAGGTACTCATTAGCCGGCCTCAACAACTACCAACATTTTGTTTTACACGTTTTATCTACTCCCTCTCCACTTTTTGGTGGGGTTGGAGTGGTCTGGAAGGTTTCAGAGCAAATCTTCCACCTCATGTGTGTGAGATTCTATCAATATATGCATCTCAAAAACTAAAATGTTATAAGGATATTAACTTACATAATCACAATTAACCATTGTTAACCACAAATTAACCATAATTCATTGACAGTGACTAATATCCAAGCCATATTCCAATTTGCCTGAAAGCCTAAAAATAATTCTTTTTAATTCTTACAAATCAAGATCCAAAAGCGTTCTACGATTTCATTAGGGAGTTATGTCCCCTAAATCTTTTTCAATATTTTCTTCTTTGTTTCTCCCCATGCCATTGGCGTTTTGGAAATAAGACTAAGTTTTATAAAATATCCCACTCTATGGATTTGAGTGATTAATTCCTCCTGGGGCTATTTGACTTGCTCCCTTATCCCTAATTAATTACCTGTAGACAAAAGTTGGCGGCCAAAATGTTATTAGATCCAAGTGCATTGTGTTTTCGGGCAGAGGGTACAAAAGAATTTCATAAGTGTTGCTGGTATTTTACTATTTTTATATTTAAATTAATTTTCTGCCCTCCAATCATAAACACACACACACACGCATACACACACACACATTCATACACAAACACACACAGTATAAACAGCTTAGCTTTCAAGCTGTGTGACTAAGAAAATTTCATAAAAAACGGCCTATATAGTGTAATTAAGCCAAAAAACAGGTCATTCCATCTAACCCTAGACTTCTATTTCCTCCTGTGCAAATAAAACTTAAACACTGCATAGTAAAAAATACAACAGAAACTAGGTTAAGAAATGTGTTTACAACTTATCTAGTATTTGTTTTTTTCTATTTTTAAAAAAGCAAAATCTAATTTTTTTTAAAACTCCACTGAGGGATTGTATGGGGTATAAAATTGGCTTTATTACCATTAAAGTTGCTGAATGAACTCATTAGCCTAATGTTTTTCTCAAATCACTGGAAAGTCTAAGTTGGATAATCCTTAAAGAATCTGCTTACTAAATAAATACATTGTTTGGCATTTAAAAAACAAACAAAACCCCCCCAAACAACAACAACAAAAGCAATGGGTTTATAATAGACCCAGCCCTTCACAGAGGGCCTTCACAAGGTCTCTAAGTAAGAAGATAAAGGGATGGAACATTTATTAAGCAGCTGTTTCAGGCACTTTACCTAACACATTCATATAATTCTCACTACTCTAAGGTAAATGTTATTGATACTATTTTCTTACAGGGCAGATTACTGAGACTCAGGCTGAGTAACTTTTCTAAGGTCATATAGGTAATGAGTAAGCGGCAACTGAGGGATTAAGCAAAGGCCTTTCTACTCCCTAGCACAACCTCAGAAGTATACACTGATGGCTACAATTACAGGAGAAACCTCTGTCCAAAATGGACTCTTCCACAGCTTATAATCTTTTATTATAAAACAGATTCCCTTGCAATCACAAAAAAAGCTTATACTTCAAAGGAGGTAATTATGAAAATATGGCACCAAGACTACACATTATAATAGAAAGTACTTGGTTATAGACCCAGCTTAGCTACAGACTAATGATAAGTTTTCCTTTCAATTTTAGCCTTAAAATAATTACTTTGTGCATAAACAAGGTTATTGATTATTATTATGAACTAGTGTTTATAATTTTGTAATAGTTAAGTGTTTTTGTGAGGACTTAATTTTGCCACAGTGTTAATACTGACTGCCTTCCATGTTCCAGATATTTTTCTGAACATCTTACCTTTATTAACTTATTTAAGACTCACGTGAACCTGAGATGGGTACTAATGTCTCCATTTTGCAGATGAGGAAAGTGAATTACAGTAAAGAGTGAAGCAATTTTGAACATGAACACTGAAATGGCTGAGCTGGGATTCAAACAGGCAATATGGTACTCTTATGCACTACTTAATCCTACATTTCCATAAAACTAGCTTCTTTATAAAGGCACAGTAAAAGGGAATGGCACTTTCTTCAGGTAATTAAAACATCTATCAATTCTACAATAAAAGACCTATCTACACATGAAAGAAGTAAGCAAGTGTAGAAAAAGGAATAGAGAGGAAACTTTTTTTAACATCTTTATTGGAGTATAATTGCTTTACAATGGTGTGTTAGTTTCTGCTGTATAACAAAGTGAATCAGCTATACGTATACATATATCCCCATAACCCCTCCCTCTTACGTCTCCCTCCCACCCTCCCTATCCCACCCCTCTAGGTGGTCACAAAGCACTGAGCTGATCTCCCTGTGCTATGTGGCTGCTTCCCACTAGCTATTTATTTTACATTTGGTAGTGTATATATGCCCATGCCACTCTCTCACATCATCCCAGCTTACCCTTCCCCCTCCCCGTGTTCTCAAGTCCATTCTCTACATCTGCATCTTTATTCCTGTCCTGCCCCTATGTTCTTCAGAACCATTTTTTTTTTTGTAGATTCCATATATATGTGTTAGCATACAGTATTTGTTTTTCTCTTTCTGACTTACTTCATTCTGTATGACAGACTCTAGGTCCATTCACCTCACTACAAATAACTCAATTTCATTTCTTTTTATGGCTGAGTAATATTCCATTGTATATATGTGTCACATCTTCTTTATCCATTCTTCTGTTGATGGACACTTAGGTTGCTTCCATGTCCTGGCTATTGTAAATAGTGCTGCAGTGAACATTGTGGTACATGACTCTTTTTGAATTAGGGTTTTCTCCAGGTATATGCCCAGTAGTGGGATTGCTGGGTTGTATGGTAGTTCTATTTTTAGTTTTTTAAGGAACCTCCATACTGTTGGAGAGGAAATTTTTTAGGAAGTAGAGAAAACCTAAATTATTTACTCATTTGTTCATTCAAGAAACACTTATTGAGCTGAGATTTTTTTTTTTTTAATTTCTGGCATATTCATCAATTCGAAGCTTCTTCCAACAGCCCATCTCATGTTCTTTCTGGTTTGCTTACCTGTGTTTCTACATTAATAATAACAGTTAAAATCTGGACTTTTAGAATCTGTTGAAATCATGTTTGACATAAGAAGAGAAACAAAGGATAATTGCTATTTATATTTCTCTGATTTTCTGGTTTGTAGCTAAACAGAAAATATAAAATTCAGTTAGACTCATTTCTGTGCTACCATTACGAAAATTAATATAAACGTTTACATCTTTTACATGTCAGTACATCTTGATGGTTTGTAAATTTTCAGGTGTTACATTAGACTAAACATTTTTTATCTTCTCTATTTTTTTAACCATTTATTATCCAAAAAGTTCACTTACACTGAATGCAGATGTCTATATTTCAGATAACTAGCTTGTGCTTTATTAAGGCATTTTACTGTGTAAAATTATGTGAGGGACAGGGAGAGCAGCAATGAGGAGATTTAACTAGTTTATTGATTGATTAACGCCTTACATACATCTTTTTGTGTAATAAAATTTTCTAGATGGAAGCCCCAGCATCTGGAATTAGTAGCATTCAAGGCGGAGAACAGTTGTGCTGCTTGTGGACTACTCAAGTGGGGGCTGCCTGCAGGCCACTCCTCAGTACTGGGGTGGGCAGGACCAGTGTCATCATACTCAGGGTCTACTGATCCTCAGAGCGTGCTGTCTGCCTTCTCATTTTGTGATAAACTAACGAATCAATTTGTGACTCCAGTGTAGTAGAGCACAATTTGGTACCCAAAGTGTTTCTTTGGCGTGCAGATTATTTTGAGCTGAAAATAATCAAGGCCCCAAAGATGCAAAAAGAAACATTGGTTTTTCAACCTAACTGCTTAAAAGAATTTACATAGTGGGCCTGTTCCCAGAATAGAGCTATTACCAGAGGTATCTGCAAAGAATATTGACTAGGTGTGGTGGGGAAACTTGGACAAGACCTGAGATCCGTCCAATCTGTGTCCCATTGTCTCTTTATGGCCTAGCAAACATTTATTTACCAAACATTTGCTTTTTTATCTTCAGGTCAATTGCCCTCCTCCCCTTTGAGGTCCCAAACCACTCTCCCCAACATTCTCTTTTGTCTTTAGCTGAAGCTGGTATTTAAGGTGAGGTTCTCAGTCATTCTTGCAAGTTATCAGTTTTCCTGGGTCTCTCCTGTGTATACATGTTATTAAATTTTGTTTGCTTTTCTCCTATTAATACTCAGACCAGCCAGAAGAACTTAGAAGGGTAGAGGAAAATTTCTTCCGTAAACATCTCATTGCTGCATTTCCTTATCACTTTCCTTCAAATTGCTAGATCAGAGATATTTTTATTTTTTAGTTTATTTTATCTTTTAGGGAAAGAAGGTTAACTGCTTTCTCTGGTCATTACAAAAGTCATGTTTAAAAAAACGCAAAGGCGAGTGATAAGAAGCTAGTGGTTCTGAATTCTAACAATACAGGATTCTGAAAAGCCCAGTTCTTCCTTTTCTCCCTTTAGGATGATCTTTCCTTTGCTGTAAACTTATTGCATTGCAGTCAATACACGATGAAGTATTTGATAATACAATTTAATTTGACCACTGCATGAAAAGGGACTAGAAAATATTTTGTTATATGGGATATCTGTATTAGAAAATACAACATATAAAAAAAGAAAACACCTGGTAGATTTATCAACTAGGACACATAAATATTGTCATTATAACTAATGTTTCCTTATAATGGCAAGCATATAAATAAAATTTTACAAATCTAGGTTTTATTAAGTGCAGAATTTGCCTAAAACTGGCTGTACACAAAAGAAAATACCTTTTTTTTTTTTTTTTTTTTTGCGGTACGCGGGCCTGTCACTGTTGTGGCCTCTCTCGTTGCGGAGCACAGGCTCTCTGGTCGCGCACTCAGCGGCCATGGCTCACGGGCCCAGCCGCTCCAAGGCACGTGGGATCTTCCCGGACCAGGGAACGAACCCGTGTCCCCTGCATCGGCAGGCGGACTCTCAACCACTGCGTCACCAGGGAAGCCCTGAAAATACCTTTTTAAAATAACATTTGAATTATGTACCTACACTGCTCATAGATAATGCATTTCTAGGTCTGTAGACCAAAAAAAAAAACAAAATTAAACTATGAGATAACATATGGAATTGAAATTAAACTAGGGAAAATGCAAACAAGAGGCCATTTAGTATAACACAACATGTTGTCAACCAAGATGAAAATGCCATGAAATAAAACTACTGAATGATGAATAGATCAGACAAATTTGCAAATCTAAAAAAAAAGTCTTGAAAGACAACCTCCTACTGAATCTGGCACACAATGTCCTGGGCTGGAACTGTAGTTTGTTTTGTTAGAGGAAGACTGTGACGAGTATAATCTCCAACAATATGACAAAACGTGTTTCATTACTTGCGGATATGAAGAGAATGTAAATGGTATATTAATATTAGAGATAAAAACTGAAATAAAACAAAAGTGAACTACAGCACTGTAGAACCAAAGGCACAGAACAAGGAAAGTTGTACAATTAAAAGGGTAAAGCACACATTAAGGGAACATGAAAGCAAAGAGAATATGGAGTGTCAAAAAGCAGAGCTGGGTGAATACCCAATGCTGCTTAAAACCAATTTGTACAGATAATGCTATTGAAACGTGTCTTTGTATACATTTATTTACAAAAGGGAATAATATTTCTATAAGCCAATGCTAAAATTTTAATTATCTTATTACCCTTCTTTGAAATAGGCTAAAATGCAGATGAAAATCTGAATTAGTTTACTTATGAAAAACTTGCATAAGCATAAATGTGAAAGTATAGCCAGTAAGTACTTAAGTCCTAATTATGTGTCTAGCATCATTTTAGATTATATTATATGAGGAAAGTGGGAAGGGGAGGATTAAAAATTAAATAGATTTTCTTTGTGAATTCCAAATGCCTATTACACTAGAAATGCATAAACATATGTAATAAATATATAATGTAAACACGAAAGCAAATTATGGGTTATGCTAATAAGTGTGGTAGACGTTATAAAAATACAAACCATGGGGACAGAAAAAGACAAAAAGGAGGTATCATGTCAACCAAGGATTACAGAATGAATATAATATGGGTAAGTGGAGGGAGACGCTAGAGCGATATTGTTGTGGAGAATAATACGTTACATAGCATAGTAAGCAATGGAGTGTCAACACCCAACTTTTTTCCAACCTCCTCTGGGTTTTTTTCACCTTTAGTCTCATTATCAACTTAAATTCAGCATGTCTAATATTGAATTCTTCCATTTTTTAATATTATTTTTCTGCCTTTGGATCCATTGTTCATTCATATAGTCAAGACATTACATGGTCTTGAATTCATTCATTTATTTATTTGTTAATTCACTTCATTCACATAATCCCTGGCTAGATATAGAGATTATACTGGGCTACATAATGCCCTCCCCACCCCCCCGCAATTCATGTCCACTCAAAACCTCACAATGTGACCTTATGTGGAAATAAGGTCTTGGTAGACGTAATTAGTTAAGCTTACATGAGTTCAAGTTGGATTAGGGTAGCCTCTGTATCCAAATACTAGTGTCCTTATAAAAAGAGGAAGTGGCACAGAGACACAGACTCAAAGAGGGAAGAAGGGCATGTGATCATGGAGGGATGCAGCTACAAGCCAGGGAACACCAAGCATTGTTGGCAATCACCAGAAGCTAGTGAGGTGCAAGGAAGGATTCTTCCCCAGAGTTTTCAGAGGGAGGTCAGCTCTGTCAGTACCTTCATTTTGCATTTCTAGCCTCCTGAATGTTATAAGAATAAATGCCTGTTTGTTTGTTTGTTTGTAAGCCACCCAGTTTGTGGTCATTTGTTACAGCAGCTCTAGGGAACTAATACTGATATAGGTAGAGATATTGGTAAATAGGGCTTCACTGTGCCAGCCACTGAGATTTTGAAGATGAGTTAAATTTGATCCCATGCTCTTCAGAAGCTAAGAGTCTAGTGCAGAAAATATGGGAATCAATTCTGAATTCTCCTTTTGCTGGAACAGAGTCACCATGAGCCCTGAACTTCGCAGCACATTCTTGCCGAGTGTGCCAGATGGCAAGCCTTATCTGTCCCGATACTGGGCAGTTTCTGTAGCTCATCACACAGGTAGCTAAGTAGGTCAAGGCAACCTCAGCCTGATGGTGAGTTCGGTGTAACTATGCACCTCCCAGGGGTGGGGAACTAGCTTGTTTACTGATTACTATAATACTAGTTTTTTGCTCAAAAGGTGTTGGGCCCTTGGTGCTGGGTTTCTCAGCTGTGATGAAATCCCACCATATATAAAGCATCTACCGGGCCCCATCACTTCATCCCCATGTGCACTGGAGGCAAAGGGAACTGATACAAAATATGCAGTTTTGTTCACTGCTTTGCTATGTGGTGACCAATAAGGTCCTTTGTCTCTGAATCAGGAGTCTTGTGTCTTTTGTCAACATCCATGAAAGGTAACACGCTCACAGATTAGCTCGCAAGTAGGGTAAATTCTCAGAATCATGAACATTTCTTGACACTTCCTTACTATCCAGTTATTTACTAAATTTTATTGTTTCATCATTTTCAGTGTCTCTTAGCCCTACTCATAATGCCACCAAATCTATTAGATTATTAAAAACATTTTTTAAACTATTTTCTAAATGAACATGCATATCACTCAGCAGGAGAGAAAAACAATTGAGTCCCCATTGCAAAGCTCCCAATGCAGCATTGTGGGCTCTTGCATCTGTTCACATGCAGTGCCTGAAATTTGTATTTTACTATCCATCGCTGAGCCTTTCCTTCAAATTATTAGCTAAATAGGCTTACTTCCACACCTTTGTTTAAATTATTTCCTTTGTTTAGATGACTGCATCAAACTTGGCTTAAGACCTGCTCTTATATTAATGGACAAACCCAGTAGATATTCTCTAAACTGTCTTCAGTTCCTGTGCCCTTGGTGATTCTGAAGTCATTTAAAGGATTTCTATACTTACATACCATCTGTGCCCTAACTGAGCCCCTAAATGGTGCTCAGCTTTTGGGGCTAATCGCAATATCTTACGTTTTTGTTCTTGGAGTCCAGCAAAATGTACAACCTATAGAAGCTTCTCAGGAAATAATTATTTATAATGAAAATAACAACATGGTACATGAAAAGGATACATGGTGGGATTTAAAGAAACCATTCTAAATTAAACAGTTTAAAACTTAGTTTAGAAGTCTCATTTGTTTATGTTATGTATTTAAGAAATAGTTTTGAACATGAAGAATTGCATGCAACATTGTTGGTATAAAAATGAACTTGACCCCATGTCATAGCTTATCAGAGGAGACAGAGATGTGCAAAATTAATGTAAGAAGAAGAACAAAGAGGGGAGAGAAGAGTTGTCCCATGCAATTAGTGTGCATTACCATAAATTCAACTCTGTGCCTTTCAGGAAAGCCAAAATTAGTGTTTATATTTAACTGAAATCTTTACGGATATACAAATCAACCTCTTGAACATCACGAGCAAATATATTTCACTGAATGTCGTGAAGGTGACTAAGAAAATGAATTAGATCAGCATTCACTGTGTACCATGAGTCAGAGAATCATGGAAATTAGAGCAGAATAGCACCTTGGAGATCACCTTGTCCAACACCTTCATTTGGCAGATGAGGAAATTGAAACTATATTGGTAAGGATAATTTCCCAAGGTCGCACAGATAATTAGTAGCAGAACAAGACCTTGAACATAAGTATTCAAACTCCTAACTAGGGTCCTTTCAACTGAATAAAGGTCACGCTGTTCCAAAGCATTTAAAAATAGAATAAAGAGCTCCACAATCAAGCACATTCTAAAGATTAAAAGTGAATATATATATATATAATATAAAATGTCATAGAAAGATATGTAGATATGCACATATGTTTCTGTCCTTTTTTTTTTGCGGTACGCGGGCCTCTCACTGTTGTGGCCTCTCCCGTTGCGGAGCACAGGCTCCGGACGCGCAGGCTCAGCGGCCATGGCTCACAGGCCCAGCCGCTCTGTGGCATGTGGGATCTTCCCAGACCGGGGCACGAACCCGTGTCCCCTGCATCGGCAGGCGGACTCTCAATCACTGCGCCACCAGGGAAGACCCTCTGTCCTCTTTTTAAAAAACTTAAGTATATACTTGTTCTTCTTAAAGTATATGTTGCACATTTCATCTTAACAATTATTCACATGAGGTCTTTGTTGATAATGATGAAGGCGTAAGCAGTGTGAACGAGATAGCTATGCTGGAAACGTAATTGCTTTTCTGCACAGTTCATTTAATTATATCTTAAGAATCTGCTACATTTCCAGAAATGAATCTAACATTGGAAAATTAAAATCACAATGGGATGGTATGGCAGAGACTACAACTTGTTTCTTAATATTCATCCTTCCTTTCTTTGCATAGCAATCAACTTTTTAGCTGAGCTGAGCCAAAGGCCACCTTTCCTAACCTTTCTTGAAGCTTAAGTGACCTAAGAATAAGTTCTGGTCTCTGGGTTGCAATTGAGATGATACATTCAACTTTTGGGTCATGCCTTCAAAGGAAAGAAGTGTGGTCTCTTTTCCATTTCTCCCTCACAGTCACTGGAATGGAGTCACTATGGTGACAGATGAAGCAGTCATCTGTACCCTAAGATCAGAGCTGAGTGTCGAAGATGGCAAAGCAACAGTTGGAAGGAACCCAGGTCAATAACACTGTGAAGCCGTGATACCAGCCCTAAAAGTCCTATGCAGTTGCTTACATAAGAGGGAAAGACACTTCAAGCCCATGTAAACTATCATTCGAGTCTTCCTTTCACAGCAGCTTATCCTACATCTGACCTCATACAAACAGGATTGATTTGGCTGGGGAATTTAAAAGTTTACATTAATAGACAATTTTATGTGCAGAATATTAGACAAAATTAGATTTAAAAAATGGGCCTTTGCCTGATATCACGCTGACAGCATTCTTTCATCCTAAGAAGAATTTGAAAATATAATCAACCATTTAATGATTCATTGAACAGAAACACTGATTTAAAAAAAAAAAGAATAATTTTATTAAATTGCATTTCTGCACATTCCATAAGCTCGCCCTGAATTTAGAGGAATAGCTGCTGTAATAAAAGGAAGTCAATTCCACATTCCCCCTTCCACCATAGTCTGCTTTGACTGCCTCTCTGTGCTTTTCTGGATAACCCAGAGGTAGATCCCATAAATATACCTCTACCGTAGGACTTACCACCTGGTATTATAATTGTTTATTTATTTATCTTTATTCTCCATTGAAGGCAGGATACCTCATTATAGATCTTTCAACTCCCAGTTTACAGATTCAGTGTCTTTGCATTTGTTATTTCCTTTTCCCAGATTTATCTGGCCAAACTCTTTCTCATCCTCATACCTTCGCTCAAATCTTACTTCTTCAGAGGCTCTTCTATGCAAAATGGCTCTCTCCTTCACAATCAACCATATCAATCCATCTGTTTATTTCCTCCATAGATTTTAATCTTATCTGAAATTATCTTATGTATTTATTTGCCAGTTATTTATTACCTGTCTGCCCCCTTGCAGTCTTCTAGATGCACCTTACTTAAGAGGAATGCTGGGATTCAGCAAACGCGAACATAGACACATTTCCTACCTTCACTGGATTTATAGGACAGTCAAGAAAACAAACACTGAGCAAATAATGACTAAGGTGATCATGAAGAAGGTGACGTGGCTCATATGAAAACAAAGTATTGAATTTAATCAGAAACAGAACCCATTTAACGCTTAAAAGTATGAATCAAAACTCACTGAATCTCAGCATTGTACACAATATGGAATAAAACTGCAAATGTGCATAAATCAGTAAACTGCAGTATGATGAGTCTTTTCAAATAAACTGGAATCTAAATTGATACATTTTTTACCTTTTACATGAGTTTATTTTTCTTTTCTCACCTAAAGGGGTAACAATATATCTGAATAACTATTCCAAATTTTGTTTTTGAAACTGGATAACATTAATTCATTTTATGTTTATCTGCCTAAATAATACCCAATAAAAATACATGTGGTCAATAATTTAATCTGAAGTATTAAAATATTTTAAAATATCTTTAGTTTTTCATTCATATAAAATGCAAAAGATTGGGTTATATAAAACATTTTGTAAAATATAAGATCAGTCTTTTTCTAAGTTATGTAATCAAATGTTCTACTAACACACATTTGGTTTTCATCCTGTCTTCTTTCTTTTTTTTATAAAACTCTGAAAAGAGTCTCTCAAAACTATACAATCTTGTTTTTGTTTCTCCCAAAATTGTTTGATTGAATAACTAGGTACTACAGCATAGCCAAGCTGACACATAAAAGTAACCATCACAGTGGCCTAGATCAGATGACATATGTAAAAGATAATCACATGGTAGTCCCCAGAAAGTAGTTACCTGCTTTCCTAGACTTTAAAATGGCTTTTAACCGTATTATTTTGTAATTTAGTAACAATTTGTTTATTCTGCAAATAGTTATCAAGGGACTAGTATGTGTTATATAACTGACAATTCAATTCTATCTGCCACAGACTATTTTTTGAAGCTTCTAACTGATAAATCAATTTACCTACATCAAATGGACAAGGCTTCGTTAATGGATAAAGGTTATCATTATCTACTCATTTCATAGAACTTAAATACCAACTTGGTCCAGAATTAAATTGTTTTTTTTCTTTTGGCCCTGCCACACAGCTTGTGGTAGGACCTTAGTTCCCCGATCAGGGATCGAACCTGGGGCCCGGTAGTGAAAGTGCTGAATCCTAACCACTGGACCACCTGGGAATTCCCCAAAATTAAATTTCTTAAAAGAGAATTCTGCCTGAGATCTGCCAAAGCAGGATGCAATGCCACACTTAACACACATTATTTGTTAATAAGATAGGTTCTCAGGGGCTTCCTTGGTGGTGCAGTGGTTGAGAGTCTGCCTGCCGATGCAGGGGACACGGGTTCGTGCCCCGGTCCGGGAAGATTCCACATGCCGTGGAGCGGCTGGGCCCGTGAGCCACGGCCGCTGAGCCTGCACGTCCGGAGGCTGTGCTCCGAAACGGAAGAGGCCACAACAGTGAGAGGCCCGCGTACCGCAAAAAAAAAAAAAAAAAAGATAGGTTCCCAGCATTAACTCTCATTTGCCATTTGCCATGGCTTACCAGTTTAACAAATGAATATTGGAATGGCTTTACCTATGCCCCAAGTAGTGGATAATCAGGACAAAGAATAAACTATGCAAACCAATTTTCTGATATACTTGGGGCAGACGGATAGTGAATAAAACATTTACATACAGCCTGTGTTTAGCAAGTCCTTGCTGAATTCATTTATTTATCAAGGCTTGACTTGCACTAGATCAAAGAAGGCCTTTATGTCAATACCAATTAGACAATAAAAAGTATAAGAATACAAAATACTTTTAAAATCTTTTAAATGTGTCTGATTACTATTTCATAAGAACAAACACTTCAAAGTTCTGATTTGATTGGGTAAGTCTACCATGTTTATACAGGACTGTCAAATATAATTTTTACTAGGCTTTCATTTATACATATTTCAATTTCTGTCAAAACAAAAATAAATCAGATTCAATTTTATTTGATACTCTCCTCTACACAAAACCACTCTATTACTGTCTGTTAGGTAAGGATCAAGATAAGGGACAGAATTGTGAGAAGGTTAATAACAAACAAACGCTACTCCTTCGTTCTTTTTATTCTTACTGATCGTCTCCTCTATAGAAACCAATTCTAAAATTTATCCAGCTCAGCCAATAATTAAAAACTGAAGTATCTTTTGGAAGTGAAATGATAGTAATTTTTTTTTTTTGGTCTCCTAGATGTAGTGTGCTCAGCGACATATTTTTGGTCATCTACATGCAAATAAGCATTGAACTATAATTATAGTTTGTCGTGCTATATTATTTATCAGTTCTGGGGATACTTGTAATTTGTGCAGTAGATAATTAGGGCATTATGTTCTTTTAAATACCATTAAAAAAGAACAGGTGCAGTTTCTGAACAGTAAGGACAATAAGCCAATCTGTGTTTAGAGCAGCATGCCTAATGTGAAGAATGAGAATGCAATTGACATGATGAAGACTTTTAAACTGTACATAATGTTAGCAAATAAAAGGTTGTTTTTAGCTGCCTAGTTAGCAGTCTCATTCTTCTAGCATTTTGTCCCAAAAGTCACAGAAGATTTATAGCGAAGTGGTTACATTAACTCCATATGCTGTAATGAATAGCATAGAGAACACTACTTGCACATTACACTTCTTAAATCAATAAGGAATAAGAGGTAAATGATGATAGTAAGAATGTGAATCAGTCAGTCCTCTTAGCTTTTTTTTTTTTTCCGGTACGCGGGCCTCTCACTGTTGTGGCCTCTCCCGTCACGGAGCACAGGCTCCAGACGCGCAGGCTCAGCGGCCATGGCTCACGGGCCCAGCCGCTCCGCAGCACGCGGGATCCTCCCAGACCGGGGCACGAACCCGTGTCCCCTGCATCGGCAGACGGACTCTCAACCACTGCGCCACCAGGGAAGCCCCTCTTAGCTTTTTAATTGTTTCTTTCTAGTGGTCTTTGTAAGAGTATAGAAGCATTCCTTCTTTGATAATGTTAAATTTGTAATTATTGGGTGACATGTTAAACCTTTTTCAAGATTTTTCTCTCAAAGTGTTGAAAAGCTATTAGCCAGGATCATAGTGGAATGAAACATAACCATATTCCTTTAAGAAACTGAAGTGCGTGTATAGAGTTAAGATGCTGTTGTACATTTATGATCTAATAAAAGTCTTCTAAAAGAAAAAAATAAAATGGTGCACAAAATTCCTTTTAGAGAAAAATCCTTTACAAATAATTACATATCTATTTTGGAGACATGGATTTATCTTCTGAATTTCTGAGTAAAAATCTCAATGTGATTGTGCTCACCAATAGGAGTTGTCAAGCAAGGGAAATAGTGCAGTAGCAAAGCATATCTTCAGCAAAGAATTCTGAAAGCTTGTCCAGATATCAATTCGACTGCTGCCATCAAGCTTTCTATCCGATTTTAGACACAATACTTTATCTTCCTAGTTTATAGGTTTGTCTGAGCAAATGAAAGAGTTGACTAAGATCTTTGAGCTGTTTGACCGTATGTGTGACTTTTTCTTTAAAAACAAACAAACAAAAGTCCTTCTGCAATCTTTCCCAGCCTTGTTACCCCATCTTCACACTACCATTTGAGCAATCAGGAGTCTAAACCAGCCAGACTCTTTGCTCTCTTTTTGGTTTGTTAGTTTGTTTTACTTAATCTACATCTTTCATCAAAACATTTTTGACTCCTTCTTGTAAAGTAATTAATTAATTAACTAGTGGTCTCAAACCTTGTTAGCTGCTTTCATTTATCCTAAGCATTATTGTAATCATCTCAAGAGAGGAAAAAGGTGCTGTGAAGCTTCTGAGCAAAGCAGGAAGAGGAGAATTGCTGCCCACAAACTTCCCCTCAACCTCGTATTTGTTGAGCACCTACTACATTTGAGATCCTGTTTGAAGAGAGCCACATGTATTACCTTAATTTCCTCAACAACTCTAAAGTTAGCCTGGCATTTTTCAGGTGTCACCAGGAAGGGGCTGCGCAGCCTGGGATTATATTTCCCAGTCAGGTTTGCATCCAGCTATGCTGCGACCATGTGACAGGTTCTTGATATGAAGTAGGAATGGAAGATTTAAGTACTGATCTAGGACCTTAAGAAGCAAATGGTGCTTCTCCACACACTGCAGTCCCTTTTACCGGCTGGATGTTGATGTCCCAGGTAAACTTGGAAGCCACTCATAGAAAATGCAAAGCCCCATAAATCAGGATCCCTGAAGAACTTTGTGGAGTGAAGTCACACTTTCCGACACCAGTACAACCCTGCACTCCATCCCCTGCCAACCCAGAACCATCTTGGGTTCTTTCAACGAGGGACAACAAATCTCTATTGTGTTTGATTATACATTTGTGTCTATTTGGTCTATTAGTCAGCTTGCCCTAACTAATAAAGATGGATATTATTAGTCCCACTTCACAGGCGATAAAAATGAGACCAAAAGATATTAGATTACTTGCCAAAGTTTACAAAGTAAACAGGTGGGAGGTGTCTAAATCCAAAATTTTGCTACCAAAAGCTGTGCAAAATGCCTTCACTCACAGTGAAATGGATATGAATTAGTGTTGACTGTAACCTATACTGGAGAGTTATGAGATCAGATTTTGAGATTAGCTAGAAATAATCTAATGATTGAAAATGAGTATAATCTTCTCACTGAAAACCCCTGAAATAATAATAAAAAAACAGAAGACACCATCCATTTCAACTACTGTAACTATTCTAAGTCAGTAAATCATGTATCTTTAACCCAGATACCAAGCTAGAAGCTCACATCTTCCTAATTGCTTCCAATTCCCACATCCCCACAACAACTGTTCTATCACCAAGGTCTGTCTATTCTATTTCTTAAATGTGTCTCCTATTTATTCCCTTATTCTGTGAAAATCTTTGTCGCTTTTGGTCTGGATATCCCCTGACTCTAATGTCAATCTCTTTTATCTATCTTTCATACTACTACCAAAGTGAACTATTTAACAAGTAAATCTGGTAGCCCCATCGCCCTGCTCAAATAATCAATGGCTCCACATTGTGGGCTTAAAAAGCTGTCTATGATCTTGCCCCATCTACAAGTTCATTTTCATTTACCCTCTTTCTTCCCTTTGAATTGTATGAGTTGGCAACTCTAAACTACAGTATATCTCAGCATTATTGGATTGAGTATTCTGTATTGGTCATTTACAATTGCCTTTGGAGATGTTAGTTATTTTTAATAGATGTAATGGTACCTACACATAGAGTTGTTGAGACGACTAAAAAAGTATGCAAAATGCTCAACAAAGGTTTGAACTGCTCATCACAACTAATGTGTTAAAGCAAATTACCTGCCTAAAAAGAATGCCTGTCAACTGTCCATGTTAATTGGCGGCATTCTCTAATGTGAACTTCAAGAAGTACTCAGGATCTACATATTAAATATGCCAATGGCTAATACTCACAGATTTCTGAACACACTTGCAGTGTCCACACTTCTGTACATTGCATATGATGCTCTTTCTGACTAGAACCACCTAAAGATGGGTGATTTATCTGGCAGCTGCCTAATCAATCACTCTTTACATCTTAACTCAAATTATAACTTCACTGTGAAAATTTTATTAGGTTAATTTCACCTATGTTAACAGTACCCTTCTGTTACACAAAGAATTGTATCATATTGTGTCATATAGCACTGTGTGGCCTCAGATATTTGAATTATATCATATTGGGTTGTAGTGGAATGTGTTTCGATGCAATCCACCTGCATTGGATTGTATTTTAAGTCATCTGTATCATATTTTCTTTTATCCAATTGTAGCACAAACCCTGACTTAATAAATCTTACCCTTCCCATTTCTTAACAAATGTTTAGCACCAACTAGATATTTACAGAATCAAAGCCAGAACATAATAAAAATATATTTACTCAGAGTTTACAAGATATAGGGCTCCATTATGACCTACTGGTGTTGTGGTGTTTTTGAGATATATCTACAAGTTCTTTGACACTCCTTTTTTCAGCAAGTGGTGCTGAATTCTTTTCTCCTTGACTGTGGGCTAGATTTGAATATAACAGATAGAAAATGAAGAAAGTGATTTTAGCTTCTGAGAATAAGTTATAAAAAGCTTTGTGTTTCCTTCTTGCTCTCTTGGATCATGAACTCTGGGGGAAGCAAGCCAGCATATCGGGAGGACATACAGTGATAATGTTACTTTGACAGCACCACCTGTCAGGGAACTAGGAACTCCTTCCAACAGGCATGTCTGTGAGCCATCTTGAATGTACCTCCACCGGCTACAGTCAAGTCTTTGGATGACTACAGCTTCCCCTTCAATTTCAAGAGAGACTGAGAAAAAAACATCCAACTAAGATACTCCCAAAATTATGACTCACTGAAACTATGATATAAGCATCTACTATTTAACCTGCTAAATCTTAGAGTGATTTGTTATGCAGTCATAGATAATTAATATTTTCTAGTTTATAGTAAGACAATAAACGTATTCTGCAAGAACTTGTGATAGTTTATTTATGTGGGGGGCTTATATGTATTCACATGACAAAAATATAATGTATTGATAAGACATTTTACTACACAGGGCTAAAATAAGTAAGTCTACAAGGGCTTACTAAAAAAAAAATTACCGTGTCTTATTGAAAAAAAGAATATACAGCTCAGCAATCCCACTCCTGGGTATATATCACAGAGGAATTCTCCACAGATCAGAGGCAGAACATGAAGCTGCATGTTCCCTGTGGCATAGTATATGGTGGCAGGGGTTAGGAATTGCTTGGGTGCAAGTCACTCAGGAATGTATGGAAAGTATGGTGGATGCCAATTATGAAATACTGTGCAACAATCTGAAGTCACAAAATATAGGTAAAGGAAGATGCATGGATCTTAAAAATGTTTTATGAAAAAAAGTAAGGAACAAAATGCATAATGCAATTCATGAAAATTAAATATGCATACTTGAATATCATCTCTACATATTTTACAATGACATTCCACATTTAAAGACATATATCAAGCCCAATGGAAGGGGCAACCGTCAGGATGGAAGTGGAGATTAAAGAATAAACATACAATCCATGTATAAGTAAAGTGAGACAAGGTCCTAGCAGAGAACAAAAATTATAACTATGACCTGCAGGTATGATTAACTCAAATCTCTGTACCTAAGTTCCATAAAAAACAAACTAAACCGATAAAACAAAAACCACCTACACCATTTCCTGTATTTTGGGCTTAAGAATACAATAGTGAAAAAGAGACATTATCTCATTGTGGATTTAATTCTCAATAAATAAGTGAAACAATAAACAAAAGCAGGAAATATTAAATAAGCATAAGCTCTATGAAAAGGTTAACCATCTGTTAAAGGCACAAGGGCTACTGCGGGAAGAGAGCCCTGCAAAAGCCTCTCTGTGGAGGTGATATTTGAACGGAGAGCTGAAGAGCTGAATGTTTAGAATTTGCTATCTTTGCAAAGCTGAGCAAAGGATATGTATTCCAGGCAGAGTGCAGATGCTTTGGCTTGGCATGAAAGGGATAACAAAGATCATTGTGGCTGCCACCTAATGAGTTAGCAGAGAGTGATAAAACAGGGCCCAGAACAAGTAGGATTACGTTAATCTTAGGAGGCAGATTTGGATTACAGCCTTAGGGTGGAATAGAAAGGAAGCAAGGGAAAAAAAATGTTTTACAATGAAAAGCAACCTGACTGCTATGTGGAGAGTGAATTTAAAGAAAGATGAAAGCAGAAGTGTGATGAGGCAGACCGGTTATGATACCACAGCTGTCGCTGTAATTCAGGAAGATGTGATGGTCGCTTAGGCATTGGTGAGAGAAGTAAGGCTAGAAAGACCTAGATAAATGGATTATAAATGTTTAGAAGAAAGCTAACAAGACTTATTGCTGGATGGTGTCTGTAGTATGAAAGAGAGAAAGCAAGGATGACTCCTATGTTGTTGTTGTTGTTTTTTTCCCCCGGTACGCGGGCCTCTCACTGTTGTGACCTCTCCCGTTGCAGAGCACAGGCTCCAGACGCGCAGGCTCAGCGGCCATGGCTCATGGGCCCAGCCGCTCCGCAGCATGTGGGATCTTCCTGGAGCGCGGCACGAACCCGCGTCCCCTGCATTGGCAGGCGGACTCTCAACCACTGCGCCACCAGGGAAGCCCGACTCCTATGTTTTTTATTTGAGCGACTAAGTGGATGGGGACACTGCAGTACAGATTGGTAATATGTCTTATGTAAATAATGGGTTTAAACTAACCTTTTGACTATTGAGTCACTTATCTTAAATCAGACACTGAAGCATGAACATAATTGAGAATTAACTGTAAAAAGAAAAGGTATAAAATGAACATGGCTTAAAGTTTCCTCTGTTTACCTGAATAGAGTTCTCAATACATTTATAATAGTTAGACATCCCTCCAACTCCCTCCCAGAGTTACAATATGTAGGATTTGAGATTATAAACTTGAATATTACAAATCCTGGGTTATCATCATCTCTGCCTCTTATTAGATCTTGTATATGAGATAAGACAATTACCTCTCTTTGACTCTATTTCCTCACCTGTCAATGGGGATAATAATAGTACATTACCCGTGAGGATTACACAAGCTGAGGCATGAAAAGAACTTTACACAGTGCTTGGTACACAGAAATCCCTCAATAATGTGCCTCTCAGAAAGAACGCATAAAAACTAAATAGGTTATTTTCCCTTTCCTGAAATATCTATTTTCCTAGGTGAAATTGGGATAATGTTCATTTTCTCTGTTCCAGAAAGCATGCTAAACTTTGAGGACAAATATTGAGTCAAATAATGAATGGTTCTCACCATTTGGACACTATTATCTAACAAGAAAGAAAGATGTTAATCAAATAATCACATAACTCAATATGACACGGCCTTTGCGAAAGGTGCAAAAAGTACAGGTAGATTGTGTTATGTGGGCAGAGGAGGGGAAGGGGCATGAATGGGCCTAAGGAACAGCGTGTGCAAAGGCTCAGGGTAGGGCAGGAGCCTCCCAGGAAGGCGGGGCTGCTGTGGGGCTGGAGCAGTGTGGTGAGGAGGAGGCTCCAGACACAGGCAGGGATTATACAAACCAAGCTGGCCAGATTGGAGACCTCCCTGTCATCCCAGAGCAAATGGGTGGGAATGGAATCACATGATCTGATTTATACAATTATAACGTATATCTTAGCCCCTGCTTTTTGGGAGGGGTATTTAATTTGCATAATGCTCACAAATTACATAAATGAGAAACGATGAAGTGCCAGCCTTTAGGATAACTGGTCCTGGAGAGCTGGAGCATGAGCCTTTAGGGCAGGACAACAATCCTCTGGAGGAAGCTATGAAAAAGCCAGACGTGGGCTATGTCCCAGGTCCTCTTTACTACAGGTTTAGTGACATGGATCACCTGCTTTAATCCACGTGGAATTCAGGGAAGATGTGACATCTGAATATACTTTAATTAGCATGAAAAGTGGTTGCCAAGGCCTAGTCTGGCCTTGTTTAAATTTAAATCTTTCTAAGAGACTGACATGGCCTTTCTGGAATTGATCTCCATAAGGCATTATAGCATTTGTCATTAGAAATGCATCTGGGAATTAATCCTTAAGAACTGCTATGAAAAATTCTCAATCTAAATTGAGAATCAGTAATGTTGCCATTATAAAATATTTAAATAAAATGTCTTTAATGGTATATATTTTGTTTAAGGCTCTCCATAAAATACATTTATGGAAATGCTTCTGGGAATGTTCCGTTTCAATCATGCTTTGATGCTTTTTTCATTTGTTGGTAGAATTTGGAGTTCTTTAGTTTTAATACAGTGGGGATGACACTTTCAAAGTTTTTGGAAATATGTTATTTTCAACGTGGTGCTTGTACTTTATTGTGGTGTACACGTATTGATACATGCATGGGCAACAGAACCCACTTTGGGGAATTAAGGTAATATTGTAGGAGTAACCAGAAATCGTAAGTATATATGCTTCATATTCCGTGGAGGTAGCAATTGCCATGCCAATTACAAATATGTTTGCATTTAATATAATGACCGGTGACATTTGCATCTAACACTTTGATTTTAGATTATGGCCCCAGGATAAACAAGAGCATCAATGCATTCACCTCAAATCATGATTTTAGAAAGAAACAGGTTATAAAGTATGAATAAATGAATAACTGTTTCTGCCTTAGTTTATATTCTTTATTTCATTTGAATATCGTAGAATCTTTACAATATATTGTAAGTGGAAAAAGGTAAGATAAAAAGCAGTATGTGCCATTGCAGCCTATTTTGTTAAAATGTCTGTATATTTCTCTAATTCTTTTATCTCTATACCAATTTATAAATGTATAAAATAATACCTACACTACTATAATAGCTAACTTCTTGCAGAACAAAATTACCATGGAATGTACTAAAAATTAAGTCTGGAAATAATAAGACAAGACACACATGCACACACATGCATGTGTGCCTGTGTGAACATCTTCTATTCACTCAATTACAATAAGAGGCATGTGCCCTAGGTTCCTGTCTTTTTAATGGTAAAAATATATATATATATATATTCTAAGACAGAGACCCTAGTATAGTGTAATCTTATTAAAATCATATTATTATCTGAAATCTCCAGAATATTATATTATGATCATCTTTTTCATTTCCTCTAGCTTTTGTTTAAATTAAAAAATGCAATTCAATTTATCTGACTCAAGAGGAGTTTTGAAAAAGTTGACTTAGTTAGCAATGTACTCAAAGGTCTAACATACATAGTTTAACAAAAATCACCATTTTTGAAAATATATTCAGCCACCATAACTTGTCAGCTCAGTTCATGTCAGATGGAGTCCTTCTTTTCTCTTTCCCATTGGCAATGCGCTAGGTACAGTCTTTATCTAACATGTTATTGGGATACGCTTCTAATACTTCTTCCTGCCTTCCCTCTTTGAACAATCTCATTCATCAAAATGTTTAACTCCATGAAATAATGCTTCAATCATTACTGTCATCACTGAAACTTTAATCAACATGAGCTTACAATTTCAGTATATTTACTAATTTTGCTCTGTTCCATCATCCAATTCATTTTTATATACAAATTCATTTTTCATATAATCTACATGAGTCCTGTAATTTGAGAGGAATAATTATTCCTATCTCAACTTTTACTGATAAATAAATTTTAAAAGACTAGTCCAAAACACTAGTAGGAAGCAAATTTAAGACTAGAAGAACAGTGAAAGAAGTGTGTATGGGATAATCATGGTCATCGATTACTGAGCACTTACTATACATCAGGCATTTATTAAACACTTTCATTTAAAAATCATTGACTCCAAATAAATTAAATATATATTTATATAAAAATGCTTACAAGTGACTGAGATAAAATAAATACTCAATAAAATTGAGCTATTCTAAACCCTCACAATATCTAGATGAGCAGGTATTACTCTTCTCCAATTAGCATTTTGAGATCCCTCTCCCAATGAAGGCAGCTAACCATACTAATAAGGCAAAGAAGAAGTTACTGCAGAAATTAAGAAGCAAAACATCAAATTCTTGAATTTTCAGTTCAAACGTTGAACATGAATTATCAGGGTGTATGTGTGAGTCAGAAAATGATTTGGTAGCCCATCCCAGAGAAGAAAATTGGAGGGAAACCCAGAGGTTAGATATTGGTCACTTTCTGTGCTCTGTCCGCTGTGTTGAGCCTGAGAAGGGGCGGCATTGGTGGGGGGCCTGTAATGGGACCCTTGTTAAGCTTAGGGATCAGTGCAAAGGGAGCCAGCAGTCCACCTGCATATTTGCACAACTCTAGCTATGTGCAGCCTTGCAGAAACAGCAGCAACAGAGAGAAAGATGGACGGAACACCCAATTCCTTCCTTGGGTCCAGAGGTGTAGAGGGAGGAAAAAATATCTGAATGGCCTGAACATAAAGATGCAGAGGGGAAGATGCAGAGGGGAATGTGTACATTTGTCAACCACAGCCTAAGTCCGAATCATATACGCCTCCAAAAGAGCAACAGCGATAGACAAAGCTGGAGTTCCACAAAGAGGACATTCATATCAGAGTGGGACTTAGCAAACCCTTGTTAGGTTTAGACTAACCCAAGGGTGAAAGAGGGGAAAAAAATTCTAAAGAGATGATCTTATAATTGAATGCAATGAAAATATAGACCAGATTTGGCCATTAGATTTAGGAAGAAAATACATGCTTAGATGAAATTTCTGCATTGAATAAAAGAGATGGATCAATGTCAAAAGACTGCATCAGAGGAAAAAATGATACCCTTTTTTTCCACAACTGAGGGTGTGGCTATCAAAGTCATGCTGTGTCTTATTTATATTTTAAATATGAAGCAAATCATACCAAATCTTCTCATAGGAAAGAGCATTAGAAGGAAAGGTGGGTAGATGACTAGAGGAAACAGTAAACATTTTCAAATCACTGTAAAATATGAGAGAAAATGCTAATTAATTGCTAAGTGATACCTAGAGTTCAGCTAAGCCAGGTCTGCAACCACGTAGTACGTGAAATAAATACATGCAGTTAAGGTTTTCTCCAGGCAATGAACACATAACGTTATCTATCTCTCTTTTATACCCAGTATTGTATCTATTGTAACTGCATATTCAGTGTTCATTATGTTAAACAAGGGCTACACAATAAATAAAACACAATCCTTGTCTCTGAGGGGCTTACTGTCTACTGGAAAGACAGGCACAGAAGCAAATATATACAATAAAAATGCCATAAGTTTTAACTGAGGAATGGAGAACACAGAAAGGCAATTCTTAACGTTTTGGCGAGAAAGGTGGTTAAGAAAAGTTTTCAGGAAAGGAGTAATATTTCAACTGAGTCTTGAAAGATATGAAGAAATTTACCAAGCAAATAAGGAGAAGAAATAGAGTAAACATATTAAGAAAAGAACATCCAAGGTGGGCTAACTTGAGTTTTTTGTAGTTTGTTCTACATGGCCATAAGCATTTCTCCACTTAAACTTTATTTCTCTCAAATGTTGTTTGTATTGATGTAACCCTATATACACATTTTCACTAATGTTCAAAACCATACTGATCTGTACTTTAAAACATGCTTATATCAGTCTAAAATAAAAACTCATATAGATTAAAAGTTACAAAATCTACTCCTATATATTATACTGTCATCAATATTGTATGTTTATTGTTGGCCATGGGGTCATCTGCCATGAAAAATTAATTTCTGTGGGATGCCTGTTTACTTAACCACATTGTATAAGAATGTGCCAGAACAGGAATATATTTAGGCATATAATCCTATTATTAACTATTGACCTTATCACACACATAAAAGTTAACTTTAGATTAAAAAAGGAGTTCAGTTTATTTACTAAAACCACAAACTTTAGGGCCAGACCTAATTTAATTTTGATATTTTCTCAACATCACAACGAACCTTTTACAAAATGAAATGCTGATATTAAAGCCTAAGGGTATGTTTTCAAACTTTGTGAGGTGAAGTGAACTGTATTTCACAACAACACTCAACGTTGAATTAGTCACACAATTCAGGGATCACAAAATTAGCATTCCATGGATTCATTCATCAGAAAGTCCTGGTTGCCTCTTTCCCCACATACTGTAAAGCTATTCATACCAGCAGCTTAGAACCCTTAAGTCTGCCAAGTTTCACAGGTGCCTGCTGTGGAGAATGCCCCTGTAGTCTGCCACTCCCCCCTTGCAAAAGACAAATCTCTATTCACAAGAGGGGAAAATTTACTAACAGAGAGGCTATTCTTCAAAATCTTTGAAGCCAATTCAATCTGGAACTTGAGCACTTGTACCTCCTCTTAACAACAGGTGCAGAATGATACACTGGCTCTCTTATAAATATTCTTGAAAGGATCCCTTCGCTTTAGCATTTTAATGCCATGTCGCTTTAAATGAGGCCAGCTTTTCCCAGGTCTCTTAATTTAAATGTATCAACTCTTCCATACTGTATCTAACTTATTTTACTAATGAAAATATCAAACGTCAATTGGTTTGTGTTTCCTGTGCAAATTTTGCTATCAAGAGATTAATATATTTTATAGCTTTAATGTTTCTTACATAAAAATCCCATTTCTTTATCTATACTAAATGGCTATACCTCTTGGTTATTTTCCAGTAATATAGATAATTTTATGCCTGGAATTTAAATACACACCTTTTTGGTTGAGACTGGAATTTGCAGATGATTGTCTGAAATGTGGAGGAAATTTGCACTAGACTAAGGCTATTCTAGACTTATCACCACAATTTTCTAACTGTACAATCTTTTGAATATTATTTAATATTTTAATCTTCATTTTCACTATTTGTAAGACAGAATAATAAATCCAGCCTTGTACACTTCAAAGAGCTAATGGGAGGACTGAATATAATATCAGTCTTGAAAAATGTACATAAAGTTTAAAAAATGTAAGAAATAAATATAAAAAGCAAATATAAAAAGGGAAAATCAAATATAAAATATAAAAGACCCTTTTCCCAGAAGAAAACTTTGGAGAAAATTTTTTCAACTTTTTGTTTAACAAAGCTTTCTTACGACTTGAAAGTGCTAACCACAGAAGAAAATAATTGATAAATTAGATTTCAACAAAATTTTAAAAATCTACTCTTCAAAGGACAGCATTAAGAAAATGAAATGGCAAGACACATACTGGGTGACTATATTTGTGATTCCTATATATGAGAAAAAACTTATATCAGAATATACAAAGAACTATTATAATAATAGAAAATAAAATGCTTGATAAAAATGAACAAAATATTTGAACATACATTTCACAGAACATGATATGACTAGTCAATAAGCATCTGAAATTATACTTAACATAATTTGTTATGGGGAAAGAAAATATTTGGTAGCATTCCAGTCAGAAACAAGAAAACTGATAATTTAAACATGGCTGTAGCTAAGAACAGAGCTAAGAATATTTTAATTTTTATATAGTTGGCTTTGGGAAAGAAATGATAGAATTCATCTTACTGTTTTTTGTTTTCATGGAAGATGCCATCTGAAAAACTACAATGACCTTGAATGCAAATTTCAGTGGGTTTTGGTTTTTGTTTTAACAGTGTTTAACAGCCTCTCAAGAATATTTTTGTACTTAGGAAAATGCAACTTACAAATGGAAATTTTATAATATGGCATTGAAGTATTCTTGAGACGATTTATTAAAAAGCTCACTTTTATTTCAGGAATAAATTTTATTAGAAAAAATAAAAAAAGAATGACCATGGTGTACTGAAGAGACCTGAGATAAAAAGAAAGACTGGAAATATACCTGAATAACTATTATCAAAAAAGATCTCCTCAAAGTCTGGAAGTAATTTTATTTTTCCTTTTGGAGATTTAGAGTTTTTGCTTGAGAGATCTATGGTTTCTGAGCAAAGAATAGAGGGGAAAAGAGGCTAGAAATCCATTCTATTGTTTAAAATAAAGGTGATTTGCAAATAATTTTTAATAAAAAATTGAAAATATTTTCAAATCTGAAAATCTCACAGAATTATAATCAGCATGGAATGGAAGAAGATGAAAGACTGTGAGTCTATAGGTTCATCTGGTTATCTTTATAGAGATGGTTGGCTCTTGGAGCACAGCAAGACTCTCAGCTCCATGTCAGACTACATCTAGCACCCTGGGATTGCTGTCCCTCTAGACCCTACATCCACTCAGTTCAATTTAATTAAGCCATGACAGGTAATAAAACAAAGGAAGCCAGATGAAGAAAATGTGACGCTCCCCAACATCTAAGAAAAGGGAAACTGGCTCACCAATGGCCTACTCAGAATTCAAATCTTTCAGCCGCTAACTGAGGGATGGGCTCCCAAATCACCTAGCTCTGAAAAGCAACAGGGCTTGCTTTATGAGTTCCACAGGACCATAGCAAAGAAAGAAGCAGTTGCTAATGGGTGTGCAAGCACTCACTGCAGCTATGTCCCCAGGGCTCAGTGCAGAGGGAACAGGTAGAAACACCCATCTCCCAGGCTTTCCTAGAAGGGGTTTGATTGTATATTTTACAGCCTCTGCCTGAGGGTCTGGCTTCTAATTTACATGCATCTGGATGCTGACTGCTACCCTCCCCTTTGGGAGGGTATATATTTTCATATATAAAAATCATGTGATTATTCCAATGGATTAAAAAAATTGACAAAATTCAACATCCTTTCATGGTAGAACTAAACAAATTCAGTATAAAAGGAGTGTAGTTCAACATAATAGAGACCATATATGACAAGTCCAAACATAGCATCACACTCAATGGTGAAAAGCTGAAATCTTTTCCTCTAAGATAAGGAACAAAACAATAATCTCACCTCTTGCCCCTTTTATTCAGCACAGTACCAGAAGTCCTAGTCAGAACAATTAGGTAAGAAAAATACTAAATTGGAAAGGAAGAAGCAAAATATTCTCTATTTGCAGATGCCATTACATTATATACAGAAAAAAAACCCTGTTGGAACTAACAAATTAATTCAATATGTTTCACTTCTGTACACTAACAACATACTATTGGAGAGAGATATGGAGAGAACAATCCTATTTACAAAAGCATCAAAAAGAATAAAATACTTAGGAATAAATTTCACCAAGGAGGTGAAAGATATGTACACTGAAAACTATAAAACATTGATAAAATAAATTAGACACAAATAAATGTAAAGATATTCCATGTTCACAGATCAGAAAAATTAATATTGTTAAAATGTCTATACCACCCAAAGTGATCTACAGATGCAATGCAGTCCTTATTAAAATTCCAATGGCATTTTTTACAGAAAAAGAAAAAAAATCCTAAAATGTTTATGGAACAATAAAAGACCTGAATAGTCAAAAAACAATCTTGGGAATGATGAACAATGCTGGAGGCATCACATTTCCTGATCTCAAACTATAGTTGATCCTTGAACAACACAGGTTGGGACAGCATGAGTCCACTTACACGCTGATCTTTTTCACTAAAAGCGCACTACGTGATCCATGGTTGCTTTAATCCATGGATGGGGAACCATGGAACAGAGAACTGACTGTAAAGTGTTCGACTGTGTGGATGGTTGGCCCTCCTAACTGCTGCGTTGTCCAAGGGTTAATGTATACAAAGCTATGTAATCAAAATAGTATGGTATTGGCACAAAACAAACAGACACATAGATCAATGGAACAGAAGAGAAACTCCAGAAATAAATCTACTCATCTACATTCAACTGAGCATTGATAAGAGCACCAGGAACACCCAGTTGGGAAAGAAAAAAGCCTTTTCAATTAATGGCAATGGAAAAACTGGATATCCACATGCAAAATGACGACTGAAGCTGGAGCCCTAACTTACACTACTCACAAAAATTAACTCAAGATAGATTAAGGACTTGATTGTAAGACCTGAAACCCTAAAACTCCTAGAAGATAACATAGGGATTAGGCTCCTTGACATTGGTCTTGGCAATGATTTTTGGATTTGACACCAAAAATAAAGGCAAAAAAAGTAAAACAAGTGTGACTCTATTGACTAAAAAGCTTCTGTACAGCAAAGGAAACCATCAACAAAATGAAAGGTAACATATGGAATGGGAGGAAATATTTGCAAATAGTATGTGTAATAAGGAGTTAATTTTCAAAATACACAAGAAACACTTCAACCTCAATAGCCAAAAAATAAATAACTCAATTGGAAAATGGGCAAAGAACCTGAATAGACATTTAACCAAAGAAAATATTCAAATGACTAACAAGTACATGAAAAGGTACTCTACATAACTAATCATCTGGAAAATGCATATCAAAACCACAAAGAGCTACATCTCACACTTGTCAGGATATCTATTACCAAAAACACCAGAGACAACAAATAGTGGCAAGGATATGGCAAAAGGGAACCCTTGTACACTGTTGGTGGGAATGTAAACTGGTACAGCCACTATGGTAAACAGTATGGCAGTTCCTCAAGAAATTAAAAAGAGAACTACCATTTGATCCAGCAATTCCATTTCTGAGTATATTGCCAAAAGAAATGAAATCATTCTACAAAGATATCTGTACTCCAGTGTTCACTGCTACATTACTCACAATAGCCAAGTTACGGAAACAACTCATGTGTCTGTTGACAAATGAATATATAAAGAAAAATTTATGTATATATGTAGTAGAATATTATTCAGCCTTAAAAAAGAAGGAAATACTGTCATTTGCAACATGGATGCACCTGGAGAGTATTATACTAAGTGAAATAAGCCAGACAGAGAAAGACAAATACTGTATGGTATCACTTTTATGTGAAATCTACTGTGTGTGTGTGTGTAAATAAAATATATAAAAAACTCATAGTATCAGAGAGTAGAATGGTGGTTGCCATGGACTAGGGCAAGGGGGAAATAAAAAGAGGTTAGAAAAAGGGTACAAACTTTCAGTTATAAGATGAAAAAGGTCTAAAGATCTAATGTGTAACATGGCAACCATAGTTGGTAATACAGTGTTGTATAATTGAAATTTGCTGAGAGAGTAGAATTTAAGTGTTCTCACCAAAAAAGGGAAAAAATGGCAAATGTATGAGGTGAAGTATATGTTAAAGATCATGGGAATCTTTTCCCAATGTGTATCAAATGATCACACTGTATACCTCCAATATATTACAATTTTATTTGTCAATTATACCTTAATAAAAAAGAAGAAAGGCAGGAAGAGAGGGAGGGAGAAAGATACGAAGGAATGAAGGAAGAAGGCTAGTCAAGCCTTGCAGCTGAAAATAAGGAAACAGATAACTCTTTTCCCAAGGTAGCTTGAGGGAGCATTCTTGACTGTTCACCTCTGTAGGACCAGCAGCCCTTTGTGGTTATGGAAATGACAGTAGAATATCCTGAGTGGTGCTTCAACAAGGAACCTCCCTAACACTGAGAAAGTTCTCTACCTGATCAATGCATACTTTTATAGATGTACTAGGGCTGAATTTGAAATATTTAATGAAGAGCATTGCATGGATACTAACTGTTCAGAATAAACCCCCAACAGCTAATAATGGAAATCAGTTAATATGCCATAGTGTTCTGGCTGTATCTGAGTATCAGTACTGAGGTATACTTGTGACTATTTTAAGTCCTTTTAGTCAAAAGTCAAGGTGGTAGCTAAGGAATATCCCTGTAACAAGTGGTAACTGGGCTACAAAAATTTAGAATTAACAGTCTCTATACAGATAGCTTATTGGAAACAGTTAATTTCTTGAGAATCATATAGGTGTAACCATTTATAACTTTACCAAAGGATATTAGGAGTGAATCAAAAGGCCTTAGAGCCTCATAAGTTCATGCAAGAAAAATGACGTCTGGTTGGTCTGTTTGGGTATCAACTGTCCATGAAAATGAATAGGAGGGTTTCAGAATCCCATTCATTGTATGGGATTCTATAAACGTCAATTAATTTACAGTCATAGAAGCCATGAAGATGCATCAAGTATATTCCAGGAAATTTCAGTATGAATCAACACCTTTTTGAAACACAAGATCTTTTTTTTTCTCCCTCTGTCACTAAAGTGGCTCATGCTAGTATCTGTTCCCCGTGCTCATATAAAAGAATACATGGCATCTGTAGCACCCATATGTCATCTTTGATGTCAAACAAAAGCAAAGGTCCTAAAACAAAGCAAAGGTCCTTGGAGAGTAGCTAATTTCAAGTTTGGGTCATGAAAATACAGGCTGGGCCTGGAATACTGTGAAAGGATAATGGATCAACTGTGATACCATCAGAGAAATTGGTAACCTCAGGAAATTGCAATGCAATATTATGTAGTCTTTCCTGTAGGTGGTCACTTTATTTCCAGTAGGATATTTTATCTAATTAAATTATACATTTAAGCATATTCATCTATAGTTTCCACTTTTGTGTTACTTTTTTTTTCACATTAAAGTTGTGTATCATACTAAGTGAAGTAAGTCAGACAAAGACAATATCGTATGACTTATATAGGGAATCTAAAATATGACACAAATGAACCTATTTACGAAACAGAAACAGAATCAGGGACTTAGAGAAGAGACTGGTGTTTGCGAAGGGGGAGGGGCCTGGGAGAGGGTAGGAGTGGGAGTTTGGGATTAGCAGATGCAAACTGGTATATATAGAATGGATAACCAACAAGGTCCTACTGTATAGCACAGGGAACTATATCCAATATCCTGTGATGAACCATAATGGAAAAGAACGTGAAAAAGAATGTGTATATATGTGTGACTGAGTCACTTTGCTGTACAGCAGTAATTAACATAACATTGTAATTCAACTATACTTCAATAAAAAATAAAGAAAAAGAAGTTGTGCTGTCTTTATAAAACAAATTGCCTTCCAGAGCTTCCTGTAGCCTGGAAAAAGCAAATAATATTCCTAACCTTTAAAGGCTGGAGAAATCTTGTCTGTGAACATAACTCATCTTGATACTTTTCAAACTGGCTATTTTATCACCTTTCCCTAATATCTGCCACCTCACCCCACCCCATTACCTCTGACCACATTTCCTATTAGTATCTCTGGCTCACTCTATTCTGGCCACTGGGGCTTCATAAAATTCCTTAGGCAACCTGGGCTCCACTGCCGCTCAGGGCGCTGTATTTGCCTGAGTACGTGTTCACTCTGCCTATAATTTTCTCCCCCAGATATACATATGGCTTACTGTTCTCTCACCTCCTTTAAGTCTTTGCTGTCAATTCAATTTAAAATTGTACACACTCACAGACACACACACACACACACACACACACACACACAGGCAAGCATGCACCATCCTTGAGACTCTCTATCTTCCTCTCTGGTTTATTTTTCTCCATAGCCTTCATCACCTTCTAAATCAATATATAATTTGTTCATTTTCTTCCTCACCCACTAAAACATTAACTCCAAGTTTCCTGGAAATAAGTAAATACATTTTATTTTGTAGGCTGATGCACCTTCTGTGCCTATAAATGACATTAAAGATTTGTTGAATGGACAAATAAATGGTTACAAGATCTAAGTAATATTAATTAAAATTTTTTTTCTTTAATATTTAAGGCATTTAAAATAATGAAGGGCTTTCCTGGTGGTGCAGTGCTTGAGCGTCTGCCTGCCGATGCAGGGGACACAGGTTCGTGCCCCGGACCAGGAAGATCCCACATGCCACGGAGCTGCTGGGCCCGTGAGCCATGGCCGCTGAGCCTGCGCGTCCGGAGCCTGTGCTCCGCAACGGGAGAGGCCACAACAGTCAGAGGCCCGTGTACCGCAAAAAAAAACCAACCAAACAAACAAACAAACAAAAACAATGAATTTTACTCTGAGTCCAGAATTTGTTATGTTCTAATAGGTATTGCTATGAAAGTCTTCATTTTAATGCTTTCTCTAGAATTTGAAATTCTCCTTTGGATTTTATTTGATCCAAAGGTTATCTAGGGATGGATTTCTTAATTTCCAGCCAGGTCAGAATTGCATTTAAAACACTGCACTTCAGAAACTTCAGTTAAAATATTTAACCCTATTAGACTATGGTTTAAAAATGGCCTAATAAGTCTCTACCTTTTAAACTTTTTAAGATCAAGATATTAATTTAACAATAAGTGGGTTTGTATGCTCTCTCCTGGACACATCCTCTGGACTGCTGCAATCATAAACCAAATTGTTACATATACTTGAGTATATTTCTAGACTTTACAGTATTTTCTTTGCTATTTAATTACTGTAGCATCATCTACATCATCATCATCACCATCAGTGCCATTATCCAAGAGAGATTTTTTTGAGTGTTTAATAAATGCTGAGACTTTACATATATAAGCCAGTTTAGTTTTCATAATACTTCTACAAGGTAGGTACTCTTATTACCCACACATTATAGTTAGGGAACTGAGACAGAGGTAAAGTAATTTATCAAGGCTATTCAGCAGTATAGTCAGGACACTTCTAAAACTCTTATCTTATTTTTTTTTTTTTAAAAAACAAACAAAAAAATCCCATTGGAGAGGACATTTCCCACTGATAAGAAGCCTCCAGTGGGGAGATATGTGAATGACCCACAAAAGTGATCTCTAAGAGAAAGATAAATGTGTGTTCCTGACACACAGAGAGCCCTCATGCCATGACACAAACACATGAGCAAAGGAAGACTGCGGCCTTTTCTCTGATCACTATTCGCCTGAGTCCAGCCCGAGAAGGGGGCAGAAATAGGATTTAGAGAGTTGGGAAGAGGCAGAGAAGAAAAATAAAAGTAGAAGAGGACAAAGAGTGAAGAAAGCAATCTCAGCCTGCTTCTTCCCAAGCTTCTGTATCTTAGTGAGTCTCCAGCCGATATACGGGCCCAGCAGTGGGGTACTTCAATTGGGTGAGAAACTGGAGCGTCAATATCCGACTGCCTGTACTTTCTAAATACTTTATAAGCCAAGTTTTTCATTAATGCCTTAGAATGACGGAAAAAATAAAGATATGCCCAGGAGTCATCCAGTGGTTGGGAAGAATAATTCCACAAGGTGTAAAATGGGGCAGTGGTGAGAGAGAATAAAGTCGCTCTTTGCCTTCCCCTTTCTCATTACAGCTTGTTCAGTAAACTGATAATAGTTTATATTTGTTTCTATCTTAAAACTCTGTGATGTTTACACTCTTGCAGTCCAAATAACCTGGGTATGACAATTTATAAGCACTGCCATATTTCCTGTTCTATCATGTTTTAGACCAGGTTTGCACATTGAAAAGCATCCCAACCCTAGAAGGCAGCAAAAATGAATGAGGCAGGCCAAGAGCAACACAGTGGAGAAGAATGAAGACTGGAGAATGCATGGCTTCTAAATGTTTTAGAAACCCTCTGTCAGTCAAACGACCTAAACATGGAGACCACTCATTGATGACTTTTATGTTAGGTATTAGATACAATTCTTCCCCTACCCTGGACATTGCAAGCCTACATTGAAATGAATGTGGCCATGGGATGGGCACAGGAGACAAGGCAATGTCACATGAACCCACCTCACATTCAGATGAACCCACCTCACCCACCTCACATTCAGATGTACTAAGCTAATGTCATTTTCTAGGTAAGTGTAGAAATATTTTGGGATTTCCCAAATCTATAATTTATAATTTCTTGTCTACATTCTTAGTACAAATAAGAAAGCATCAAAATGTCATCTTCACATTAATAAGAGGACAGATGAGGAAAGAAACAGAAAGTGTGCTTCACAAAACTCCTTTTCCCATCCTCTGCTAGGTCCTGGTAATGAACACCAACACCAGCCATTTTCTTTAGTAAGGAAGCCACTTTTTAAAAGGTTTCTGTTCAACTCGTTAAATATTTACTGAATACCTACTATGTGCAAGCAAATAGTAGGAGGTCAGTTTTGACCAGAAGGATCTGAAATCGCTAGGGTATAATTTTGTCATTTGGAATTATGCCTAAGTAACAATATGACAGCCTAAAGCAAAATACCCTGCCAGCAAAGTAAGAGCTTCCTCAACCCAGAACAAAATATGAGAAAGATAGAAAAACAGGATTTCAGAATGAGAATAGTCCTGTGCTAGGGGAAAAGAAATGTAATTTTATTTCATTAAATGCTTTCAAAATGATTCTCTAAAAAATGAACCCAGGATTTGTTATTTTACATGGCATCTGAAAATACCACAGAATCTTGGGCGTTGGAAGGGTCCTCAAAGGCCAACCCTATCACACTCCCACGTGACACAAGCGTTCTCCTAAAAGCAGGGCCCTTTCCACATTCTTCATCCCACCTAAGCTTGGCCACTCATGATGATTATAACCAGGTTCTGGTGTTCTCAGTTGTCCCAGACCATATGCAACTCAGTGGTGGGATCTAGAAAGATCTGTGGTGCTGGGCAAAGGTTAAGATTCTGGTTTTACAAGACACATGGAAGTGAGTTTGAGAGTTGGTCTGTAACAGGAAGTTACCACAGTTATAATTACCATGGTTATAACTTCCCACATGGGTGGAAGGACTTGAGAACTGAGACCATCATAGAGGTGGTGCTGGTGGTGAGGTCTGACAGCAAGAATTAGAATCTACCTGGACGGTAGAGCCCTGAAATAGACAAGAAAAATATTCCTGAGACCTGAGAACAAGGCAGGGACCCAGCATTAGGGAAGAGTCTCCAAGGGCACAGTAATGTATCTAACAAGACTGCCCATAGGCCAAGCCTTGAACCACCAATAAATGTCTCTCTGTCCCTTCTTCAGCATCAGTCCTGGCATGGGTGATCTTTGCCTGCTGGTAAAGTTAAGTTGTTTTCATCATCCAGAGGGGGAGAGAGATGAAACAGTAAGGTCTCAACAGGGGACTGTGAGATTCCTTCCATGGTAGGGAAAAATCTGATTTTCATGGAATTTTCCTTAAATGGAATGACTTTTTCTTCACATACTTTCTTCTGTTGATTTTCATTATTCTACCCTCTCCAGGTTTGTCTCTTATCTCATTAGCCACCCTTTTTACTGACTCTGCCTTCTCTAACTGAGCTCTAAATATTGAAAGCCCCCAAAGCTCAGTTTGGGGGCCTCTTTTATTTCCTTCTATCCCTAGTCCCACGGCTCAAGTCCCATCTATGTGATGATGACGTCCAATCTTTGTTTCTCCAGCCATGACCTCTCTTGTGAGCTCCAGACTCATGTATCTAACTTCCTATATAATATATCCACTTCAGCGTCAAATTGGGATTTTAACAGAATATATCCAAACCATAACTCTTAACCCTGTTTATTGTCCACAATTTGCTCCTCCCAGTATTTCCCCATCTTAATAAAGGGCAGTACCATCCAACTGAGTATTTTAGCAAAAAACCCAAGAGTCATCCTTAATTATCCCTTTTCTTCAATGACACCTCCCCCCAACATTTAATTCATCAGCAGCTCCTGCCATTTCTACTTTTAAATGAAATAGAAATTTTAAATTTCTGGAATCCACCCATTTTTCTCTTTCTACAGTATTAACACCTTGCTTCAAGCTACTGTCTTTTGTCCCCTGGAATTCTGCTATAGCATCAACTCTCCCACACTCCATTCTATGCCTAATGGCCAGAGTGATCATTTAAAATATAATTTCGATCATTTTACTTCCTGAACAAATCCTGTCCCAAACTTACACAATACATAGTCTCCCATCACACTTGGAAAAAAAAAAAACAACCCAAAGAGACTCTGTATGGGTTTTCTCTGTCTACCTATCTGACTTCATCTGATACCCCATTCCCCATTCACCTTCCTTCAGCCACACTGGCCTACCTTCTTGTCCTCAAGAGCCCAGGCTCAACCCTGAGTTTTAGCCTTTCACTTGATGTTCACCCTGCCCAGAAAGCTCTTCCTAAGACTGGCTTCTTGTCATTCTGATCTCAGTATGTCACTTCCTTGGAAGGTCTTCCCCAGCAGCCAATCTAAGGAGTGTGTCCCCCACCGTGTGCTCCCCTGCTTGGCTACACTCTCTCTTTGTATGTACTCCTTTCCTCATAGTTCTTACCTGTATCTAAAGCCATTTATCTTGTTGATTATCTGTCTCCTTATCACTAGAATATGGACTTCAGGAGAAAAGGGACTTTATCTACCATGTTTCTCATTAGATCCCTGTACCTGTACCTAGAAACACTGCCTACTAAACGCAGGTCCTTAATAATTATTTACCAAGTAAATGCTAACCCTACCTGGGTGTAGCTTCCATTCATTGATCTGCTGGAGATATGTTCAATAAATCAATTGTTTCTTCTATGTGATGGCCCTTTAAATATTTGGAGGATGCCTTTTATTATGTATGCACCTATCTGTGTGTGTGTGTGTCTGTGCATGTGTGTGTTTCTCCTGGATGAATATCTGCAAGTATTTAAATCAATTCTCATATGAAATGATTTCTAGATAGTTCACTATCCAGGTCACCTTCCCCTGGGTAAACCTCAAGAGAAGATTCTCCAAAGTTAATTCCAGTGGTGTCTAAAAATAAACTGAATGACACCAAAAATAGGTAGTGGAAAAAAAAAGTGCTTTCAGGCTGGGATTAACAGCCAACTCCTGTCCTGGTCTAAAGTGTTTTTTTCTGTACTGCAGAATCTAAGGCACAGACAATCTTAAAAGATTTTCTTTACTCTTCTTTCCTGTAGCAAATAGCTCTACCCTATGGCCCCCCAGCTGTCAGCCTTAAACTCGTAATTTTTACTTCCTTACTACTTCCCAAGCTCTGATCTAAGACAGGAGAATTAGAAGACAAGTTTTCTGCTTGTATTTCCAGCCCTAGTCTCTCCTCTGAACTTTAGACTTGTACGTCTAATATCCTGTTTGGCATCTCCCTCAGTCATCTGACAGGTGCCTCAAATTCAACACGTATCCTGATGTGGACTTCTCTTCCCCTGCCCTAATCTTCTCTTCTCTTCTCTTTCCAGTGCCTGTAAATGATACCACCATCCACCCTGTCATCCAAGCACCAAATTTCAGTCGTTAGACTCCCTCTTCTTCCCCAATAGTCACACCCAATCAATTTCCAACTCTGAAATTTTACCATTTCCTTCGCCTTTAGTGTCACATCCTAGCTCACACCATCAAAATCATCAGCTGTAGCCTCCTGAACTGGGCTCCCCATTTTCCCAGCCCCTGCCTTGCTCCATTTAACCCTGTTCCCTAAGTTGCAGTCCCAGTGACTTTCAGTGCAGCTCCCTTATGAGGGGACGTAAACTTCTTACCATGGTACCCAAACCTTTTTAAGCCTGACCTGTCTTACCTTTCCAGCGGCATCCACCATGTCCTGACTTGCACTTAATTCTAAAAAACTAAACTTGGAATTCCCCCCAAACACCGCATACTTCAATCCTCCATGGCTTGTCTTCTCCCTGTACCTGGGCTTCCCTTCAAACCTTTCTTCACCTGAACAAACGTCAAGGCTTAGAAGAGCAGCTGCTTCTTTAGGGAGCCTTTCAAACCCTCTGCCTGGGCTATGCACTGCCCTTTCCTGCTAGGATAGTATACTGTGTACTTCTCTGCCTAACTTCCCAACATTAGTTATTGAAATTGTACATTTTTGCACCCTTCACAAGGTTGAAAACTCCTTCAAGCCAGGAAATGTCTATTAATTATCTTAGTACCTACTCCCTGGACCCAGCTAAACAGGTAGCACATAGTAGGTGTTCCACAAATGTTTGCTGATCTGAAAGATCCTTTAAGGGGGAAACTTTAAGAGTTCTAGATACTGCACCCTTAGACCTAAGATAACATCAGGATACCCCTACCTTACAAAATGAAAGTGTTTGTAGCTCTCCATCATTCATAGTTCTTGATATTTCAAACCTTGTATCCTAAAACACTAATATGATTTCTCATGCCACCACAGCAGGATTCAGAGAACTTAGCATACAGTTATAGCACAAACCACTCTATCTTTCACCTTTTTATCTGTGGCTACACCCATATAAAATAAGAGGATGGTAAGATATGTGTCTAAGGTCAAAGTGATGAAACTTCACATGATCTAACTGTGGATAGTGATTAGACAGTAGAGACTCCAGTGTTCTCTTTTTATGCAACATGTCTTAGTGTCTGCTCCCATGTTTCCATCTGGAAGACAAGGCTTAGTACTCATTTATCTTTGAGATTCTGAGAGTCTCTATCACAGTGTTCCACACAGAGAATGACCTCCATAAATGCATACTGAATTGAACTGAGGCTGCAAAGCGGGATGAAGTTACTTTGAGGTACCATTTTTTTTTTTTTTTTTTTTTGCAGTACGCGGGTCTCTCACTGTTGTGGCCTCTCCCGTTGCGGACCACAGGCTCGGGACGCGCAGGCTCAGCGGCCATGGCTCACGAGCCTAGCCACTCCGCAGCATGTGGGATCTTCCTGGACCGGGGCACGAACCCGTGTCCCCTGCATCGGCAGGCGGACTCTCAACCACTGCGCCACCAGGGAAGCCCTGAGGTACCATTTTTATTGACATCAGTCATGGGAAAAAAATGGAGAGACCCTTTCCTTCTCTTTACAATGAATTTCCTTCTCAAATGCCTCTTTAAAAGCCAGGTGAAGATAATTGCAAGTCAGCTGGAAGTGCTGGAAGACAACTGGTATCGTGCTGGGCGGCTAACACGCTATGTCTAACTGGTGCAAAGTAAAGAATCAATTTGAAATCAAGATGAGGAATGGCATCAAGCACTTACAGACATAGTGAAGGGCTTTGCCGCCAGGCCCTGGGAGAGATAAGAACACCTCTCTTCCCTTCTCAGCTTCCCCTTGTGCTATCAGACTCCAGCTGGTCAGACCCTCAGATGCTCTAAAATATTTCCTAAGTAAAGCATAGCATCTCTGCCACCTTTTGAATTCAACAGTATCAATCTTCCCCAACACTGATTCATTTGGTCAAAAGTCATCCATCAGGCGGAGTCAAGATGGCGGACTAGGAGGACGTGGAATTCGCGTCTCCTCACAACTAGGGCACCTACCAGGCACCGGTGGGGGATGACGGACACCTAAGGGGATGGCAGGAACCCCAGGTAGGGCGTGGGGGGAGTGAAGGGGGAGGAGAAGGGGAGGCGGACAGGGCTTGTGCCCCTGAGGGGCGGCTGGGGGAGGGGAACGGATCCCACGCCCGAAGGGGCAAATGGGGGAACCACTGGGAGGGAAGAGGATCAAAAGGGAGCATGGTCAGGTTTCCCTTGCCCACTTGGGCCCCAAGGAACCTGCTGAGATCCCAGGCTTGATCCTCTGCCCACCTAGGCCCTCTCCAGCCGCGCGTGTCCTGAGGGAGTGGGAGGGAGGGGAGGGCGAGCAAAAGTAAAGGCCGGACCTCCGGGACCCGGACCCCTGAGGGGTGGCTGGGGGAGGGGAGGAGTTCCTGCACCCAGCGGGATCCACCCACAGCTAGGGGTCAAGCGGCGACAGGGAAGACCCTGGGGGAGACGGTGGGGGAGGGGCGCGGAGCAACGGAAGGAAACGCGGCCAGCGCTTTCCCTGTCCACATAGGCACCGGGGAGACTGTTGGGCTCCCAGGCCTAATCCTCGGAGCCTCCCTCCTGCGGCGCAGAACCCAAGCCCCGCACCTACACCCCCATCCAGGGTCCTACCTGCAAACTCCGGAACTCCACACTCCAGAGGCCCTCCTTTCGACCTGCCGCCTCTCACTTCCTTGCAGGTCCTAAGCAAAGACTCCGCCCCACGCTTGAACGTTGCCCCATGTAGGCCCCGCCCCATGCTCAAACCTATCTTATTTCTTTAGAATAGATCTTAATATCTAGCGATGCTTGTCTACTATCATTATCCCCCTTTAAAATATAATTTACCACTTTCCCTTACTTGTTTTTTTCAGATAAATTTTGATTAATATGCATTAAATTGCATAATATTAATTTGAAGAGAAAATAATCTTTATAAGATTTTTTCCTATTCAAAAACATGACTAAGCTCTCCATTTGTTCATAATTTTCCTTAATATCCTAAATAGTTTTGTTTTAGCTTATTTCCTTAGTTATATTATATACTTTGACATTCTTGTGAATGTAGTCTTCTTTTCTATTATATTTTGTCACTGTTTTTGCTCATTTAGTAGGCTACTGATTTTTTTATTTTCTTATTTTGTAACTAATTTGTTTAAGGTTGTTTAGGTTTTGTTTTGTTTTCTGCTCTAATTGATTCTCTGGAGGCTTTCCAGATAAATAATTATGCCACCTACAACTAATAATCGTACCTTCTTAAATACTAATATCTCTATTTTTGTTAATTACATATTTAAGTTTTATTTTACTAACATAAGTTCCTAAACAAGAGTAAGTAATAAAAGCAATAGCAGACATTCTTTTCTTGGTAGTATATCTAATAAGGATAATTTTTATATAATTATATCTAATAAGGATAATTTTTTTTAGGAACAAGTTTATGTACTTTTAAAAATTAATTATTCTATTAATATCTTGACTTAAAAAGTAATATTTTCAGAAGAAATATTTAGAGATTATAATATCTGAGGCACTGCATAATGCAATGTCTTTTTGTTTTCCTCTTATATAGGAAATCACTTGACAAAGCCTAAAATTCTTGAGTCAGTATTTTTCCTCGCAAAACACCATTGATTGATCTTCCATACTTTAGTATTTAGCACTGTATATTAAATTATTTTTTCATGCACACTTAGTTACATTTTCAGTGAAGAAAAATAAAAACTCTTTTGCTGTCACAGTCTTGGAAAAAGAAGACAAGCTAGGAGTCAGCTTCCCTCTCGTGGTTACAGATTGGCTTGCTGCATTCGGCTTTATATGCATAAACTACATGGGATCCTGTCAAGATGCTCTGTTCCTCTGGTTCTCTCTAGGGCAAGAATGTTAGGAATTCAAGAAGCCAAACTGATCCAGGAAGAGTCACTAGCTGTGTCTGCCTTCAGGTATCCCATCCAGAGATGAAGAAGCCTTGATCTGTGACAGACAGATGCCGTGGTGGTCATCCTTGAAGACAGCATGTGAGATGAAGATGACTGAGTGCACACCTCTGTCTTTTCTTTTGAGTCCATGCACACGATAGGCTGGCTTTTAAAATGTGTCACATCTTTAAATGCTTTGATGAACTAAGAAGAACTGAAATGGACTAGCTAAAAATGACTGACGTTAACTCAGAAATCACAACACAGCGCCATCCTTCTTTATAAATTTTGCTTGGTGCTCTGTCCTTTTCTCATCCAGATTCAGGTCTTACAAGAAAAGCTTGCTCTCTCTCTTTCTTCTCAAATAGCTATTAGTTTTCTCCTTATGGAAATTCTATTATGCATTCTCCATGCTCTTCATGTACTTTTCTCTTTTCCTCCATAAATTAGATCTCTCCATTCTTTATTTGCTGTTATGGATTAGTTTCTTAAGATTTTCTTCTAATAAAGCAATTCAGTTTTCTCTAACAGTCCGCTGCCTTTGTTTTAGTCTTCAATTTAATGATCATATTTTTTTTAATCCTTCAAAACCTTTCTTATTTTCTGAGGATTCCATTTCATGACTTTATGCTTCTGCACGGATTTAATATCCTCTCAAATTCCTTAGCAATGAGGGATGAGCAGGAACTGGGAGCCTTCTTTTAACAAACATGGCAAATTTGGGAAGCACCAAATACCATGGCGGTGGTATTAAGAACCCAAGCTCTGTAGCCAAAGTGCCTGAGTTTGGATCCTAACTCTGCCATCACTAGTTGAGTAATCTTTTTGATACCAGTTGAGCAATCTTAGGCAAATTGTTTAGATTATCTAAACTTCAGTTTTACTCAATTGTAATTTTAGGGTAATAACATTAACTACCTTGTAACATTGTATTAAATGAGCAAAAACAGGTAAAGCACTTAAAAGAGTTTGACGAGGAATCTGTGCTTAATACATGTTAGCTAATTATGACAGCTCTCAATAGCAAGTCAACCCTGGAATCATCACCCTTTATCATGCTATTTCTGTGGCCCTGCAATAAAGGCTATGTCTCCTTTGTTTGCTACTTAGGTCACTCTTTCGCTTGGATGTGGTATATTGTGAATTGATCAGCTTTAACCTCATTCCTATTTGTTTCCTGCAGTATATCTTTCAAAAATCTCTCCATATTAATTGAATGATTCCATAACTTCAAGTAGTGATATTCTGTTCATTTCAATAGGAACTTTGATGAGGTTATGAAACAAAAGTCATGTATTTAGCTCATAGTCATGTATTTTCCTCCTTATGCTTTTAATACACTGTCAACTTGTATGTGTGTGTGTGTTTAGCATAATATGAGGATATATATATATATACATGTGTGTATGTATATATTAAAATTGGTAAGCTTTCCTTTATATTCTTACTATTTTGCTTTTAGATTTGTTTACAGCTTATATGAACTAATTTTACTTCAGCTCAATAAAAGATATTACCTCGGACTTGATCTTTTTTGTTTCCTTTTAGAAACCTACATGAAGTCTTCCTGCTGGGTTTAACAGAACAACCACAACAAACTGATCTTCATTTTCTCCTGTGTTCTTTTGTCACATCAGCGTTCTTTTGTGTTGTTCTATTTGTCGCTGTCTGAAGTGCATCTGAATTGTGAGATAGGGGATTTTGATTTTAACTGGCATTGATTTTTGAGGTTTATTCACTCACTTCATAACTTGTAGTGGCTGCTCAAATGAAGTGATTCAAAGTTTTTGTTTATTTGTTTATTTTTTGTTTTCTTTTCCAGTGTAAGGGATTGAAGCTGGTAATATAGCTTTATAATATTTAGTTTTCCTATCCTTGATTCATAAAGCCATTTGTTTTTAGAAAATAGTACCTTACTTTAATGCTCAAGGAAAGGAACTCCGGGTTTTGGTTATATACCATTACAATTACTTGCTATATATATGCATACCTGTGTGTGTATACATAAACACAGATACATACATATACATGTGAGGAATACATGGAACAAAATAATGATGAAAGGAAAGCTATTTGATTTTTGTTTTGTTTTGGTTTGGTTTTTTGTCCTCAGCATGAAGTTTATAAGTTTAAAGATTGCACACTGCCTCTACAAGGTGTTACCAAATTAATGGGAAAGAATTTAGGACAAATACTATCTTATTGATACATTTACGAGTGACAGTTTTGACATAACCTATTTTATCTACACACATTGAAGCCTCCAATATTATTTGTATAAAAACCAACTTTCATATAATATGAGAAAACTGAGTGTTATTCCTCTCTTATGCATATACTATTATATTTTTTACAGAATAAGACGTTCGGAAATTCTATTCTACTCTAAGTTAGTCAGATCACACCTACATCATTATGTTTACTTCTGGCTACAACATTTTAATGGGGGAATATTCAGGAGGAGAGTTTCATGGATAACATAATAATTCTGATTTAAAAGATGGGCTTCGTATTTGAGATAATAAAGCCACCACAGCATCCCAGTAGTGGATGATGTTCAGATTCCTATTTATTTTGGCAAGTAAACATATACCCATTTCTTCCATAAAATAAGTAAAATTGTTTAGAAGTGATTCAAGTAGAAATGAGACTGATCCTCAACACTGATTTAAATATTTTAAAAAATTGAATGTGTATCTCTTCTAAGAATTTTATTGTCAATAACAGTGTAAGATTTGGAGAGACATTAGTGTCCTTAAATCTGTATTGATTCTCACTTTGTGGTCCATATATGGTTAATAATTGATAGTTAATATGCTGTCAACAAATATTCAGTTTATTTCCTTGTTCTCCATAACATTTTTTTTTCCTCTGAGATGTAACTTCATGTACCAATTAATCATCACAGGAAGGTTTTTATTTAATGTAACCTTCCATCTCATGCAAAATATTGGGATGAAAGTCACAGAGTTCAAGGTTATAAAAAAGAAATGTGACAAATGTGTGTTTTAGTAAATAAATTAGCATTTAATTTGTAGTACCAGATCAAGTAATTCCGTTACAGAAATAAGGTAGTGTAACCTCCAAGTCTTTCTGAGAAAGTAATTAAAATAATTATTTGCCAAGCATTGGTACCTAGCACTCAGAAATCATCTAAGAAGCTGAGAAGGGCTTCCCTGGTGGCGCAGTGGTTGAGAGTCCGCCTGCCGATGCAGGGGACACGGGTTCGTGCCCCGGTCTGGGAAGATCCCACATACCGTGGAGCGGCTGGGCCCGTGAGCCATGGCCACTGAGCCTGCGCGTCCGGAGCCTGTGGTCCGCAACGGGAGAGGCCACAACAGTGAGAGGCCCGCGTACCGCAAAAAAAAAAAAAAAAAAAAAAAAAAGAAGCTAAGAAAACAAAACTCTTCTAAAATCATCTTCAGCTCAAGGTAATTGCAAATATTTTATGGCTATCAAGGTGATTGCATTATAACTGCGGACAATTCTAGAAGCTGTAAATTTTGGATTAAAAATGGTGGCACAGTGTTTTCCAAGTGTATACTTCGAGAAGGTAACAGGTATTCTAGGAAGCAAAAAGTTTGTTCTGGAAAAATCGATGTTTAAACAAATCTACTTTTTTTTTTCTAATTGTAAGACATTGTAGAGCACTTGTATGCATATATACATTGTAGATTTCCAACAAAATTTATAGTAATTACAGTCTCCGAATTTGCTTGACCATGGCTCTTTAAAAAAAAGTATGTGTTATGTATTTATTTTAGAAAACAAACATTAATATCTCACAAAATGCAAGTTTTTAGTGGAACACAATGAAGGATTATCGTCAGCTGCTTAGTGAGGAGAAAATGAAGGCTTCCAAGAGCAGAGGCTTCCAAGTACCCTCTGTGGCATGAACCTGTGGGCAATGTCAAATAAGGAACTGATTCTGATTGTTTAAACGAAGTGGTACTCACTCTAAATAGCCCTGGGAAATGGGCATCCTAATCTTGCACACTATGGACTTTATTTCCAAGATTCTATGAATAGGATTTTCCTTTCAAGAAAGTTAACTGAAGTGTCATGGTAGTTCTCTGGAGCCGTCCAAATTGTTACTGTTCTCAAATCTGACTATTTAAGCCAGCAACCCCACTGAGTTACAGGGGGAAAAGTACTTGGGAGTGACATGCAATCTTTCTTGGAAGACTGTTTTAATGCCATGAAGATGGAGTAGGAGGTATTGAAATGACATCTGCACAGTAAACCACATGAAAACAAAAAGGAACAAATCTCTCTTATTTGGAATATCTGTATACTCAAGACTATTTCCCTTGTCTTTTGGCTTTCTTTTCCTCAGGTCAGAGAATAAACAAATTTAAAAGAAGGATAAGACAACATTATAAGATTTTTACTTAAAACGTATAATGAACTGATGACCTGTCATTTTGCACTATTCTCACACACATACAAATAAACACATACACGTAAGTCCACAGAATTTCCAAAAGGAGCAGAGCCTTTTGATTCTGTTAATATTATTGAAAGCAACTGTCTAAAAAGAATTTGGATCACTTTCCTGTATAGACTGTGGGTTGTAGACAGCATTCTCTAGGCAAAATTTCAAGGTGACAAGCCCTCTGATTGCTCCACATAATCTTTTATCCAAGAGGAAAAAAAAAAAAAAAAAAAAGAAGGGCAAGCACAACACAATAATCCCACAGGTTTTTATTTTGTTTTAATATTATTTTTTTACTCTGCCTAAGGCTGAAGACTTCTATGACTAGTATATAATTGATTTAAAAAATCACAAATAGCTTTTTATACATAAGTATGAATTTGCTTTAGAAGAATTATTTTCAACTAACATCTAGCAAGATCTAATAAACCAAAAAATCATGAAATGAGCTCTGGGCTGAAGGTCAAATAGAAACATTACAGTTACAAGATAAGGACATTTTAGAGCCATGAGAACTGAAACACAGGTCACTCCAAGAGTTAGGTGAAAGGAAATAGCATGATAGAAAGAACAAATCTGCCTATTGTGAAATTTGTTTGGAAGTGGCCCAGTACCCAGGAGATTGGAGCATACCAACTATTTTTTTTTCTTTTTTTTCTCTCCTTGAATTCATCTCTCTGGCTCCCTTGAATAAGAATCCAGTCACATATGAGTTATCCTGTACAAAGAACAATGTGTTTCTTATAGCATTTATGCCATTATCCTTATGACAAATTTTATTTTGACTATGAAACACATGAAAACACATTTTGCAGAAAATTCACTACATTAGAATTGACCTGTAGATTAAAAATATGATGTTTTTTACTTTGTAAATATTAAATAATAATTATTTAAGCACCTTCCATGTGCTGGGTACTTTATAGTTCCTCTATTTTTTACATTTCTCAATAACACATTGAAGATATCTAAATATTATATTAAACTTTTTAAATTTACTGATTCATTATTACCTAGCATATGCCTGTGAGTCATTGGAGTGGTTGAAACACAAAAAATAATAAAAAATTACTTTGTAATATAGAAATATAAGGAAAATTAATATGCTGACTTTTCCATACAGTTTCATATAAAATTGCTCTCAGCATATTCACTTGTATTAATATATAAGTGCTATTTTTAATTAAATCACAAATTCTGCAATATTAAAGGATTTTGGAGGCCATACAGTAAGGTACTTTTATTAGTTGGGATGCAAGTTTGGCTAGTAACATAAGCCAAATAATATTGGCTCAGAAAAACTGCAATTTCATCCTCTCTCAAATAAGAGTGCAAACATAAACAATCAAGGACTGATATGCTAATTTCAAAGAGATCAGGCTTTACATATCTTAATATGTTTTTTCACGTCATAATGTTTAGTTCTAGCCATCACATTTGCATTTTAGCCAGGGAGAAGATGAGAGTGTAGATGGCATGCATTCTTCTTTTTTTAAGGATCCAATTCAGAAGTTTCATGCATTCCTTCCACTTACATCCATTCGGTATCCATCCTGGGTTCAAGGGAGACTGAGAGGGGTGGTACAGCATGTGCTTTGCTAAAACCAGGGGTTGCATTATGAAAGAAAGAGAATTAAAGGAAGAAGGGATGTAACCTCTATGATAGCCCCACAATTTGTCTTCCAGGTCTATTAGGTCCTTATGAAACCATATACAAGCTCCTGTGTCCCTACCCTTTGAAGTGAAAGATTTTTGCTTTAGTCTCCCAGGCCTCCCTTGAGTCTCTAAAGGCTGCCTCAAAAGTTAATGATTGGGAAATGTGAAGATGTAGAAACAAGGAATAGCTGTTGAGCCAGGAAACTTCTAACAATCTAGACTATAAATCCACCACAGAGCAGAATCACTGAACTCCCAGTTCCCTGAAAGATACAGATAAAGGCCTGACACACATTCCTAAGTTGTTTTTATAGGAAGCAGAACCCCACGAGATGAAAACTGCTGACTGCGAAACATAGACCCTAGGCTGGTTGAAACCAGAAGGTTGATGATGAAACTTCACTTTGATGCCAACCAAGCATAGAATTGTGCACGAGCTGATCACGCACCCTGCAGCCCCCTCCCTCCCTCACACTGCCTTTAAAACCTCTTCTCTGAAAGCCATTGGGAAGTTCAGGTCTTTTGCGCACGAGCGCCTGTTCTCCTTGATTGGCCCTGCAATAAACGCTGCCCTTTCTTTCACCACTACCCTGTGTCAGTAGATTGGCTCTATTGCATATTGGAGAGCAGATCCAAGTTTGGTTCAGTAACATTATAAGGAGTTGAAATTGACCTAGAGTGGCTTTCTCAAAGAGTGGTCCACTAGCCCTTTGGTGTGGGTGAGTGGGAAGTGGGAAAGCAAAGTAAGATCCTGTAAGGTGTGTACAAAGTGAAAAGAAGTATTTGCACAGAAATACCAAGATGTTATTTTTTTTTTGCATTCTGTTGACTTTTGCATTGATGGTGTCAAAAACAATGGTGGGTAAGCTACTGCAAGAAACTTATCACAAATCAAGAATGTACTTAGTAGATATATATTCTTTTTGGCTACACGCTTGTAGGACAAAAAGAAAGTATATTTGGTTTTAAAATGTTCCTGGTGAGGCAGTAAAAACAAGTTTATTATATCTCAATTTTCAGTACAAGTCATGTCAAAACCAAATGGGCACATGAATAGTGCAGTTGTGCTGCACACTGAACTACAGTGGTTGCCTTGAGCAACAGCACTCGTGCAGTTGTCTCAGTTGCAACCTGAGGTAACCAATGTTTTTCTGGCAACTATTTTGACTTGAGAGTATGATGACAGACCAACTCTGGTTATTCAGACTTGGATATTTGGCAGATCTGTTATCAAAACTGAAAACAAATAAATCTCTCACTTCATGACAAACTGATATATTTAAGGGCAATATTAAAATTCTAGCTTTCAAGTGAAAATTAGAAATTTGGAAAACTTGTATCTGCCACTAAGAGACTAACAGCTTCCCAATATATAAAGACTTTTCTTATGAATCCAATGATGATATTAAGGAATGAGGTGTTTTTTTTGTTATTATATAATGATATGCATCAACATTTAGGAGATCTTCATAGTTGAGTGAGCCAGTATTTTTCAAATGACTAACATGATTTTCTATGCATGGGTAGAAGATCCATCTGAGGTACAAATCAGACTAAATAATTTAATGTAATAGATTTTAATATGTTCATTGCAGGGTTTTAGATTCTGTATTACAACTGACTTATAAGAATCTCCCACTTGTTGAATTTTGGTGTAGTATCTAAGAATAATATCCACAATTATTCAAAAAGGGCACTGCAATTCTCATTTCTCCAGTAAAACTGTGTGAAGCTACAAAACTACAGTTTGCAACAGATTACATGCAGAAACAGCAATGCAAATTCAATTATCTTAAGCCAAATATTAAGGAAATGTGCAAAAATCATTAAAGTTTAAATGTCCTATATGTTAATATGTAATGAGCTTGCTTATTGTTCTTTAAATTGTATTAATAAGTACATATTTTAAAAGTTCTTAGTTTTAATTTTTACTATGGTAAATATAGACTTCCATGTACATACATACATAGATAGATTTACAGCTTCCATACACAAAAGCTCTTTGGGTTTCTCAATAATTTTTATGTGTTTGAAAAGGTCCTGAGACCAAACAGTTGATAACTTCTGGTCAAGGTCATCATAGAGAATTTCAGCTAGAAGATTTGCCGCTAAAATAACAGGAAAAAACTACACTGAACTCACTTTGTAGAGTGACTCTTAAAGAATGAAATTTAAGGTCATTAAAATGGGAGAGTTGAAATACACCTTCACCCCAAACTTTCCTTTTTTTTGTTAAGGGAATAGTATCTATAACCCTATCATTATTCTTGCTCAAGCTAGCAGTAGCCTAAAAAATGCTTCTTATGTATAAATGCCTCTTTAAAGCATGTTTAATCCATTCTTTCTAGGAATAAATACTGTAATATCGCATATAATATAACCAAAGTTTATTTCTGTTCATTATTAAAGAAACAAAAAAATTAATATTTTTTGTTTGCCGAGATTATATATTTTATAAATACAAGATAAGAATTATAAACCCTGGTCACTTTTTTGAATACTCAAAACTACTTAAAAATATCCTGATAATGACTTAAAATTCTTCTCATTTCTGTATTTCTATTGTTTATAAATTAGGAAGTTATAATTTATCTTCACAGATTTCGATTTTGTTCATGTACCAAATAAAATGTGATTTTTTCCAATGTTTAACAGCTATATTTACCTTATATTGTTGCTTTTAATGTTATGTATTTTTTTTTTTTTTTTTTGCGGTACGCGGGCCTCTCACTGTTGTGGCCTCTCCCGTTGCGGAGCACAGGCTCCGGACGCGCAGGCTCAGCGGCCATGGCTCTGTGGCATGTGGGATCTTCCCGGACCGGGGCACGAACCCGTGTCCCCTGCATCGGCTGGCAGACTCTCAACCACTGCGCCACCAGGGAAGCCCTAATGTTATGTATTTATAGTTCTTTATTAGTTTATATAATGTACATTAAGACTTGGCAACAACTTACGCTTTTTCATTGTTTGCATTCCCAGGCCAATAGTCTCCCAAATTGCCTCTCTCAACATTGTGTAATAATGGTGAATTTGATGATTATATTTACACTAATAATACACAGACTTTGATAAAATTAACTATCAAAACAAAGAAAAAAGCAAACATATTTACTGTACTAGACTTTGAGAGTCCTCCTCTGTCTCAAGTAAGTTTTATGCCATGTTGAGGATATTTATTACCACAGGAAAATCACATGTTCATACTTCATTATTACTGCTTCCAGGACATATTCAAAATGGAAACAGATTTTTATTAGCTTTTTCATATCATCTAGATTGATATCTATTTATACGTTAGATTTTATAAGTGAAGGAAACCAACTCCAATTAACTAATTTATTGGAAAGATAATCAGATGCAGTATCTCATGTGTTTGAATGTATTAAAAAGGAAAGTTTAACTAAGGTGAAGAGGCACTATTTTGCAGAAGATTAGTGAGAAATTGTAAATTGGGATTCCAGGAGCACTAAATCATCTGAAATAAAAAAGTTTATAGAAAGGTTTCAGTAAAGAGGGGACATATTGAAGAGAATGAGGGTCAATAAAGAGGGAAAATGTTTGGATATTCAGCAAAGGAGGACAGGAAGAAAGAAAATAGGCTGAAAAGGGATGAAAAAGAACTAAGGGAAAAATATGATTTAAAAGGATTTTTATACATCATTCCTGTATGTCAGATATTGGGAAACATCATTCGCAAAGATTTCTCCCCATGAAAATGTTAAAATATCTATTTTTCTTGTATGCATAATAGAGTGGTAACTGCTTGATGATGCATATGGGACAAAAAGGTCATGTCTGAGTTAGAGAAGGAAAAGTTGAATAACAAAACCTCAGAAAGAGAAGTACACTGGATCTAGAAGTCAAATGAAAGCAGAGGTTTGAATGATACCTGAATTCTCTGTCTCATATTGGGTCTACATGCCAGCTTCATTGTCATCCACCATGGACAGGATGCCTGCACAAAAGAAATGGCTGGCTAGTCTTCTCACCCTCACATCGCAAGGTCTTACTAATAGAGACCAACCCTGTCTGCTACGATATGAATACTGTGTCCCCCCAAAATTTATGTATTGGAATCCTAACCCCCAAAGATGATGCTATTAGGAGGTGGGGTCTTTGGGAGGTGCTTAGGTCATGAGGATGGAGCCCTCTTGAATGAGATTAGTGTTCTTCACCAGAACCCCACCACGATGGCACCTAGATCTTGGACTTGAATCTTCAGAATTGTGAACTGTTGTTTGTGAGCCACCCAGTCTGTGGCATTTTTTGTGAAGAGCAGCCTGAAGAGACAAAGACACTGTCTCAGGTCCATTTGAAGGAATGGGGAAGGGCATTCACATACTTAATGGAGAAACAAAATAGAACATGGGGCTTCCCTGGTGGCGCAGTGGTTAAGAGTCCGCCTGCCGATGCAGGGGGCGCGGGTTCGTGCCCTGGTCCCTGGTTCTCCATGGAGCAGCTGAGCCCCGTGAGCCATGGCCGCTGAGCCGGCGCGTCCGGAGCCTGTGCTCCGCAACGGGAGAGGCCACAACAGTAAGAGGCCCGCGTACCGCAAAAAAAAAAAAAAAAAAAAAAAAATAGAACATGATATGCATATTGTAACAGATGATCCAATTTATGTAGAGTGGAAAACATTTTACATAAAGTAATAATTCATTGCTGTGTGTGTTCAGAGGTTGAACTAAAGTATTAAGAAAAATATCACAGAGCACTCATCAAATATGTATTGAGCACTTGCTGTCTGTGAATGTGAGAGTTGACTCTAGGAGCTCTAGCAGATAACTAAGCATTCAGATGTCTTAAAATTCTGCCTGCATCTCATGTTTTCAGAGTTCCAGTGGGCAGGGCAATCCTTCCCAAACATGTTAATTATTCCCATAGTTTATTTCAGCATTCCCAGACTTTATCCTCCCCTACCCACAGATACTGTTCAGTCTTTCAACTTCCTTCTCCTCAAGTGTTCATTTTCTTTGTTCTTCCTCTTAGTTCATGATCATAGTATCATTTTGAATTGGACTAGAATTGGAGGAGATCGTGAGGAGAGAGATGGGAAATTTGTCTGACTCCATGAAATAATGCAAATCTGCATTTGGAGATCAGCTTGAAATGGCACTTCAACTAAAATCATTTTGATATATAGGGTTTTAGACTATTCCTATGGTTGTTATGTTAAAGTACATATACATATGCATATATATGTATTGATATATATTATATATTAAAGTTTATATATAATGTATAGATCTATATATAATGTATGCATATAATATATAATATAATGTATGCACAAGTATATGTATTTATATATATATAATTATATATGTTATTATTAGTAAGATAGTATTACTCCACAAATACTCGGGATTCAGGATTCAGTCTGGTTGTATAAGGTTTCCATATGATGGAGACTAAAGTAATAATATTCTTTCTTTAACATAAAGTGTATTTATAATATAAAACATTTCAACGATATACAAGTTAAATACCTTTAAAACACTTGATAACATTTTTAAAGACAGAGAATATATATTATATTAGAGCACAGGTTGACAAAATTTTTCTGTTGGAGTCAGGTAACAAATATTGTAGCGTTTCAGGACCGTGCTGTCTGTGGCAACTAACTGCCATTAGGGTGTGAAAGTGGCCACAGACAATATGTAAATATATAAGCATGGCTATTTCATTTATGCACATTTTAATATGAATTCCATACATCTTCATCAATCAAAAATATTATTCTCCTTTTGATTTTTTTCAACAATTTAAAATATAAAAAAACATCCTTGCCTCACAGGCTGATACAAAAACTGGTGAGGGCTGGATTTGGCCTATATGCCAATTTCTAACTCCTGTCATAGAGCATATATAAGAAGTACATGACATAGCTCTCAGATAAAGAATGAAATAGACCTAAACTCATTCTTCTTTGTGACGTTAGAGAAGTGATTTCATCCTATCTCACTTTCCATTGTTAAGGAAGAAGAGATAACTTTGTAAAAATGTTTTAATAAATTTTTAGTGGTTTACTGCAGCCACATGCACTGCCTCAGGAGAACCAACTGTGCAGACCTGCCCAACTCCACGTGCCGTGACAGCACATTGCTAGCTTGAAATTGACCATGGTGGAAATATTTATACTACAAAAACTAGTAAATTCTATAAGTCAGGTGTTTTTCTCCCCTAAAGAGTTTGTTGTTAAGCCTTTACCAACAGACCTTTAAATGTAATATTTCTATGGACTCTTGGCTGCTCTGTGAATAAGACATGACAGCACAAAATAGTATAGTTGAGGCACTTTATAGGAACACTACCTAATTACTTCTCAATAATTGTTACAAATATTTTTCTCTAATGAAATGAATATGTCATTTTTACTTATCTCAAAAATTTTAGAATAGCAACAAAAGTTGACTACCTCAAAGAAACAAGATTATCACAGGCTTTGGAATTTACTTCGGTAAGAAAAAGGATTTCGATGTCACGCGAATTCATGAGAGGGATAGTGGTAGCAGTGCAGACTTGCTATTTGGATAGAGGGCCACACGCTTTACCAGAAAGAAAGAATTACACTGTACATTATAAAGAAAAACTTCAACTGACCCGCATTATACAGGAAGTGTTAAGAAACAATGTTAATGGAGGCGTACTTTGCAGGTTTCATTTTAGTTTGTTTTTGTTTATTTTTCCAGACTTTAAAATATCAGATATTGAAAACCAGTTCTTAGGGTTAGATGAATTCAAGAGAATAGCTGAAAAAATTCTATAAAGACAGGGTAAAAAACCAGAATTTCTGCTAGAAGTGAGTCACTGATATTGCTTACCCACTTTCTCTTTCAAAACTTTCTGAAAACACACCCTACAAATTTCCAGCCTCTTTTCCACTGTATTCTACTAACAAACTCTAGTACATATCTTTTTGTTGTCCTAATGTAATTTTATATTATTCTATTAAAATGGGAAAAATAAAAAGCAAAACAGAAACAAAAACCTCACATTCCTGTAAACGTTCTGGGGAAAAAAATCCAAATTCAATAAAAATCTTTCATCTAGCAAGAAGTCTGTATTTTTTTTTACTGTGTGTGATGAGTAATAACCAACATAGTAATTAAGCTAAATTTAAAAAAGAAAGTCAAGAAAAGCCTTTGGCGATCTTTTTTTTTTTTTTTTTTTTTTGTGATACGCGGGCCTCTCACCGCTGCGGCCTCCCACGTTGCGGAGCACAGGCTCCGGACGCGCAAGCCCAGCGGCCACGGCCCACGGGTCCAGCCGCCCCACGGCACGCGGGGATCCTCCCGGACCGGGGCACGAACCCGCGTCCCCTGCATCGGCAAGCGGACCCTCAACCACTGCGCCACCAGGGAAGCCCCTTTGGCGATCTTTGATTTATTTAGTTCAAAAGTTTTGGAAAACAAATATTTATTTCTATCATTTACTGAATTTTGTTCCAAATAATGCATCTTTATTTTATGCTGCCTATTTATTTATTCTGTAATATCCAACTTGAATTATTTCATATTTTTCTTAAAAATCTTGCACTCTAATGACATATTTGAATATTTAATTTTTATTTTAATAGAAATTAATGTCTCTTTTGATATATTTTACCCCACTATTTGTTTCAGTTTCAGTTTCCATTTCTCCACTCATTCCTTAAACGTATCCTCAGATTCTGTCTACATATTTCCCACGGTATTACATTCAGATCTTATGGTTTCACGTGCACTGATGTTTGCCATCTTACTCTCTCAAATCTCCCCTGAGCTTCAGACATACATATCCAGCTCCAGTTGAATGTGATTGAAAGAACACTTAAAGTCAACAAGTTTATAAGCAAACTCATCAATTTGCTTCCATCCCATTCTATTGTATTTCCTATTACGTTTGAGGGTAGAACCATCTATTTCAGTGGTTTACAAACTCTATTTAACCCACACAGAGCATAAAGTAACAGTGTCTTTCTCCAGCCATAATTCTCTGTTAAGGAATATTTCCTTGAAGTATGCAGGCAGATATATAAAAAATATCCTATGCATGGAAGGAATAAGAAAACTTACAGGATGCATAAAATAACAAATCTTAATACCAGTGCTTGCAGAGAAATTTATAGCAGTGAAAGCCTATATTAAAAAAAAAATGAAAGCTCTCAAGTCCATAACCCACCTTTTCTCTCTATGAAACTAGAAAAAGAAAATTACAGTACACACAAAGCAAATAGAAGAAAAGAAATAATAATAATCACAGTGGAAAAATCAAATAAAAAGGAGAAAAATAATAGAGAATATAAAGAAAACTAAAAGTTAATGTTTTGAAAAGAAACAAAATTGACAAACTTTTGGGCTAGACTGACTAGACAGACAGACAGGTGGGGAGAAGAGATGGATAAGAAAGTGAAAAGACTGGAAGGAGATATTTATATATCATACTACTGATAAGGAACTGGCATCAAAATACATAACTTACAACTTAATGCAAATAAAAAACAAACAAAAAATGAGTGAAGAAAATTCAAATAGATATCTCTCCAAAGAATATACACAATGGGCAATAAACACATGAAAAGATGTTTAACATCTTTAGTCGCTGGAGAGATATAAATTAAAATCACAGGAAGATGCCACTTCACATCCACTTGGATGACTATAATCAAAAGGTCAGATAATAAAAACTGTTGGTGGGTTTCCCTGGTGGCACAGTGGTTGAGAGTTCGCCTGCCAATGCAGGGGACACGGGTTCGTGCCCCAGTCCGGGAACATCCCACATGCCGCGGAGCGGCTGGGCCCGTGAGCCATGGCCACTGAGCCTGCGTGTCCGGAGCCTGTGCTCCGCAGCGGGAGAGGCCACAGCAGTGAGAGGCCCGCGTACCGCAAAAAAAAAGAAAAAAGTGTTGGTGAGAATATGGAGTCATGGGAGCTGTCACTCATGGTTGGTGGAAATATAAAATAGTACGGCCATTTTGGAAAACAGTTTGGCAGGTCCTCAAAATGTTAAATATAGGATTATCTTCTGAATAGTCAATTCTGCTCATAGATACATATCCAAGAAAATTGAAAACGTATGTCCACATTTAAAAAAAAGCACATGAATGTTGACAGCACATTATTTATATTAGCCAAAAAGTGGAAACAACCTGTGTCCATCAAACGATTAACTGATAAGTAAAATGTGATATACACATACTACTGATACATGCTACAACATAGGTGAACCAGAAAGCACTATGCTAAGTGAAAGAAGCCAGTAACAAAAGACCACATATGGTATGAAATGTCCAAAATAGGCAAATCTATGAGGACAGTTAGTAGATTAGACAAATCTATAGAGACAAATAGCAGGGATGGGTGTGGAGTATGGGGACAGACTGAGGTTTTTTGGGGACAGTGGCAATGTTCTCAGTTTAGATTGTGGTGATGGTTGCATAAATTTGAATATGCTAAAATGCAATGACTTGTAAAAAAATTCCAATAATTTATTTTGAAATCGAATTTTAAAAATGTGTAGACTCAGTTGTTTGGTTTTTTTTTTGTGTGAAAGAAATCTGTAATTACAGATTTCTTAATGATTTAAGCATCAGGTCAAACTTCAAGTATTTTATAATAGAGATACTGGTACTAATGCATACTTTCTTATGATTTTGTCCTAAATTTGTCCTTAGCTTTTCATTTTATGTATTTTCAACCTGACTTCTACTAAATACATGCAAATTTTTATTGTACTGACTGGTCAACACATCTTAAACTAGCAAATCTAAAACTCGTGCTTCCCTAGATCAGTTCAGGCACAAATATTTTAATAGTCTGTCAACATTCATAAAAATTGTTTGAAACTTTCCCATCAATTTTCATAGAGTCATGTAGAATGAGTTTTATGGTTTTCTGAACACAAAGAAAACACAAAGAAAAAATTAAAATTCTTTTAAAGAATTTAAAAATTAAAATTCTTTTATTTGAAAATCTTAAGAAATTTCACTTTTTATTCCTGCTTAGTTCCTAGGCTTACAATGTAACTGTAAGTCTTTGTGTTTTTATGTTCACTGTGATACAATTATCAGTTGACTACCATGCGCAACAAGTTAGAAAAATTTATTGATTCTGATAGTAAAAGAAAAGTTAAAAAAAAGAAAATAGTGTATGTGCTCTCATTGTACTATTACTTTGGAAAATAACTACAATTAATTATTATGAGACTTAAGACTACATGTTGTTTTCTGATTATCTCTAATAATATAAATAACATTGCGTTATATATATTACTACATCTACATTCAGAAAATCAATAGAGCTGTCCTCAGTTGTCTACATTGCTACATGTCTTACCTTTGTCTTGGCAAGCTGATGAGGGGTTGTTTATGACATCTCTTGCTAAGGCTAAAGAGCTTGTGTACAATTTTCTGTGCCTTTAGGAAAAGTTGCTTCATGCTGTTCTCCAGTTGTTCATAGCGGCGCTGAAAATTAGAGTCCATTGTCCACAAATGCATTATGGTAGATGTGTTGAGGAAATAATTCATGGGTAGCCTTTTCATAAAGAACTTGAATTCATCTGAAAAAATGTCAAAATTCAACACTTTAATAATAAAATAATTATTTTCCCTTTTCCCCAAAACACATTTAGTATGTTAATGTTAAAAAAGAATACAATCTATTATTTTCTGTGTAGCAAATTAATGGCAAGAAGGAAATTTTTTTATGCTTTAGGATTGTTTTCTTTTTTTGTTCCCCTCAAGAAAGAACATTCACAGAAAAAGATAATTAAAAGAATCGTGCTACAGCAAATAATGGGGGCAGAAAGTTTAAGGTGAACTTAATTTTTCCACATTCTCCTTTCGATGGTATTTGAATTTGATGATACTGAAGTTTTTCCCATAGGTAGTGGTCATTAATCTAGCTTTCATTTTTGGCAACAGTATTAATAATTTGTTCCAAGTATTGTTCATTAAATAAATATTCTCAGAAAATTTCATTAAATCAGTATATATATATATATTATCATTACTAAATTATTATATTGTTTAAGGAAAAAGAGGAAACTTTTATAGTGTAAAATATAATATTCAACGATGTACTCTGGTTGTTCCCTTAGTAACTGACCACATTTCAATTTGTTAAAACAACCGTTTAAAACCTAACTGTATACTTAAGAGAAAAAAATAAAAAAGAATTTAAAGCTCCAGTATTGGCTTTTTGTGTGTGTCAATAATTATTATGTCTAAATTATTTTCTTTTCAAATGTCTAAGTAACTAACAGTAGGAACAAAAGTTGACACTACAATAAAATCATCTAAAAGGTCTATTAATTATCTCAACACAGAAGAGCCAAAAGATAGAAACAACCCAACTATTCATCAATAGATGAATGGCTCTACCAAGTGTGGTATATACCTAAAATAGAATATTACTGAGCCATAAAAATGAAGTTCTGATGCATGCTACAACATGGATGAACCTTCAAAATATCATGCTAAAAGTGAAATAAGCCTGAGAACAAAGGACAAGTATTGTATGATTCCACTTATATAAAATATTTAGAATGTTCAAGTTCATTGAGACAGAAAATAGATTAGAATTTACCAGGGGATGGGGGAAGAGCAGATGGGAAGTTTTTGCATAATAGCTATAGAATTTCTGTTTGGGGTGATAAGAACTTTTTGGAAAAGAGGTAGTGGTGATGGTTGCACAGCATTGTGAGTGTAATTAATGTCACTAAATTGTACATTTAAAATGGCAAATTTTATGCTATATACATTTTACCACAAAAATATTTAAAAAAACAGAAACAAAGAGAGTAGAGCCTTCTCCCCATCTCTCCTTTTCTTCTTAAATATTATGATCATGGACTCAAAACATAAACTTTTTATTTATTTTAGTATTTCTTTAAAGGATTTATTGTGTTTAGCATACCACATTGCCCCCAGTTCCATGTTGGAGTGGCTGGGTTTCCTCAGCATATATACTCCAGCACAGGACAAGATTTGGAAAATGTTTTCAGTGGCTGAAGATGTTTTATTTAGTAAGTGATACAAACCACATTTTAGTTACTATTCTACCCATAAAAGTGTTATATTGCATGCATTAAACCTCAGTCTTTCTGTGCCTTAATTTCCTCCTTTGTAAATGAGATAGAAAGTTTTGGATAATAATAATGTCATTTTATTTTAAAATTCTATGGTGTTACAGTTGTTTTAAATGACTGTTAGTTTTAAATATCCAATTCAAAAACAGTTGTTTTCAAATAGCCAGTTACAGGCATTAGTGTTTAACTGAACTTGGACAAGGTATGTTAATACCGATTCCTTATTAGTAGAGAATGGCTCAATTGCAGTGTTTCAAAACCTCCAAATTATCATCCACATTTTAAAAAATATGCCATTAACATGGGAAAAGATAAACTACACTGATACATATACATATTTAAAGCAACTAATTTATAGTTTTATAAATCAGGACTATTTCAATAATCAAATCCAAACTATTTCATCAGTGATGGAAAATGCAACTTTTAAACAATTAACAGAAAATTATATTCATGAATTTTGGGGTTGATATTTTTTCTAGAGGAAATAAATACAAAGTTCTGGCATCTTTTGGACATTAAAGGTATAGACTTTACCAGAAGAACAAGGAAAAAAAAACAAAAGGAAGAAATAGGACATTTTATTGCAAAATCTATGGGGAAAGATTTTTGAGAATATATCCATTTGATGGGCTTCAAATCATTTTTTTAAGTAAGCAGGGTATAAATAAGAGATACATTTTAAAATTCCAATTTCACAGTACCCTACATTTTGTTTGGTCCCATATGTCTCTTTTGAGAAACTCTCTCCTTTGAATAAAGGAGTTCGTGCATGGAAACTGGAAAGCATTCCTTGGATTATTCACAGAGCAGATGCCACTACTGTGAAAACTAATCATTCATTTCATTGTCATCTTTTACTTGAACACTTTTGATAAGCCTTTATTGTTTCATGGGTATGCATATTTTAGTTATTTTCATTGTTATAGTAGTATTATGAAAGTTTCTAAATCAGTAAATTTCATTCACGTTAAAGAATATGTTAATTTATTTAATTTTACCAAAGTGTATGTAATAGTGTATGTCCGCTGAAAACTGGCACTATGTAATTTCTAAGAAACAATTTTAATATGACATTTGAATAATTACTTCATTATGAAGTCATTAAGAGTCACCACTGACAGTCACCCAAAACATTTATTGGACACCTGTTGTGTACAAAACATAGATGTTTCAGTCTATGAGTGAGAATATGAATAAACCTTTCATCTTATTTTTTTAATGAAAAATAATATTAAATATTTTTAAATGTTATAATAACATCTTATCTAAAATTCATTCTACTTAGAAGTCAATAGAACCTCCAGAAATATTCCTGTGGATATCTTTTCTTTTATTTTTGGCAATTAGTAAAGTTCTTATTTATAGAATATGAAAATGAAATTTGAATGATACGTTAGAATTATTATATAAATCTAGAGATTTATGTAACTACAAAGAGAAAAAATAATGATTAGGGGACACCAGATAACACTTTACCCTACAATAATTTCCAAACCCATGTAGGAGATAAAAGTGCTGTTGCTTTTCACATGGCAAGTAAACAATGACTAGCCATACTTTTTGGGGGGATAAATTTATAAAAGAAAACAAATTAATGTCATATAAAAATAGCCCAGGAGAAATACATTCAATATCTGAATTACTAGAGAGAGATTAATCTGGAAATCCCTGTTTGCTAAGTATGTATGAACTGAGTACTTTTGCTCAGCATAGTTTTGAGGACTATAGAGAAACAAAACAACAACAACAATAATACTAGTGGTAATAAACATCCTGTATGTTGGAAGGAATTTACAGTCAGTCGTCTTCGCAAAACTAATTCACATGAAGCAAAAAATAATATGAAGGTAGTTGTATGATATTAATGAATTCTGTGGAGGTGAAGAGAATTAGGGTAGGTGACATCTTTCCAATAAATTATAGAAGACTAGCCAGGCACCATGTTAATTCTCTAGATTACAACTATTCCTCCATTAAAAATGAGTTTTTTTTCTAAAATAGCTGAGCAAGATTTGTTGGTGTTTTTCCCCTCTCTAATGCAAACTCTAGTTAACATTTGATATCTAATTAGCTAATTTTGAAACTAATTCGCTCTCTCTCTCTGTTAACACGAGTTCTTACTTTGGTAGGAACTCAATTTTAAGTGCTTTAAATATTAACTCAATCCCCCCAATAATCCTTCATGTAAACTTTACTGGAGCTGTTATGTATGTAGAATGCCGACGATTTCTAGTTTCATGACTTCAATGTCAGCAAAAATATTTTATTAATGCTACTGCATTTGTATATTGATTTTATGTATTTATATATTTATGCACTTTATTCTCATGCTTCACAGTTGAATTAAATAGGTAAGAGTGGAGAATGGAACATTTTCAGGGTGTAAAAGAACCAGCCATAATACATAGAGCCTGATTTGTGTTTCTGCCTTTATTGATGAGCATGAAAAGCATTGACCAATGTATTGATAATGCATTTTCACATATTCAGAACCTCTGATCAGAACTGCTTTGGAATATATTTTCAAAGGTGTTCTAAAGCATTCTAAATTTTCTAGAGCTTTGGGAGCACATAAATTACTTCCTCAAAAGTGTATGAAAGTAATCAGATACTTTTGTATTATTTAGAGACAATTTCTTGAGTTATAAATCCACCAAAATATCCAAAACAGAAGCTGTTTCCATTAGAAAGTAGGACTATGGGTAGGGAGGACTCAGGGAGGAAACTTGTGCTTTTATGGTATTTATTATTTCATATGAATGTGTTATGTTACTAAAATTTAAATAAATACTGTGAATCAGTAAAAAACATAGCCAAAAAATACTATTAAATTGTCAGTACACTATGTTTATATCTTATGTTTCATATATTTACATAAAATGCTATTATTTAGTGACTTGCTAATATAAAAGTAAAAGTGTACTGGCTCACATTCCATGTTTTTTTTCCTGTATCAATTAACATAGTGGTACACTCAAAGTATCTTTTTAGTAGAAATGACAATGCAATATGGATAATAATTTCAAGTATTATGAAAGCATAGCAATACTCTTACTACAATAACAAAATATTGTACAGTATATAGCAAAGTATGTAAAGAACATGGACACAGAGCAATCTTTAAATGAAAGGATGTAATAGGCAAAAAAAAAAATGTGTGTCAAATATATAAGAAGAATCCATGCAAACATTTGTTTTTAAGCAGGAAGGATAATCGTTTCTCATTTTGTGATACTACTGGTCTAGTTTCTTCAAACTCCTCTCTCCTGATTATGTTTGTAAACACAGGATTTTTTGAAATAATACACGTTAATAACATATTCTAGTAACATAAATTTTCTGTAATCTGTAAGTTAAAAAAGCAAACATTATCTCCTTATACTGAATGCAGTACCGAGGCCTTATCTATACATGAACACATAGCAAATATAGTCTGTTTCTATGGATGGATTTTTGTTTATCAGTTTGTTTAGCTTTCAGTAGGTTTATACCTATACGGAGTACTATCTCCAATGCTGACAAATAAATATCAAACTACCTACCACCGGACCTCAAAGTTATTGCTCAACCAGAATCCCTTCAAATAAAGCTGTTTCTTGTTTCTTGAGAATCACAGTTTCCTAGAAGATAGTATGGATTCTTCTATCTTCCTCTGATTTTCAAGGACAAAGATTTGCCTAGCAAATAAGTTGTGAACCTTGATGCTCCAGAAATGCAAGCCTTAAGACACAAAACTGAGAAACAAATGCAAAAGTGCGTAGGAAGAAGGGCTGATGGGGAAAAAAAGTCAAGACAGAGAAAATTTAGGTAATGGGTGTCCTGAATGGCAGAAGTTACCAATGGCTGAAATGACAATCTAACCTTTGACGGAGTACAATGAACAGTCAAATTTTGACCCATTCCATAATCCTGACTAGAACTGGTTGATTTTTAACTTTTACAAAGTATTTTATTTCCTCCAAACATTTCTCAGGGACTATTTGAATCACTTGTACCAGTTTAGAATTTTGTCAACTTCTACAGTAAATCACTGAGACGACTTTGAGTGGTCACGTATCAATGCAAGTCTATTCAAACCGTTCTATAAGACACGGGTATAGAGTTTACGTTGAAACTGACAAAATACCATAATGCTGCATAAACGGCAAGCCTGTTTAATAGTTTGTGAACTGGCCAATTTTCTGAGGCTACAAAGGGGTTCAAGCGGGCATAAATCAGAAGTTGAACCTAATTCTTTAGTAGCTGCCTAGAAATAAGTTGTGCTTTCCCTGACCATTTTCTTTTTCTCTGAAAGATACATCATATTTTTATATTAAAATACTTCAATACAGCAAGACAATGAATCTGTCCTTCATTGGATTGCCCTGTTTACGAACCCCTCTTCAAATGTTTGAGAACTTACCCAAACAGAGCTTTATCTCTATAATTATAACTATGTTATTTCTATAGTTATAGCTTATCTCTCTAATTATAACTAACTAACCCTAACTACAGAACAGGCAAGACCCAGGTTTTCACTTTTCCAGTGTCCTTGCAGCTACAGAGTGGATGCATCATCTAAGATATAGAAATCAGGTATACCCACGCAGAGTTTGGATCTTAAGCTGTTGATGCAATAACAAAGAGGATGCCTAGAGCAATTCTCTAAGGAGATAGTGGTTACAGCAGTAATGGTAGTGCTATTGTATGGTCAGGCCACTCAAGATGGCTGTTCTCTTGCTCTCTGTCCATCCCCTGCTTGACCAGTGCCTGCTTCACCTACACCCCACTCACATAACTGACCTTCCTAAGTACTTGCCCCAGGCTTCAGCTAGTGATTGTTCTAGCTTTAGATCAGAACTCTCCACTATGCTTATCAAAGGGGGATGACCCTCTGCTGGTTTCCTTGGCAACCAATAAGGCAACCTGATGTCAATTCCCCTATAACTGGTAACCTCCCCCTGTCTATGGGAGCAAAGATGGCCACTCTATCCTGTCCTGGTGCCTGCAGCACACGATGGAGTATCACTCCAGGACCTTGCTTCAGACGTGTAAGCTCCCCCATCCATTAAACCATTGAGGTCTCTGTCACTGACTCTGGGCTCTTTCTTCAGTCTGGAAGCTAGGCAAGTACAAGCCTTTCAGGCCTGCGGGGTGCAGCCCGACAGCGATCCACTGTTCATTGCATTTAGCAATGGTGACCTCACTAAATAAGTCTTCTGCAAGATTTTTCACTTGGTCCCAACTATGTAGCACAAGAGTATGCTTCTCTAGCTTTCTTGATGAATCTATATGCTACCCAACATCCTTTAATAGATTCCTTATCAGGCTGGGTCAGCTAGAGCCTGTTTTTCTTACTTGCAGCAAAAAATCTGGGTGATAGAGGTACTGGTATAAGAAGTGGTTTGGAAGAGTCTCCATGGACAATAAGGAGAGTATGTGCTTGGTTTTCTGGATTAGTTGGAAAAAAAATGCTTTTTAAATCCATGCAGTATTAAAGGTGGGAGTTTGACAACAGAAGTACCACCTGTGCTCACCTAGAATGAAGAGTTTGTTGTAGAAATGGCATTTGGGATTATATGCCTACATAGAACTGAATGAGGAACATAAAAAATTCAAAGACTGAGCGTGACTTGGTTACTACAAATAGAGATAGCTTGCTTAAAGAGCTCAAAATCCTATACTTTTTTTTTTTTCCTCAAAGCACAGAATGAGTACTGGTGAGTACTGGAGACTTTCAAGGACTGTGCTAAAGGGATCTTTTATCTCTTACAGCTGTAGGGCTTCAAAACAAACTTTTATCCCAAGACTGAATTTAAATTCCTGCCAGATCTGTTAAAGTTAGAAAGAACACTGGGAAGAGGTGGGAACCTGGGAACTGGAAGGTAGATGTGGGGGACGACTGGGATGAACTCAGAATAATCCAAAGCATTGATGCTTACTTTATTTGTCCCCACGAAATAGCCCCTTCTGTCCTGCCTGATGGACTAACCCTGTCCTGCTTTCAGTCACTGTAATGATCTTAATCGAAGGAATGACCTTCGTTAGGAAGCCAATGTTCATCATGTCCCACTTTCATCACCAATCATGTCCCAGGGGAGTTTACTGAAAATATTCCAATTTTCCAATGGTTATCAAGAACTTGCTGATTTTTATTGGAGAAAGGACATTAAACGCATTGGTAAAAAGAATACCTGCCAGCATCTCTGATGAACATTGTATTCTGTAGGATGGGAACACCAGTTACTGTGTGAAATCAGATGGGATCTCTGGTTTTAATTAGGATACAATTACCCCTCTGTGACTGAAGCCTAGAAGCAGCTATTAACAATCAGAGGCACAGTGGACATGGGTACTGTAATAGGTCCCGTGTATTACTCAGAAAAGGTCTAACCTGTAGGAATTTTAGAGTTTGCTAATCAGGTCATGGTCCCTCGGAATTTAAATGTGGAACCAGTGCTGTGAGGTCCTATTTAATTTGTATAATAGAAAAAAATTTTAAGTCTGCAACAAAGGGCTGACTTGAGTTTTCATGAGCGAGAAGAATGCTGTCCCTGGTCCTGAATAATTTCAAGGACTCAGAACTCCTGCACCACAGCTTAAGTACTGCAAATAATTCCTTTGCATTGTGAACTAATTCCTTGGGCTCCTAAATGCCACAATATTCCATGAATCGGAGAGGGGTCTTATAGAAATAAGATAGCAAATTGGGTTTTCCTTGAATCCTCAAATCAGGTCCAGTGGGACCCTAACCCATGCCGTGTTTATTTTCCCAGTCTCTGAATAAAGAATTAGAATAGAGCATCGGCTCCCTAGCCTATTAAGTAAAATCTATAAAGGAAAGATAAAATAAAGCTTCCCTCTCCTATGAAAAGACTAAATTCAAAGTGATGTTGCTTGTTTTTTATGCTTGACACCGTTGCAGGAATTAGAGATCGGCTCAACACTGAAAATTTTGAGAATAATAATCATATTCCATCTCTAATTAACTCACATGTTGGTGATAGCTCAATCATAGAGTAACTCTAATTAAAACTGCCATTCCAGATGTGGTAGCTTACTGGTGGCAGGACTCCTCACACTAGGGATAAAGTTTCTTCTCTGGTACAAACTCTTTTCTCTATCATTGTAAACAGGGAATACTAGAAGCAATTTTCTTTCCTATGCCAGCTGCGAGAGTGAAACATTCCTATTGTATTCAAGGATCAAATCACTTCGCAGCCTATGTGTGACAACTTACTTCACAGGAACGCACACCATCTCATCTTATCACGGGACATATATTGTTAATGACATCATACTGAAAAGATGTGAAACACACAAGTGGCGGGTATCCTGGCTGCTGGCCCATACTTTAGCTGTGTGCAAGGTCTGCAAATACATTTTGTGAAAACTCAAGCATGTGATGCCTGAGTGAACTTTCTGAGAGTCCAGTGGATATCTTGTCCAAAGCAAAGAACAAGTAACTATTCCTCCAGCTCCCCTTAATAACAAAGATGTACAGATCTTGGAAGTAGTGGCAGAGGAATCATCTGGTAGCATTACTTACAACAATGACTTCAGTGATCTGTCTCGGGATGTCAGAGATGCCAGCTGCAGATTCTGTTGCTCCTTATATCCTCAAGCAATCACTCTTGCTATGTGATTTAGGAATCGTTCCTGGCACAGCCTCGGGGCCAGGCTCTCCAGTTCCCCTGCTGATTCTGTGAGTAATCCAATCCGATGTCTGAACATAAATTCCTTTTCTGCTGCAGTCAGATTCTATTCTCACAAGAATGCTGACTGATACAGCTAATGGGGGCCTCAAATGTAATTAGAATCTGGAGTTCAACAAGAGTATAACAAATATTTATTGAGTGTCTAATGTGTGCCAATCACTATACTAGTTAAGTGCTAAAACTACATTAATAATCATTTTTGTAGCTATGATAATAGTACTTTCTTCATAGGTTTAGCAGATTAAATTAGGTAATTATGAAAATGTAATAGAATACCTTTTACACAATTAGTGATAAATAAATGCTAGCTATTATTTTTCTTTTTATAATTTATTCCGTGATGCTATGTGTGCTGGGCTGAGCACTTTAAGCGAATTATCTCATTTAATCCTTCCAGCAGTCCTAGGAGATGGGTACTATTATTTCGGCATTTCACCGAGGAGGACGTGTGCCTTAGCAAGGTTCAGTCAATTGTTCAAAGTGACACAGTTATTAATTAGAGCCCAGAACAAAAGAAGTCTGAAAAAAGTATGGCTCCTGCCTTAATAAACATAAACTCTTTTGGGAGTTGACAGAAAAATAAAATTATTATTCCCTATATTTAAAGACTGCTTTTCTTTGGTAGACTTTTCACAAATATTATCACATCCAATCTCATAATAACCCTGCAATAGGATTGGCAGGTTTTATTGAGACTTGATGTGAAACAATTTTGAATTAAGAGATCATTACACAGAGTCAACTGTGAGAGAAAAATGAGAAAAACAATGGACTCAAAGAAATATAAAAGGAGAGACCAGTTTCTATTTTTTCTGAGGGGCAGGACAATGTTTTAGTTTTCTTTGTATTCTCCCTTTACAAAAGCCTAAGACAGCACATTACAGAGAGTATGAATTAAGAATGTTTCTTAAGTGGCTTAACCAATTGACAAGATCCAGAAAGAAACAGTTGCAGCTAACTATAAACATGTATAGAATAATTCATTTGGAAAAGCAGAGTTTGAGTTTAGTCATATAAAATATGAAGCCATGAGTGACTCACGTGGGAACATAAAGTTGCAATAAGATGTGTAGTACAGTTCTAAGCCTTAATATTACTATGGAAAAAGGATTTCAGGTTGAAGGAAACATTATGAGATAAAGGCATAGATAAATGTCTTAGTTTTATGGATAAGAAACTGACAAATGGGGTTCAGATGGTAAAGTTACAGTGTATGTGAATTTCAGAGTATTGATAAATAATCAAAATATCCTGCAATGACATGTGATCATTAGTTATAAACAAAACTGTAAGTACGTACTCATGATTACATAAGGATTTTTACATCTGGTATCTTTTAAGTATCAAGCACTCTTCTAGGCACTTAATTCTCTTAATTCTACATAGTACTTATTGCTGTTAGATCCACTGTATTAAAACCATACCTATGACTTAGAGATGCTGAGTAAATTTTGTCAGGTGGGAAGTCTTGTAAGTAATGCCTAGAGAAAAACTGCTGAACACAGAAGCAGTATCTGCCATGAGATCAAATTCATCTGAAACCTTGTACCCACCATCAGAGAATCCAGAGCCACAGTGATGCTGGTGAGAATAGAATTTACCTCATACTCTCTAAATAGGAAGTAATATTAAAGGATATATCCTTTCTCTTGAAACAGAAAAAGCATGCCAGTCACCACCCCCTGCCCCTTATACACAAATCGTCAATTTTTGCAGCAGTTTTTATTTTTCATCAATAATGAAAAATGGAGGCCAAAAATTTAGTGATATCCATATGAACACAGGTCTACAGAAAAGTTGAATTAATACTTAAACTAAGACCTTTAGCCCATAATCTGTCTTTTATACTATGTGACCATCTTAGATGTCATAAACATACATGAAAATATATAATCAGTATTAAAATAATACTAATTCACATGTTATTTAACTATTAGAAACTATTTCCAAATAGGACAATTTTTAAAACTATGTAAATAAAATCACAATTTTTTATAATGTTCAAATTGGCAAATTTATAATTAAATACAAGCATTAAGGTTTTTATCTTAAGTTATTCTTATATAGTTTATTCCGGGTATAGTTCCAAGTATAGTTAGGACTCTCAATACGCTATAGAAAAATTATCTTAGTCACTTCTCGCTTGATGGAATCTTAATAAATTTTCTTAGAACTTTGGAAAACCGAACTTTAACAAAGAGTAGACACACCTTTCAAATAGTGAAACCTCTGAGAAAAAAGCACCCCAGATCCTGCACAGAAAGGACAGGGAGAGTGTATCAAGAGAAAAAAGGCCTCTCCACCAGCCACAGGGCATGTCTCTACACACAGCTAGGCAGGATGGGAAACCAGGCGGTTATTGGCTCCATGATATTCAACTGAAATCTGTTTTTTTTCCTTCCTTTTTCACAAGTCCTACATACAATTGAAGTATATACTAGAAGAAAAAAATATGATAAAATATTCAGTAAAACAGCATCAGTACCTGTGGTAGCAAATAAATGCCTAACCTATATAAACCTATATATGTGTGTATATAGATAAATATCCTTAATTCCATCCTCAAATATTTAAGTATTAGCTTTAATGTAGAATTAAGAGATGTTATAATCTCTATTTTTATCATGCCATGGTTGAAACTGATTCCTCGTATTTCTTGTTGAAAGCCTTTTTCTCTGAATTCAATTAACCAAATACACTGTGTGTTGTGTTCCTCCAACAGATTTTTCATATTACTCAAATTTGTCAGGAACTTGGCTTTTTGAATAAAGACAATATGTGATGCTTCCAATTGTTCATGCTTAGTCTATTTATTCCAAATGAAAACATCTCAGACTGTGGCGTTTACACTTTCACACTGCTGGCATCGTGCTCAGTTGTTTATCATGAACTTGGCACCATCATCACCAATCCAAGGCTGAGAACTCTTTCCCTAAAGCCCCGTACTTGGACAATTCTGTGTTAGAGTCTGTCAATGAGAGAAACTTGTGAGGTGTGGAAGGTGGACATGAAATGGAAGCCATTATTCTCAGAAGTTTATGATGATGAACATGAGACAGTCACATACAGTTCTTTCCAAAATTCAGTGACATGGTGGCTTCTACAGCTAGACCAGGTTCCACAGAAGTGGCAACTTGCCCAGAAGTAGCAACTTCCAAATACCTCTCACTGGGCTCCCACTTCACAGTGGCCAGATGCTCGCAGCCTCTTGGACGTGTCCACAGACTCTGCCTTTTCCATCCATTCCATGGCTTTGAGATTAAGTGGATTATAGATGTTTCTCTAATTCCCTGTCTACCCCTTTCATTCCTTCACTTTCCAAGTTCCTCCCTCATGTAAAACACTATTTCCCATTTCAAGCCCCTTTATTCCCATAATACTTTCTGTGGCTTTATTTTCCTAAGCTCAGAGGAAGAAAGCAGGTGAGGCAGCTGTGGCTGATTTCCTACTACATCCATTGTCCTCTTACAGAACATTGATTTTAGTGCTGACCGCGATGGGTCCAAATATAAAACTCCTTGCAGTCTCTGGTGGATATATGACAACGTCTGGCCAAAGTGACAAAAGCAACAATCTGCATCTGTGTGTTTTGTGGGGCAAGGGGGAACTTCTGTGTGGATAAAGTTTTTGCTTTTCAGATTTAGGTACTGCCCTCTTTTTTCTCAGCCTTTGCTGCATCCTTCTGAGTGAACTGCTGACCGGAAGCTGGAGCAGCCATATTGTAACCATGGGGGGAAAAGCCAACGGCAAGGGAGACATTTTGGTCTTCATCTTCTTAAGCCCTTGAAGCAGTCCTGGTCTTACTACCTCACTTCTGTAATATGCAGATTGTTTTAACTGAGGATGAAAAAGAAAGAGCGGGAAATGCAAATCTTTAAAGCAGTAGTTCCTTGATGACTTATCTTGAGAGCCCCTTACATTCTTAGAAATTACTGAAGACTCCAAAGAGCTTTTGTTTCTGTGGTGTATTTTATAGGTATTTACCATGTTAAATTAAATATCTAGGGAATTCCCTGGCAGTCCAGTGGTTAGGACTCCACGCTTTCACTGTCAAGGGCCTGGGTTTGATCCCTGGTCAGGGAACAAATATCCCACAAGTTGTGGAGTGTGACCTCCCAAAATATATTTACTTTTTCTTGTAAAATAACAATAATTAACCCTTTACATATAAACAACATATTTTAATAAAACTAACTATATTTTCTAAAACAAAAAATAATAATTTGGGAGAGATTGGCATTGTTTTACATTTTTGCAAACCTCTTTAATGTCTAGCTTAAAAGAAAACACCTGATTCTTATACCTGCTTCGGCACTAGACTTACTGCCATATCACACACCCTGTGATTTCTAGACACCTTCACTGTACACTCAAGAGACAATGAAACTGGAAAAAAAGCAATGAAATCTCAAAATATTATAACAAGGGGCATGATCTCATGGACCTTCTAAAAGTATCTCAGGGACCACCAGGTTTCCCCTGAGGATACATTGAGAACCTCTGTTCTAAAGAAAATTATAATATAAACTGGAGTATTCAGAGTTTATGTGCTAGGTAGCAAATATATATATCATGTAGTTAAGATATAAGATAGCTATATAGTTTTATAGGTAATAACATTAATACTATAATAGAAATAATAATAAAAGGATAAATTTCACAGTAAGAGGCAATATCACCTTTTATGTGCTTATCAACAGAAGATGGTATGTTTCTTATTTGAAGAAAAGGGAATCTGTGATATTTATTTCCCAAGAATTTAACATACAGTGTTTCATTTTTCAAATCATCTAAACATAATAATCAAAGATAAAAATCATATGTTAGTTTAAAGTTAACAGCTGCTGTATGCTTTCAATAATCTTGCCCTTTTTCATCATAGATTATCTTGGAATTTCATGGGGCAGAGAAACCGAATGAAAACAGTTATCATCTGATTTTTTCCTGAAATGTGCTGCCAGATTTCAAAATCGAAGCATCATATTTATTTGGTCTGCTGCAGTGGTGAGCTGCTATGACCAGAGCTCTGAAAACCACCATTACTATTCTTAGTGGAGAACTCTGAGTGACAGTCATAAAAGATATAAATGATACCAAACGGCCTGAGAACCTGATGCTTTTGTAGGCGCTTGGCATTATGTACAAGTGGTCTAATAATAAAATCATGGCAATATTACTTCTTTCTCACAACAATATTTTCAATAGTAATCTAAGCAATAAAAATAATAGCAGGTCTAACACCACTGGCAATATTAAATTGAAAAAGCAAATTGCAAAGCTAATGAACTTGTTATCAGAGGAATTGATCTATAATAGAACCAATATTTCAAGCTCCCAAATAAATGTTCAGTAAAATGATCCTTCACTATTGTGCAAGCATTATGGTAGTGATTTACCAAAGATACATGACTTCAAAATATCTTGCAATCTTTCAAATGCTGGGGCAAAACATAAAAAACTAAAATGAAAGTACATTTATTTTTATGTTGCATTGGATTTTAGTTGTTCACAACACATTACTTAACTCATCCTAAAAAAACTAGACTCCCAATTTCAAGAAATAATTCTTTGTATTGGAAATAATGGAAACCTTAGACCTTAGCCAGAAATGTTGTTGCTTCTCTGTATGAACAAATGCACTCAGTGCATTTGTTGTGCATAGGAACAATTCTTTATATATTACAAACAAATTACAGGTTTCTTTTCTCTACTGGATATTAAGGAAACATAAAAAAAGATTACTATAAATTTTTACCTTTACAGGTCACTAAACATATAAACAGAAACTTATCTCTGTATTTATTTATCATCAATATCTGTCTATCATCTATCTATCTATCTGTCTATCAATCATCTATCTATCATCTCTTACATGTCTTGTAATTCTCAGGAAAGGCCACATTTTGCTGCTATAACAAATTGCTCCCAAATCCCAGATGCTTAAAACAACAACAATGTATTTCTTGCTAACATCACATGTACCATGGAGCAGTGGTGGGCTCTGCTGGGTCCCAGGCTCACAGAGGCTCTACCTGGAACTGCACACCCTGGAACATAAAGCCTTCTTGATCTTCACAGTAAGGAGAGAGAAAGTGACATGTGTTTTTGTTTTTGTTTTTTACTGCCTTAGCCCATAAAGGACACCTTTTACTTGCACTTATTCTTTATTTGTCAGAATTTGTCATATGTAACTGCAAGAGGACTAGAAAAAAAAAAGGGGAGTAAGTAGAATATCTGGTAAGTACTCCTCTCTCTGCAGTCTGCCCTCCTAATCATCAAACATCCTTCTCTGTTCTTCCCATGTGTAGAACATACTCCACTCTCCTCCAGGGAAGATAACACAAATATTCCATCACTGTATCAAGGGCAAAGCCCAGGTTATCTGAGAGGTGTGGACTAGTCTGTAAATCAAGTTCAGATATGGCTCCCATTTGTTTACAGGACAACAAATTAAAGAGATGAGTTATTTGCCTCCCATACCTGATATAAATGGTGGAAAAAATACCTACACTAAACACTACTATTTGTAAAAGATGTGAACAGGAGACACAAAGAGGTTGCTGTGAGCAGCCGTCCTGGGACCCACCAAGGCAGACACTGTAAGGGCTCTTTACCCCAGGGGAGGAGAGGGTTTCTTGATTAGGCCTGGCTTTACTGTCTGGGAGGTTCTTCCTTTCACGATTCCCCTTTACCAGTAACTGCATCCACAGTTCCAGAGATAGTTCTTAGATCTGCTACATTTCATTACATTTTTGCCTTTCTCTCTGTCTTACATCTAAAGGGGACTGACGACCTGGAAGCTGTAAAGATTCTAAAGGGAGGCCACATCCTTATTCTGATCTTTTACTGAACATGCATCCCTTAGGTTTTCTCTTTCTTAACTTCTTAGTGCTTGGAGTCAAGAAGCAGTTAGTTCTTTTAAGTCTGAATGCCTGAAATGTTTGGACTTTTTCCCTTTCATGTCCCAAAGAGAGCTCATTTGCTTCTTTATCATGCAGCCAAACACAGCTATTAGCTATCAACACATACCATGAAGGTTTGCTCTTTAACCTCTTTCACTAGAGCTATAATTGAATGAGGCAAGTGGCTTCCCTTGCAAGTAACTGCAGACATTACCAAAGCACAACATGGGTAGACATCATTTCTTGTTACCTATTGATTGGCCAGTTGGCCAATATCTGCTTTGTTTTTGTTTGTTTCTCATGGAAGTATCTCACTACTAACATGCAACTACCATGGTAGTCAGGGAAGACAAGGTTATACAGTGACAACAAATCCAGAGATGACATAATCTGTGTGTCTTTGTCATTATTTTGGGACTCAATGTGAAACAATTTTTTTTGAAAAAAAATCCTATACCTCTTTAATGCATAATGCTTATGCAAAAATTAAAAGTTACTTACCTAATAATTGCAAAATCAGAAAAATAATGTTTTGCTAATAAATTCCATATGCCTGTGTTTACAATATTAAAATCCAAGAAGCTCTAAAATCCAAAGAAGAATTTATAATTAATTTGACAACCAAGCCCGATCTTATCTACTTTCTCTTGGAAACAAATCTTTCCTGAAGCGATATGAGGCTACTACATACTCCCAGACAATTCGGAGTGTTGTGTAATATGTAGTATTTGTATCATGTTATCATTCTAAAAGGTGAAATATTATAAATTCTGTAGCACATATTCCCCAAATATGTTTTGCATATGGTACTATGGACCTGTAATTCCTAAATCATGTAGAATAATGGGGTATCATGTGTGACTGCTTGTACATAGTACTTTGACACACATTATGTCTCCCCATTTTTAGTATATTTAAATTTGTGACCTTTCCCCCATTCACTATGTATTTTCTTTCTGATATGTATGTTGTTATTATTGTTAGTGTTATAACCCTCTGGGTTATAAAGATATTTATTCAGCGTAATTGCCTTTTGTATAAGTTAATATCCCACTTTGCAAGTACTCATTTTTGTCAATCAAAAATCCAATACTTTGTGATAATTTATAGCATGTAGGAAAGAGTAGAGAAAATATCTAAGGAACTAGGTAAAAATATTGATGCCAAAAATCTGAACACTGGTTCTGTATCTTCCTTGCTTACTGATGAAGATTAATCACATCTCAGAACATCCATGATTGCTTTGCCAGCACTGTGATAGAGATTGAATTTCATCTTTCTCTCAGCTCCCACCCATTACTTACATAAGTATCTATAAACGTATTGGCAACTGCTGTAGAGATGAAAGAAAACAGATTTGCTATAAAAGGAATATTAAACAAATTGGGTGAGTTAACCTATAAAACAATATCTGAGTAACAAAAAAGTCAAGAGAAATTTAAGCACTATAATGGAAGTAATATATTTAAATTCAGTAGGTTTTATTTTGTACAAAATTATGTGAAGTATTTCTATGAATAGAATGTGGTTACCAGCTTTGCAGGCATAACAGTACCTACTACATAGAGCAGACATCAGTAGAATAAGATCATACCTACCTTTCTCCTTTCTTTTATTACAATGTCAGCATAATATTTAAAATGTCTCAGCAAAGTCTTCCTTTCGCCACTTTAATAAGCAGATTTGACAGGTGCAGCACTAGCAGGGGGCTCATAATGTATTTAAGTTTGAAAATGAGGCAATTATATTACAAAGTTCTGATTGGCTATATTTTAATTTCAGAACTATGAGAGGCACTGATTTAGCTGGTGGCTTTCTGAAGTAACCTTATACATTTGCACCTGTTCATTTTATTAAAACAGAAACACCTTGCCAGAGGTGAGAAGAGGATACTGGTCACAGAAACCATGACAGCCTGGCCCCTCTGCTCTTACTATTGATTACATTTCTTGACAGTCACATGGGAAGTTAATTACTAGTAGGCAATTAACAGCCTCGCAAAATAATAAGGAAAACATAATTATATTGAGAACTCCCCGAGACTTTTTGTAATCTTAAATGTGATATTCCCAGGTCTCTGAATAGCTCTGGCAACCCAGATTTTGGCATTTCTTTTCGTCTACATTCTTCAACTCGGGTCCTGTCTTGACAAAATGTGGTAATTATTAATACTATATTTCCTTTCAAATTACTGAAAAGAATACTAAAATTTCATCCACCTAATTAAAAATTCCCCAAGGAATTTTTCAGTGAAAGCAAGATAAAATTTACTTTGCATATAAAGTGAATCATCTTTCTAGAAAAATAGATCTGCTTGAAAAAGACTCAGGATACCTTACCTAATATTAGTTTGTAATCTCGTTAAATTAAATTTCTGCCTTCTCTATTACAAGTTGGGAGCTCAATGAATAGATTCTAAATCCAGGCTATCTAGGCTTTGGTTCCCACACTGTCTTCCAGAAATCCTATGACCTTGGGGAAGGTTATTTATCTTCTCTGTGATACATCTGTTCTATAAAGTGGAGTAATGGGTTTGCAATATTTATTGTCATTAATTTTATCCTGAACACTAGGTGTTCCCGTTCAGAGAGAGGCACCCTATGAAATACTTCACAACACATAATAACGTGTCCGCTCCTCTTGCCCCAGTCTTTACTTCGGGGCGACATGATGAAAGGTAATGCAGTTTCTTTTCCCCACAAGTAGTCCAATACCCTCATAGATGAGGGGCCAAGAAAAATGAACTGGTTCCACCTAGAAAGAGAAAGGAGACAGCTGTCCCCTTCCCTACCTAAAGGTCTCCTTGGAAACAAATGAGCTTGAATCTGAACTTCAGCTCTTTGGTATGTGAATGAAATAGCTTCAGGAACCAGCTAACCTCTTGTGTTTCAAATTTTACATAATTGTCTCACAGCCTAGAGTGTCTCCAAATTCTGGATCTTCACCCCTCCTTGAAAAGTACAGACCCAGGGAGACAGTCGCTGCTGTCTTCCTAGCCCTTTGGGGTTTAAGCAAGGAAATGAGTATGGGTTGTGACTATTTGGCTCTCTTGAAATGATAAAAGAAGTTTTATTATCCTTTGAAATCAGAGCAATCAGCTTCTGCATTAGGGAAACAGATCTAACCGTCATGGTAGGTGAACATGTCTTTAGGAGTCTAAGAATTGTTGCAGGACAGGTAAGAAATCCAGCGAAGGTATATATTCTCACAAGAAATAAGTAGCCACCTGAGAGGATTTGTGAGGTTTAAGTGAGTTAGTGATGAAATTACTTAATAAATCACTTATAATTAGCTACTCAAAAACAGCAAAAAAGAGTCTAGCTCTAACTGATTTTTCGATGACTTTAGAAGTCAATATATTACTTATATTTAAATATGAGAAAAACTTTAACACACTGTCATTTAATACTAAACCCCCTTTCTTTAAGTTTTTATTTTAAAATAATAAAAATCCATAGGGAGCTACAAATTTGTACAGAGAGACACCTTTTATTCAGTGTCTCCTACTGATTACATTTTACATCAGGATGGCACAGTATCAAAACCAGGACACTGACATGGAATAATGCAGGTGTAGAGTTCTATGCTATTTTCTCATAAGAGTAGCTATATTAATTACCACCACAATCAGGATACAGAACAATTCTCTTACTGCAAAGACATCCCTGCTTCTGCCCCTTTATAGTCAACTAATTTCTCTTCCTCTGACCATCCCTAACCCTGACAGACACTAACCAATTTTTTATTCGAATTTTGTCATTTTGAAAATGTTATGCAAATGGAATTAGAAGATATATGATCTATTGAAACTTTTTTTTCATTCAGCATAATGCCCTTGAGATCTAGCCAAGTTATCATGTGTACCAATACGATCGCTCATTCCCTGTTAATGGTGAGTAGAATTCCATGGTGTGAATGCACTGCAGTTTATTTAAACAGTCACCTAATGAGGGACGTTATACTTATTTACAGTTTGTCTAATACAAATGAATTGAACAATTTACATTTCAGGAAATTATTGATGAGATGTGAAGGCTTGACCCTGCCATTTTATTTTTTATTTTCTTTTTTGTTCCCTGTTTTTACTTTTTTTTTTTTCTGTCTTACTGTGCATTGCTTGGACATTTCTTAGAATTTTATTTTGATTTAGCTATAGTAATTGGAAGTATCTCTTTGTATAGGCCGATTTTAAATACTTGCATTAGGTATTACATTTTACACATATAACTTATTACAGTGTATTAGCATGGAGATCTCTCCAGTTTGAATGGAGTGTAGAAACATTACCTCCCCTTTAAGTCCTGTTACCCTTCACCTTTTACAATATAATTCTCTTATGTATTTTCTCTACATACATGGAGAACCACATCAGACAGTATTATAATTTTTTTGGCTAGCAAACATACTTTAGAAAACTCAAGAGGAAAAGGAAAGTCTATTGTATTTACTTATATATATATATGTAAATACATATTTACTTATATATATATATAATAATTATTTTTTTTTGCAGTACGCGGGCCTCTCACTGCTGTGGCCTCTCCCGTTGCGGAGCACAGGCTCCGGACGCGCAGGCTCAGCGGCCATGGCTCACGGGTCCAGCCGCTCCGCGGCCTGTGGGATCTTCCCAGACCAGGGCACGAACCCGTGTCCCCTGCATCGGCAGGCGGACTCTCAACCACTGTGCCACCAGGGAAGCCCTATTTACTTATATTTTTAATGTTATTCTGTTGTTCTTTCTTTTTCCTAGATGATCCAATTGCTTCTTTTATTATTTCCTTTTTGTTTAGATAAATTTCCTTAGCTATCATTTTGGGTAGCTATGTTGGTGACAAATTGTCTTAATTTTCCTTCATCTGAGAATGTCTTGAAATTCCTTAGTTTCTGAAGGATATTTTTCCCGGATATTGAATCCTGGTTAACATTTCTTTTCTATCAACACTTGAAAAATGTGTCACTTCCTCTGTTCTCCATGGTTTTCAATAGAAGTCATTCAACTTATTCCCCCTTAGGTAAGGCGTTATTTCTCTCCTACTGTTTTCAAGATATTTTATTTGCCTTTAGTTTTCAGAAGTTGACTTTGATGTCCTTGGTGTGGATTTCTTTATGTCCATTCTGTTTGGGGAATTTTTTCAACTTCTTGATCTTGTAGCTTTATAACTTTGACAAACTAGGGAAATTTTCAGCTATAACGTCTTTGAATAATTTTCACCCTCTCCTTCTCTCTTTCCTGGCAGGACCCCAATGACACGAAAGTTAGATCTTTTTTTAGAGTACCACAGTTCCCTAGAGCTCTGTTTATTTTTTTTAATTTAATTTTTTTAGTCTATTTTGTCTATCTTGTTTAGATTCAGTAATTTATATTGTTTTATCTTGCAGTTCATTGGCTCTTTTCTCTGTCTTCTACATTCAGTTATTGAACCTATCTATTGTTTTATTTCAGTTATAATGGTTTTCATTTCTAGAATTCCCAGGCGGTCTTCTCTTAATAACTTTTATTTCTTTTCAGAGTGTACAACAACAACAACAACAGAAAAAAAATTTATCCTTGCCATAAAAGAGGTCTGGTCTCTGCTCTCTGCTCTTGTGAGGTAATCTCTGTCATGCCTGTTAGGAGTGTCTTTCTTGCCTGGGGGGACTTGGGTTGTGTCACATAGTCTACCAGTTATTTAGGGAGGGGGCCGACACACCAGAAAGATAAACAATGTAATGTACTGTGGGGCTTTGGGTCACACAATATCAGTTGACCTGGAGACTGAGATTAACTACACAGGCAATCAATTAATCAACTGTGTCTATGTGATGCACAGCTAAGTAAAAACTCTGAACACAGAGACTCAGATGAGCTTCCCTGGCTGGCAATATACCATACATATTATCAAAAACCAACACCCTGACTCTGCCGGAAGAGAGCAAAAGAAGATCCAAGTCTGGTAATTCCTTGGACTCTGTCCTATGCACTTATTTCCTGGTTGACTAAAATGTATCCTTTTCTTGTAATGAAGCATAATGAACAGTATAGTAGCTTTTAGTGAATCTGTGAGTCCTTCTTTATCAAAAGTGAGGGTGATTTGGGGAAACTTTCAGACTTGTAATTGGTGTCAAAAATTAAAGCAGTCTTGTGAGAAATGTGTTGCCTCTACCTCAGCAGTTGGCTTAAGTTCATGCTGAGACTTTGTATTTTTTTCATTTGTTTGAAGCATGTTCATATCTGCTCATTGAAGCATTTTGTGATGGCTCCTTTAAAAGCCTTGTCAGATAAATCTGTATCATCCTGCTGTTGGTATTTATTAATGGTCTTTTCTCATTCAAGTTAAGATTTTCTGGTACTTCCTATAAGTAGTTTCAATTGAACACGAACCTTTTGGGTATTATGTTAGGGACCACCAGCTCTTATTTAAATATGTTTTACAAGGTCACTTCTGACACTGCTCAAGCAGGGAAGAAGGGCGTCACTTTATTAACGCCAGGTCAAGATGAAAGTCCAAGTTTCAATCTTGTCATACATTGAACCCCCTGGAAATAAGGGCTTTCCATTACTGTTAGAAGGGGGGTACATCTTGGGTTTCCCATGATGCCTCTGCGGATAAAGTCTTAATATGAGGGAATGGGGGCCTCATTACTGCTCTACACTTAATCTCCCCTGACACTGCAGGGCTTTGGTCTTCTTGCTCCTTTGATGGTAAAGTCCTGACTCTTCCCTAGGCATCCTCTGACACCATGGGGGTGAGGGTAAACACTATCACTCAGCAGGACTGAAAGTCCAGGCTCCCCACTTGGTCTTTTATGACACCAGCTCATGAGGGGGCATGGGTAACTTCATCACAGAAATCAAGGTTCACAACTTGGCCTCTGCTGGCAGGGATAGGTTAGGGCTGCAGGTTTTTCTGGGGCATTTGGCAGGAGTAGGGTATTTATTGTCTAAAAGTTTTCTATCTTTCCAGGTTGCCCCTATTCTGGTCCTTTTACCTAAAGAGAACATCCTTTCCTTGGGGTTTCTTTTTCCCCCCACCCATTGATGTTTTCATGTTTCTGGAGATTACATCATCAAGGTTTTTGACATATAAGGTCATAGAAAAGGAAAAAGAAAAGGAAAGTAGAAAACAACAACAAAAATAACAAAAACATAGGACTTATGGCTGTGTTTTGCTCATGCTCTGTGTTCCCCAGCCTGTCTGCCATCTTTTACACATCTTTTACAGGCTCATGTTTGTTTCATATATAATGTCCAGCGTTTTAGCTGAATTCTGAGTTTTAGCAGGAGGAAGAGAGAAAAGTATGGCTAAACCCTTTTATATTTTTCTTTATTAATTGTCTCACAACCACACTTACAGAAAAAAAATAACGGAATCTCTGAGATATTACTTTATTTGAAAATTACACACTGGTAGAAAACTGACTGAGCTGGTGCAGCAATTTATCCACTTGATTCTATGGGGTTTTAATTGAAGAGATTACAAAAGTACAAAATGAATATAAATAGTGTACATATCACTGTCTCCTACACTTGTCTTACTATTTTGAACTTATATTATGCCATCTATTAGATTATAATACTCAGATTTGGACTCAAAAATGTAGCTGTAAAAAACATTCAAGGAATGGGGTTAATTAGGGCTACCCAATGAGTATAACATAAATATCTAGTCTATAAGTGAAAGAAATATTCTTTTAAAACATATTTAAAAGTAAAATTATTTCAAATACATTTGTGGAGCACCTATTCTTTTCACAAACCCAGGCCAAAAAAATGTGTGTATAAAGTACTATAATGAAGGCCACATCTTCCTCAATAGTAGATGGTGAAATCTCTGGGGCTGTGGACCAAAAGTTCAGTAACCATAAATGGCTCTCTTTGGTACTGCCACAGCATTCATTCACTCTGTTATCTTCACAAGCACTATCCTGAGCGCCTTTCAAAAACACGAACTATGTTTATTTCATATTTTAATCTTTAGGGCCTCACATTCCCATAAATAAAATACATAATTACAACTTGTTTACTTTATAAAAAAATGCCTGGGGAGAATTTCACATTATATTAGCAGTGTAATTTCTCTAAATTCAGAAATGGTGCTTGGTGAAGTGGTATGGTAATAGAAAAAGATATGTCTTAAATGTGTCTAGGGAACTAGAATTCTGTATTTTTGAAGGACTCCTCAGATTAGTGTAGGGTCTGATCCGTTTTGGCTTTTAGGTAAGTTTCTTCATTTTACAGATAATCCATTAGTGTTAAATTGTGTACTCAACAACTCAGACAGTTGATAAAAGCACAGATGGTGTTAAGACTCAGATTCCAGTGTTCTTCAACCACAGGCTTTTCAAACTCCTGGGTGAAGCCTTGATAGGAAAAAAATCTACCCCTCCCCCAACCCAAATGATTACATATTTCTTCTATTGGACAGCATACAAATATTTGTCTTTCAAAATTCAGAATACCATTTTAATCATGAAAGAAAGTGAAGTATATGGAGAATTAGGAAACATGGGGAAAAACAGAGTGGTTTTTCACTAATTAAATAATTCTTACATTGAGCTCACTGGGATTTTAAAAAATCACTCTACACAATCAACTTTGTGTTCAATATGACATGATTTCTGTATTTATAAAAGAACTTGGTCACCATCTAATTACAGTAAAATATATTTTGCTCTCCACAAAGCTGTTCTTTTCACTAAAAAGAAACAGGATGGAAATTTTCAAGTATTATCTTTAGTGGAAAATAATTTTTAAATGCAAATAGGAAAAATGTTAGGCATTATGAGCTAGTGATCTGTTAGGCATTATGAACAAGTGATGGTGGAGATATTTTTAAGTTCTACTGGATTGGAAATCAGAGCTAAAAATATTTAACTGCATGTATAACACAGGCATGCTAATTTCTAGGATGCAACCTCCCTGAACTTATCAATCATCAATCATTTAATTTCAAAAAGAAAACATATTTCCCTACAGCAGTGGTTCTCTTCTCAAGCTTTGGTACACATTAGCATCGCGTGGGGTCTTTTAAAAGCCCAATCCAGGTTGCATCCTATATCGCTAGATATAAAGCAATATATCTAGGGATGGAATGCAGGTATCCATATTTTTAGTAATCCCCATGACTTGTAAATGAAGCAAAGTTTGGGAACCAGTGTTTCTTTACATTGGTGTTAAATACACTATTTAAGAGTAAAAGAAAATTTTTTTTTATTTTTCTTTTCTCTAATTTTTTGGCCACGCTATGCAGCATGCGGGATCTTAGTTCCCCAACCATGGGAACCCATGCCTCTGTGTTGGAAATGCAGAGTCTAAACCACTGGACTGCCAGGGAAGTTCCCAAAACAGATTTAAAGATATAAATATATGTAACATTTTTGTTAAATAAAGTGTTCCAGTCAATGTTTATCAAATTTCAAGATTTTTTAAAAACTAAGTTTTTGTTGTTCAAATTGACTTAATTTTCCACTAATTAAGTTACAACCAATTGTTACAGAGCTGTGCTGAACCTGAGTTTTAGAAATGTGGTCTCTGAATGCTCTTATTAGCTGACCTGCTATTCAAAACTTCACAGGAAATATTTATAAAGCATGGTTTTAGATAACAAAGAAGCATTTTTTCTTTATGCTTAAAAAAGGCTTCAGCATATTAGAAGACATTTTAAAGAAAATTTTAAATGGAAATAATCCTTACGCTACTGAGCTTCATGTTTGATTTCAAATAATAGTTTAAGAACAAATCAATCTTGCTCTTTAAAAAAAGTCTATATAGTGTTGATTAGTGTATTGACTCATGAAAGAACATTACAAATGCTGTTACTTAAAGGAGAAACATTAAAGTGATATTCCTAAACAAGATTTAGTTGAAAAGTGAACAGTTATTTCATTTGGTGTGTGTTCTTTGCATCAGCATCTACCAAAGTGTTCCATTTGGTATCAGTCTGCAGGACGGTTTCCCTTGTCAGGAAGGGATGTTAAAGCCTGCTCTAGAAGATTCCAATTAGCAGATTCCAATTAGCATTAGCATAATCTTCCAAAAGGAAGGAAAGACTTTCAAGAGGGAGAACTATTAAGTTTGCAGGAGGTTTTGTAAGACACTCAAAAATATGCACCTATAGACAAGAAGGATAAATGGAATCAGTAGTGGATTTTCTACAAGATAAAATGTTTAAAAAAATGAAGTAGTTTAAGAAAAATAAATAAATGTCCATTTCTAGAAGCCACTCTGACTAAAACAGGCTGGGTTTTGGCTTGTGTGAGGAAGAATTGAAACAAGATGATTATAACAGCTGAAAACCAAGATTTTCAATGTTCTGCTATAATTACGGAGTTTGTTGCTTCATGTTTTGCTTACATTTAAAAAATTTTATTTTCATTGGGTGATGATAAAGCAACCTTTGTGACCCTCAAAACATATGTGCTTTACTCTGAAGTCAGTTTTACAACATTTGTACAGAAAGTAAAGATGAATGAGTCCATGACAGCTCCGAAGCTCTCATCGTTAATGTGCTTTGTGTTCAAATTGTTTGAATTTGTGAATCTCTCTACTCTTCCTGGAAACGCTGAGTGGACTGATTTATGACTGACAAGAGATGACTGAATGGGTTTCCTTTAAAGAAAACTTATCGGGCTTCCCTGGTGGCGCAGTGGTTGAGAATCTGCCTGCTACTGCAGGGGACACGGGTTCGAGCCCTGGTCTGGGAGGATCCCGCATGCCGCGGAGCAACTAGGCCCGTGAGCCACAACTACTGAGCCTGCGTGTCTGGAGCCAGTGCTCTGCAACAAGAGAGGCCACGATAGTGAGAGGCCCGTGCACCGCGATGAAGAGTGGCCCCCGCTCGCCACAACTAGAGAAAGCCCTCGCACAGAAACGAAGACCCAACACAGCAAAAATAAATAAAATAAATTAATAAACTCCTACCCCCAACATCTTCTTTAAAAAAAAAGAAAAGAAAACTATCAATATGGGGGAAAGGGGAGGGGTTATAACATAAAATAAACTTGGGAATATACAAAAGTATCTTGAAAAAGAGTGAAAGAATATTTGAAAAGAGATAAGAGGTAATGCATTGAGGCCCAAGAAGAAATTTCTGCAATTTAGTCTTGTAAGATATAAGGAAGTGTGTTAGGCAAGTTTACCAATGCTTTTACACTTTCAAGGATCTTTTAATATTACCAAGAGGTTTTAAGAACCTTGACTATAAAAAGAGTTAGCAATCTTATTTACTATTTTGGTGATTATATTTGGTGATTACTATTTGGTGATTATTTTAGTCGATGGAAAAATGAGCAAGCAGGCTCTCACCAAACACTGAATCTCAGCCCCCAGAACTGTGAGAAATAAACTTCTTTTGTTCATAAGCCACCAGCTTATGATATTTTTGTAATAGCAGCCCCAATGGACTAAGGCAGCCCTGACCTCATGTGGCTTAGAACATTTACTTTAGAAAAACTGCAATTGTAAATTCTGTCTCCGACCCTTTGAGATGTAAATCTTATCCCAGCCTCTGGACAGTTTTACAACTCAGGAATGTCTTTCTCAAGGACCTGGGAGCCGTCCCTTTAAAATATAGCCGTTAAGAAAGATACCGCCCTTCTCTCTCATTCTCTGTGGGAAGGTAGAAGCCTAACTATAACCAATTAGAAAACACAGATGGCCTCTTGACATTGCTAACCTCTCCCCTGACTTGTCCTCCAGTACTTTTCCACCAGCTCACCCCAGTGTTTATAAATGCTCCTACCTTTTGTCAAAGCAGAATTAAGGGGGCTTCCCTGGTGACGCAGTGGTTGAGAGTCCGCCTGCCGATGCAGGGGACACGGGTTCGTGCCCTGGTCCGGGAAGATCCCACATGCTGCGGAGCGGCTGGACCCGTGAGCCATGGCCGCTGAGCCTGTGCGTCCGGAGCCTGTGCTCCGCAACGGGAGAGGCAACAGCAGTGAGAGGCCCGCGTACCACACACACACAAAAAAGCAGAATTAAGGTCCATCTTTCTCTCCTATTGTAATAGTTTTGAAGAAAACTGTCCTTGCCTTTTTAATTTGTCTGTTGCGATTTTTTTCTTTGATAACATGGGCTGATTTACCTGGACTACTGGTGTGTGTTCTAAACGCCATCATAAGTGTTATTTTGGTGGAGAGGCAGAAGGAGATTATACACAAAGTAGAGCAGGAGAAGGAATGGGACCACAGGTGCAGAGATTGGAGTGACACAGGCATAGTCAAGAAGGGCTGGCAGCAAACTGAATCTGGGGGAAGCAAGGAGGTATTCTCCCCCAGAGCATTCAGAGGTAGGGTGGTCCTACTGACACCTTGATTTTGTCCCTCTGGCCTCCAGAACTGTGAGAGAATTAATTTCTGTAGTTTTAAGCCACCAAGTATGGTAATTTGTTATAGCAACCCTAGGACATTAATAGAGTTGATCAGAAATCATCTGTGTTTAAATCTATCTTCTTAAAATTATAATAATTAAACTATTGTAAAAATGTTAATTCCATTCGAAACATTTTAGATGGAGACCACTCTTTAATTAAAGCAATGCCATAAGAGTACCATATGTTGGCAACTGTGCACTGTTTTCATAAGAAAAAGCAGTAGTAAATGAAAGCAATCATATTATTTTGTTTTAGTAGAAAATGTGAAGTATTTTTTTTCTAAGTACTATTGTTAAAATGATAGAACTAGGATAAGCCACTTAAGCACCTGTTTTTAAGGAAGATGCTGTTTAAATAGATTAATTCAGCCAGAGCCCTGGAGATACTAATGAAATTCACCAATTTAGGATAAACAGCTTCAGTATGGATTTTTGATAAGAAAACAGCTGCTTCTAGATAGAAGTAGTAGTAGCTAAAGTCTGAAGGCCATGAAATTTGTCTGTTCTGGAAGATATAATATGCAAGGAACAGATGGTTAGCATAAATAATTCAAAATCACTCTACAGTCACTTCTTTGGGTAAAAACAATGTGTTGAACTATGTTTACAAGGTTACTTGAAACTTTAAGCATACAAACAATTTCTATTTCCATTCCAAGCTTGCTTTCAACATGCAGTTTCAAAACAAAACACAAGTTTTAATCATTTAAGTGTTAGTCCTCTAAAATCAATACAGGCAGAGATATGACATGCATTATACAAGAGCATTATACGTGCAATCACGATTAAATATATCTAGGTCTCCAATGTAAATTTTGTTGAGGTTAAAATGATGTTCACTTACACCTCACATGTAGGTAAGTGAACATGTAAAACTAATAACAATGTTGATAACAATCAACAATGAATAAATGAAACTAACTTTTGCATAGCATTTTAGAGTTTATAAATATTTTTTCTAATCCTTCATCTAATTTTATTTAATTTTATATATAAAAATCTGAAATCATTCCATCAATTAAGAAAATAAAATACTAGCCCTATAATTTTATAATACTTTTTAAAGTTTTACATATCCCTTGTTAATTACTCTAATTTTTCTTTCTCTTCTTGAAAAGAGATTTAAAAATTGACAAATTTCTTTCCTTTTACTTCAAATTTTCCTACATATTATATTGATGAAGAATTCCTTTTTTCCTGCCTCATGGAAGGATATATATCTTTGCCTGTATTTACCCATGGCCACGAGCCTTTATAACATGATTCATAATCCCCTTTCTTTGGTTAATTAATATTTCCTTTTCACTGTTTCATTCTCTTTGGTGTGAATATGGGTCTTGTGACTTTTCTAATCAAACATTTACCAGACTCTGTATTTTCCTCAGTCCTCCACTGCAAGTTTCTTCCTCTTCTCATAATCAAATTTCTTGAAAAAAAAAATGTATTTGTTGTTTCTACTTTCTTTCCACTCAATTATTCTTAAGCTCATGTTCAGCTACACAACACTAATACCTATGTATTTGGCATATGTTCTCAGTCCAAAACATTTCATGTCAAGTAACTATTGTTGACAGTGGCCAAGAAGATGTCAGCGTGAGTTTTCTGCTCTAGATCCTATGGAGGCTTTCAAATCTCCTCTGGCAACTTCCGTGTTACCATTCTCTAACCAAGATTATAAGTGTTACAGTTTCTAACCCTATAAAGCAGACATCGCCATCAGTCACTAATATATTATTCTGACCCTGGCTTCCAAGTTTCAGTCATGCTTCCCTGAATAGTAGATTCTGTGCCTTGAAAACCACTACAATTCTGCCCACCTACCAATAGTACCCTGTCCTCTGAAGTCAGCCTTCCATCATTAGTCAGGTATGATGCCAAATGTGGCATATAGATTTAGCCTTCTTATGTGCTATAAATCAAATAGTCAAATTGCTTGCCTAACACCAGATAGCTATTCAGCTACTGTGAGATTTAGTAATTTTCTGGATATTTTATATGAGCTTTGATAGGGCCTTGAAACTCTTGTGTACATCTTTCCTCCCAAAATGTTTAAACATGTATTTGTATTCCATAGTCAACAGTTAGAATAACAGCTTCCTGAACCACAAATTCAACAGAGAAGCACACATCTAGGTATTGATATTGAACTATTAAAAGGAAGCTATGGATAAACATAATTAGGGACTTAGGTACTTCAGCTGTTACTGCTTTCTGTACCCACAGTGGTTGGCAACATTTAATAGTAGTTCATTGTTCATTTGTATATTTCTTTTCTAACACTTAGGAGAATTTTCAGGAAAATGTTTATACTTTGTATTTCAGAATCAATAATTAAATTTAAGCCATCAGTCTTCCTAGGGCAATGCTTAACTCATTGAAAGAAGCCATCCCATGAACGGAGTCTAACTAACTGCTGGGAAAGTGTCAAGGATGCTCTTCACTGTACAATTTCTCTTTCAAACAAACACAAGCAGTGTCAGGCCTAGAATAGGCCCATTGTTATAATCAACAGAACAATAAATTGTATGTTAGCAAACAGGCATCTCGTTGCCCCTGTTATATATCCATCTTCTTCTCTCTTATTCCATTATCCCTGGGGGTACAATGAAATGAAGAATAATCCTGAAATGGTACCTTATTCACCACAAAGGCTGAGCCTGAAGAAGAGGAAGACATGCCCCAGGCCTGGTAAACCAGAACATTTCACCCCAACTGCATCCCCTTTGACTGTAGTGATTAGTTCAGAGTCATGCACATAGTACACATCAGAGCTACGAGGCCCCCATCCATTGCTTTTTTTGCAACACTGGGAAAAAATATTCTTTCTCTCTTAGGCTAACCTGGCAGGATAAAATTCTAATGATGCTGATCGTTATCTTTGTCACAAATTTGAAGAAAACTGGACAAGATGAAAGTCATAACAAAGAAAAGAAGATACAATAGTTAAAGAGACAGATTCCTGATGACTGCAATCTGCTCTTCTGCTCTAGGTTCATTCTGCCTAAAATGAAAATCTGGCCATAGTCCTTCCCTTTAAAAAAAAAAAATGACTTCATTTAAGTATAAATGAAATATTTTTAATATTAAAAATAAACTTTCATCATGTGACAAATAACTAAATTGCCAACCTCATTTCTACCCTTTTCCCTCTATTTTATAACCTGGCGGTCCCTGACCATGACAGGCTCTTCCCTGGCTAAGGCCTACTTATCCTTCTAGGTTTAGCTGAAGTGTTCACTTCCCCAGAAGCTCTTCCTCACTGCTTCTCATCAACACACCAAGCTTTATTTTTCTTCTTTGCACCAACACCACCCCAGGGCATACCTGTGTCTTATTTATATTGGTATCAGATGTTAAAATCTCTCTTCCCAGACAGATTGTGAGTTCCATAAGGACACAGTCTCCATCATTTTACATCTCTTCTGCCTATTCCTCAGTAAAGCTACTGTTTGTGATCATGGCAAATTCTTTCGGTGCCTTCTGCCTGGTTCCAAACACTACTTTTTCATCTTGAGATAGATTTTGACTTGTAATGAATTTAGAATTGGACTGGAATAGAATAGGCAGAACATGACCTCAGGCATCCTGGGGTTCACATTTTAGTCCCAACCCGAGAGAGGGCGTAATACACAAGTCAGGAACAAGTGTTGAATCACCTCCCAAGGCATTTAGACTTTCAGGAAACATTTACTTCTATGTATGGGTCTTAGCAAAGTAGATATGTCAGCTGAGACATTGACATAACTCCCAAACCTAAATATCTACAAATTTTCATCATTTAGTCATCCGACAATGGAAGAAAAGGGTGATTTACTGTGAGGGCAGTTTGCCCAGCAAACAGCATCACTTATAAAATGCATTAACAGATCCACTATACTTAGGTATTATAATGGTAAATGTGGCAGCTGCAATTTTTACAAGTCATCTTCCTATGGGCTTAATGATTCCTGAGAAATATGTCACTGTATTGACTTGTATTCACTCTTCTTCGATTTTGTACCAGGATCGTCTCTGTAAAATTCCATTACTCAAATTTATGTATCATTCTCTCTCACTAAGAGTATTATTAGACATGCCTAGACTTTATTGTGGATGTGAGATGAAGTTCTAACTCCCATTTTATACATGGATATAATACTTTTAAATGAAGTACAATTCAATACAGGAAGTATATGTTTATTCAAGAATTATTTTTTTAAAAAATACCTGTGTTTGTTTCTCCAAAAGAATATGGGTGGAATTACAATGCAGAGAGAACAAAGAACATTTTTAAAAGACATGCATTACAAATGTATTCTCTTTTAAAAAAGATCTATTTATTAAAGTTTCAACTAACTGGATTCCTCTGCAGCTCCTCACCCTCCTGGGAAGGATTTTCACATCCTAGAATGTTATCATCAAAGCTAGCTTAGAATTTTAAAATGCTGAGAAATTCAAGCATTGTTTTAAAGATTGTTGAACAGATGTAGTTTCTCCTAAGAGATTTTCTTGATGGTAAATACTTTGTATTTCATCTAAAAACTTCAAAGTATAAGTATCCATTTTAGCAGAAAGACATCAGGAAAGAAAAAAAATTATCAAGGATGGAAACTAAGGACATGTTGGCACTTATCTGTGGCTTCTCTTACTGCACAATTAAATACATTTTAAACTGAAAGATCAGTTTTTATTTTAAAAATTTTTAAATCTTTATTTTAAAGATCAGTGAATATTTTTCACAGAAATAAGAACACCCAATCAGAAGTAGCATAATATATTGAAAATTGGCATGTATAATGTATACTTGGGTTTGAGGGCAATTAAATACAATCTCTAATTACATTATATAGTTGTAGTCCTTTTCTAAAAAAATTAAAATGTTAAATTCTTGGGTATACAGATGTCATTTCAGACCGGGCATTGATTTTCAATAAAATTTGAATTAATTAAATTGATATTGAATAAAAGCTAATTGAATTTTGCCTTGATAAAATAGACCCCAACAAGACTTGAACAGTCCGGACAAACTTTCTAGATAAGTAAGATTCCAGCTGAGTATCATAATACAGAAATTTGAAGCCACATAATAGTAATAAGAAATGTTTAGCCTGTAAAAAGAAGACTCTATGGTAATAAATTATTTCACTTCAATACTTTTAAAAAGTAACACTATCTAAAATTTTAAGTGGCTGCCACTGGAGAGCAAAAGTGATCTGGTCACCTTAGGAAGATCACCCATCAATGTTCAGAGTATTATATAAGTGGAATTCAAATATTGGATGGGTAGGACATATTATTTGATTTCTAATATATTCATCCAACTTCAGATTGTGATGCTATGAGGTGATTTCAGAGTCTGTCTGCCAAATAACCCAAAATACCATCTATCTCATAGCTTGGGTTTTCCCTTGCATTAATTTATACAATATACATTCTCAATACTTAAAGATTTATTTAGAATAACAAGTAACCTCCCTTAAGAATGAAAATAACTGTCACTTGTTGGACATTAGCATGGATTAGTTCAAGCTAGTTGTTTTCCTTCTTAAACACTGACATAGTTCAATCTGGTGAATCCACGTTTTTCATAGGAAGTGTGATAAGACTTTGTGACTATCTCCCCATAGTTGGTAACTTTTTTGTGATGTCCTTCCCTGTGGATGAGTAATACATCCCTACCCTATTAAATTCAGGATTGGTCATATAACTTCCTTTGGCCAGTAAAATGTGAATCTACATGATGTATGCCACTTCTGAGCAGAAGCCTTAGAAGCCAACGTGCCGTTAATCTCTGTCTCTTCTCTGCCTGCGATGACTATGACTGTTCAAGTGAGAAACTATTCTGTCAGCCTGGGTCTCTGATGAGTCAAGAGCAGAGGGCAGCTGACTTGCAGTACACACGCAGGGCAAAGGCTAAATCAATGTATGCAGTTGTAGAGCTCTAAGCTTCTAGGTCATTTGTTACCTTGTCCGTTCTGGCTAATATGAACAACTGGAGTTGGTAAAAGACTATTCTGAGCATTATGCATTTTCAGAAGCAGACTATGTCCCTGGCTGGGGAGAAAAAATGATGGGGTCAAAGTTGGGGTATGGTTACATATGAACCTAAGGAAAGCCATTTAAAAAAGCCAGTGGAAGCTTATTATAATTCTAAATATGTTTAGGGCCAGGCCTACAGCCAAGAAAAGGATACATCCTTTCCCTCCAACTTCTATACGTTGAGCTTCATGACATTTTGCTTCCAAACCCAGAGCAAAGGTTAATACTATAGTGACACCATGTATTTCTATTATGAGTTACATAAGCCTTAAGGACTTAAAGTAGGAATGAAATGCTAAGATGGTATTTTCTTGTATGAAAACTTTAAGACAAACTATAATTAGATAATCACCCCGTGAGGAAAAAGAAGATAGGGAAAAACATTAGGCTAGAAAGATATCCTAATGTGCTTCGGTGGATAAGTTTACCCATTGCCTAGAGCAAGACTATCCATAGCCTAAAATAATCTTTCAAGTGAGCAAGTTTTGATTTACAGCTAAATTAAGGCTCACTGCTTTTCTCCATGAGTTATATGTAGAAACACAGAAATCATGGAATGTTATTTTATGTATACTGAGATTGAAGTGTAAAAGGGAGATGAAAATTACTAAAATCAATATGGAACTCTTCACAAATTCCAGGGAAACCCTAGTATGGCTTATGACAGGGTTCTGGTATTTTCCCTGTTCTGCTCAAACAAACAAACTGCCAATGATTAATAAGAAATCATAAAAGACAATTTTAGTCCATGATGTAATCAGAATCCAAAAAGAGCTCAAGGAGTGCAACAATGGCAGAAATATCCAAACGAAGTTAAATCCAGCATTTACTTCCAAAAAGTGTGTGTGTGTGTGTGTGTGTGAGAGAGAGAGAGAGAGAGAGAGAGAGAGAGAGAGAGAGAGAGGGGATCTGACTGGCCAGCAGGTTATGCAAAACATACTTAGAAAATTTTGCTCACAAGTCAATGTGTATGAACAGTATGACATAACTGCCAAAAAATTAATGGATTCTTAGTCTGCATTTATGTCTGGAATAAAGGAGGTAATTATTTTATTTTATTTTACACTAATAAAACCACATTTACAGAACTGTGTTCTATTCAGTTCTGAATTCCACTGACAAACCACAATTAGCCCTGAAGGATTATAAGAATGGTTAATGGTTTATAAATAAAGGATAATCTAAGAGAGTGGGAATACTAAATTTGCTAGTACAAATACATGGCAGATGTGATAGTTTGCAAACACCTGAAGGCTGCCCTGTGGAAGAGGGAGTAGACGTTTGCACTAGTACAGAGAAGGAGACTAAGGCTACTGGACAGAAGTTAAAGTTACATATATTTTAGCACACAGCAACATCATGCTATTTTTACAGAAAAGTGAGGAATAAATAAAATTTTAAAATAAATGAGTCATCTTATAATTAGAGCCATTCAAACTCATACTCCTCAGCTTCATGATATACTAAACTTCCCAAATCTAGAACTTGCAGTTAAATAATCAACACTAAACTGTATGAAGCGAGGATTCTTCATCAGGGAGGTTTGACAAACTGGTCACTAAAGAATCCATTAGTTTTAAAAGGTTGAGGCACGTCTCTACGCTTCAGTGGTGTTTGGGGAAATTTATCTTGTTATTCTATGTGTGTTATCTTGCATAGCCAGTGCGACACATTTGGTCAACCTTCCTGGGACGATGCTTGTTCAGAGTTCACACAACACAGCTACCTGACAATCTGACATAACACCACACACTTGTTTTGCTGCCAATTAACTTCAAGATCTTTCCACTAACACTTTGTCAACTCCTTGAATGCAGTGCTGACTCTTGCCAATGGAAGGGTGATTTCTTCTTCACAGCTAGCTGTTAAGAGATTATACTAGCAAGATAACAAAAATTAAATGAGACTCTCAGTGACAGGCCATTTAGCTGCATAGCAGATGCTATGTGCACGCTATAGGTATCACTATAAAAGAATGGAAGAGGTTGAAGGGACATTGGTTAAATCAAAGGTAATATATCTTTTACAAACAGCTTTAATAATTGTTATGAGTCATCTGGCTATGCTCCACAAAATGTGCAGTTATCAATGTACACAGAATCTTGAATTATCATAATAGTAATGAAAAAATATTTTTTTATAAAAAGTCAGAGATACAGAAATACTATTGTTAGTATGACAGCCTAGATTACTGTATTTAAAATTAGAATTTTGCTGAAATATAACTAGCAAATATTAACAGTGAGTGAAAGTGTCCTGTATGGAGTTCAACTCACTCTAAATAAAAATATTATGTTTGGGCTCTAGAGCCTTCTATCATTCCCTAATGAAAAAAGAAAATGATGATGTATATAATTCACTGTCAGCATTTAGAAGAATTTAAGACATACAGAATTAGTTATCAATATCATATTTCATATACATATACAAAACTCACAATGACAATGTCACTTCATGTGTCTACATTTATTCATTGCCTACATGTGTATTCAATTTTGATCACAAGGGCCTTATTGCAACCTCTAGATCATAGCAAGCCATTCCCTAAGTTAATATAAGCTATGACATATGGGTGAGGAATTTCCTTATGTAATAATAGCACTTGTTCATGAAAGAGCTTGGTATGCAGTACAAGAACCATGCACTTTTGTCTGAGCTTGATTTCCTTTTGTGTGTGTGCGCGGCATGTGGGATCTTAGTTCTCTGACCAAGGCTCGAACCCAGGCACCCTGAAATGGAAGCTTGGAGTACTAATGACTGCACTGCCAGGGAATTCCCTGAACTTGAATTTTAGATTTACCACAAATTAGATATGTTGGACAAGTAACTTAACATGTGTTAGACCTGGCTTTCTTATCTGTAAAATAAAAACAAAATACAGTCATCATATTAGTACTCTGTAGGATTACTTTAAATAATAAAGGGCATAAGGTCTAAACTGCGTCTAAGTGGTCCATATACTTTCTATTAAACCCATTAAATAATGAACTTGGAAAATATAGGAAATATTTACCATGATATCTTAGAGAAAGTGGTCAAACTAAATGTCTCATAATGCTCCATTTTAATTACATAAATAAATCATAACACCAGGCTCTATATTTCTTTCATCTTCAGTGAATTAGAAAGTGTAGTCTTCTCATATGCAAGTCAGCAGAGGCTAACTTTTCCCAGCATAACAAACATTGCCAGGCTATTGCTAGGTTTCAACAACAAAGGCTTATTTCTTGCTCATATGATACGTCCACCTTGGAGTGGGTGGGGCTCTACTGCCCACTGTCCTATTTCAGTGACACAAGCTGCCAGAGTCTTCACCATTTGGATCATCGTCAACTGCTCTGGCTGAAGAAGCAAACCTAAGAAATTGTGCCTGGTTCTCAAAGGCTTCCTCTAAGAAAGGAATGACAAGGATTGTTTCCTCTCATATTTCCTTTATTTCAAGTCGAATGGCATATCTAAGGATGCTGCAAGGTCAATTTTCTCATGTGCCCATAAGGATGAGAATCAACTATATTTTCTGAAGAGCATAACTGACAACTTTATATTCTATATCAATGTCATTAGGCAATCTGGAAATGTTGCTATATGCTTTAAATATCTAATTTTAAAGATTTTATGACTAAGTAAAATTTTCATAGGTTTTACCTTGACTTTGTGTTAATTTCTAATGCTCTATAAGTAGATTATCTGCATGAATCCAAAAGTCCAGGTTAAAATTCATATATTGTTGTCTTCATTTATCAGTGAAATAACTAACAAAGCAGTTCATGCAAAAGACAGCAAAATTAACTAACTCTGCACTCATATAAAGAGTTCACTCATTTTCTTTAGCAAAATGATTAAATTTAATAATAAATAGGACATTCTCTGAAAATGAATGAGTAGAACTACTTGTTAGTTTGCCATAAGGGGACACTGTCGAAAATGTAAATGTATACAACAATGGAATATTTAACACACAGAGTACTGATTATACTACATTAGAAGATTTTAACAAAATTTATGAGACCAGTGTGAGGTAATTGTAGAAGGTATGAACACACTGAGTGTGATAGCCTTTGTCATAGCTTCCTAGAATTTGGTTGAAATAAATAACTATTTTTATCAAAATGACCCAGAAGTCATTAGAAAAGTCATTACACAGATTCTTATAAAACTGACCATACAGTAGCAAGTAAAAATTCTCTGAATACTCAGTATTATTTATTAATCTCTCTTCATCATAGTCTGTACTTCTATGAGAAAACAAACACTTAATGAAGTCACCATTTATTTTATTTTTATGATGCTGAATCAAAGCCTTGAATGATTTGTTTCAGACTAAACTGGACAGGTGACCAAATTATGAGTTCTAATAAATATACAGACTATGATAGCTTTAGAACAAACACATACATATATTGAGAGATAATTCTTCATAACAAATACATTTAAACTGATAGAAAAAGCATTATATTTTTGTGTTCTGATGTTTCTATATAATCTATCGTGTTATTGGGAGGAGAAATACATGGCAATTGCTCATGCTATTATTCATATTTGAGTGATAGAAAAGAAGACCAAAAAAAAAAAAAATAAAGCCCTCAAAATGCTTTGGTAAAAAAAACCCAATATAACATAGAGGTAAGGTATTTTTGTTTCTTAGAATTTTTTTAGAATATGCTTACTGAAAAGATGAATGGTGTTATACTTATTGTGACATTCCAAGAGGTGGTGAATGAGGTAGGTTGAACCAAAACCTCGGCAATGTTTGGCCAAACATTTATTTTGTTATCTCATTCATCAATCAATCAATATATATTGTGATATATAATGTGTCTACTAAATATGGCACACTTTACTAGTTTCTGTGCAATGATAAAAAGAAATATGATGTTCTCTGCCCTCAGGAAACATCAAACTTTTTTTAGATAGTTGGGATGATGGCACTGATCTAGGTACGGAAATACATCAGGCAAACTGGAACAGGTAGAAGGCATTTGGCAGAAGGCCTTTTGGGATCTAAATCAGGAGTCGTTACATAAAGCACCTGCTTGGCATTCTACAACCATCTTATTTCAGATGATGTTAAAAAATTAATTAAAGTACAAAATAAAATTTGGTTATGCCAAAGGTGATATTCCTAATATATTAAATATGACACAGCCAGGCATTGATGAATCAGAGTGGAAACAGTGAACAATCAGAACAAACAGCAGTGAAAACCAAGATGGTTTTGCTATATCAGTCTTGAAGCAGACTACTGTCTCTGGTGCTGAGGATATCTATAAATCACAGTAGAGCCAATGAACAGATTAACACAATAAACTCAAACATATTCTATATTGCGAGACTCACAATTGAGACTTGATATTATAAAAAGCTTATTTTCTTGACCTTACTCTTATATTCCAATTACCAAATGGTAGAAAATTACTGTGTAATAAGTATAAGCATATGACGGCCAAAAAGCTTTACTCATGAGAAGGCACTATTATGTGATAGCTAATTCAGAATTAGAATTTTATATCTACTTCCTCTAATCTAAATAAAGTAACTGAATGACAAATGAGGTAGCTGAAGTTTTAAGAGGTTAAGTGATCAAAAAGCTTGTTACTGATAAAGCTTGTTTATCAGGTATTCCCCAATTTAGTTTGGACACAATTATGGGGACAGTGGGTTGACTGTGTCAAAGTTCATTTAACAATATATATATATCGCCTTTCTCTGCTAATATATAAGACTGTAGAACTTCAGATAGCAAGAGCAAAACATATATTTCCATCTAAGATGAGAATATGATATTTTTAGTTGCTGTTTTAGTTGCTGAAAAGCCAACTGTGCCTGACATTATGTCTATTCACAAATATTCTGGATCTTCTTCTAGGCATATGGTAAAATGGCATTTCTCTGTTCTTTTTGAAATTAGGCTTGGCCATAAACTGTGATCATAAGTAATGGGAGCTGCTTTTCAGCAGTTCTTATAAGAGCCAGTGACAATTTACAGCACTTTTTCCATGGCCTCCATGACCAAACCACTTCAGATGGTGACACTTCCTTCAGCCTGAATCCAGCCGTGAGGGCAATGCAGTGCAAAGATTCCAGTTAACCTGTGTGGACATGTAGACGAGTAAGAAATGAACTTTGTTTTTAGCTGAGATTTTAGGGGTGTTTATTACTATTGCCGTGTTACCAAGCTGATCTTGACTTATACAGAAATGGAAGCCAAAATGGAGGGGACAACCTGTGCTGAAGAAAGCAAAAGCGTAAATTTGTGACACCGATGTAGTGGATCATGGCTGTGTGTCACTTTATCAGAGGCTGGAATGATGACCATCACATTAACCAGTGGGGAAACAGCTGGTAGAAAGGCTGCCTGTGGTAACTGGGGATGAAGATCACGTACCCAGTAAACTCACAGTGCCAGGGACGATGCCAGAAAACAGAATGTTAGTTCTGATGAAAATGACTGTTTCTGGCAAGGTATGGCAAGATATTACCCTCTGTCACAGTGACACATTGCTCCAGATGGAGGCTGCACTGTTAGCCCAAGTCCTGGAGGGAGCAGACGTCGAGAGGACTCCATAGCTGACTCGCCATGGACAAGTGGTGTGAGAAAAAAATAAACTGTAATGTCATACTCCAAAGGGAATTTTTGATTGTGCCTTTTTTAGCTAATTACCTAGATTGTGTGTCTGATACACTGCATGAAACTTAGAAGAGAATTAGTGAGTTTGAAAGCAAAAATAAAAGGGAATAAATAGCAAAACAATGAATCGGGTAGAGTTGAGGCAACTGCTTCTCAACCCCTAATATTAAGAGATAATTTATTTAGTTACAGTGGTCAAGTAAAAGTCAGTCTCATAACATGGATCAAATCTGGTGTGTGGCCTCCATGTTTCTTGTCAAGACCACAGAATAGGTTAACTTGTTTTAGGGAGTATGTCCAACAAAATGTGTAGGACCCAGTAAATACTCTCACTGGACAAGGCACAGATAAAGGAGTTTAACACAATCCAATGATTCAAATGAGAGAGGGAGGAAGGGAAATAGGGTGAAAAAGAAAAGAAAAAGAGCAAATTTGGAAAACAGATCTAGGGAAAACTGGGTGTGGCTGTTGTGTAATAGGGAAGAATAAATCTGACTCTATACTGGATCTGTTTCTTTCACTTTAACCTTTGTATTCTATTGCTTTTGCTACAAGTTAAGAATGTTACCTAGAGCCTAAAATATACAGGAGCCATTCTTAAGGCTCTGACCTTCAAAGGTATAACAGTTTTCCATTCATATAGAGATTAAAAGTTGCAAAACAGAGAACAGGAACATTGTGACCTGGCCTACGTAGACAGCTGCAAGAACAAAGGATTCTGATACCAAGAAGTTTGCAGCAACCAGCTACACCCCTTCCCCTTTTAGTATAAAAGAAGCCTGAATTCTAACTCTGGTAAGGTGGTTCTTTGGGACACTATTCCACCGCCTTCTTGCTCTGCTGGCTTTCCAAATAAAGTCGCTATTCCTTTTGCCCTAACAACTCATTTCTTGATTTACTGGCTTGTTGTGCAACGAGCAATATGAGCTTGGACTCAGTAATAACTGGTCCATGGAACTGACTGAGCTCAAATGGATAAAAGATCAGTAAACTTATACATGAGTTGTAATGCGAAAGAAACTATGACTGCGGGCCAAAAAGCATGTGAAATTTAAGATTAAAATCACCTTTGATTCCCAATGTTTTCCACCTTGCATTGCTCAAACATCTCCTGTGGTTGCAAGATGGTTCTCTAAAGCTCTTCTGACTATGTTATTTTTTCATATCTAAGAAGAAAAATGTAGAGCACTTCCTATAGCTATTGTGGAAAAAGAGAGAATCTTTTGTCTCTCTGAGATACTCCTAGGAAATATATATCTGGGTCTCATTGACCCAATTTTTCAGGTATCTTGAACTGATCTTTGTAGCTGGGGGAATGGATTCTTGTGATCTGCTTGCATTAATCAGAGAGCAATTCTGGATCTCAGTACGAGCTGAATCTCATAAACTGTGCAATACTAAGAATGGGAGTGGGAGTTCCTCAAAGAAAAATCAGGATGTTTTAGTGTCAAGGAAAGAGATAGAACACTGAGAGGAAACAGTAGGCTTTTAAAGTTTATTAAAGTTATAACATGTAAAGTGGACTGTTAGTTAAACTTCAAATGTTTTATTTAGATATACTTATTTTCCCTGGAAAATATCCTTTTCCCATAAACTGGTAGTTAAATATCATCTGAGGGAGAAACTGTTCTCGTGAAAGAAAATTAAGAATAGTCTACATAAAAATAACAAGAAGAAATACATTATTTTTTTTAAAGTTTGTAAGTTTAAAACTTACAAAAGATCAGTATAAAAGTTAACCCAACTTTTATACTACATTTTGCCATTACAGCATTAGAAAGTTTATCCATTTTCAGATGAAGTGTCAAATGGACAGTATTCTCTAAAAGTAACACCTAGACAATTTCATTACCAGGTGGCCTCCAGCTGCCATTCTTGGTTCATCAAATGAGTATCCTTACATTTAATAGGACATGATCCTGATAAAGATCTATGTGGACAGCATACAATACACCTTAGATTTCCTATACACCAGTGATAACACCATTTTGCTAAAGAGTAAAGAAGTCATGTCAAAAATTTCTAAAAGATTTATGTTCTCTGTAAACCAAGCTCTTTATTTTTTTCTTAAGATTATATATTACTTGTATCATCATATTACATAGTTACAGCTTAAATAATTAAGTTTCTTATTCATCCCCAAAAGAACTGAGGATAATTCAGAATATTATATGGGAAAAATACCACATTGCTATCTATTTAGTGGTTTTTAAAATTTTTTCTGGCAATTTTGGTAAATGGTTGCATAATCCAAATTAAAATTGTGGTTTTAATCATTTAGATGCATCAGTAAAACTGTAAGGACTTCCAGTTTTTTCATTAGGTTTGAATCCTTGATCCAGATCTGGGTAGAAGTAGTCTCTAAGTAATTGGTAACAAAATTTTTCTTTTTATCTAATTAAATATAATATATAAACAAGTTTTTGTTTGGCACTGCTACTGTGAGGGTGCATGTGAGTTCCTTTTTTTTCTTTTTTCTGTCTCTATTTTTCTCTATATCTTTCCCTGAATTTTTATCCTATATCCTCTCTTTCACTTTAATCAATGGTATATATATGCCATAATTATTTCTTATTAAACAACATTCATTTGTTTCTGAAAATATAAAGGTAGAGAATGGATAGATTTGTTTAAAATATAGTTCTCTCAGATGGCAAGATATGAAAAGAGAAATGCATTCTATTTTGGAATTTTCTGACATTTTTATTTGCAGGGTGTGAAAGGTGTATTTTCCAGGACTTTTTTTTACAGAACAAAATGAATCATATATAATCAAATTAAAAAATAGCTTAGCATTATATGCTAATCTGATCTACTGTTTGACTTTTACTCTTGGTGATAATAGAAAACAAATACAACAGAAAGATATTTACAAACAAGTTATCCTGACCCAATAAAATTTGCAATATATTTTGTTTCATTTTGTGTTGTGACTGGCATTCTCATTCTGTATGGTTACTCTGTGCACTCTAATTTATATACTTCCACACGTATGTTGTAATTTGTGTTTAAGGAAGAATTTCCTAAATGCTGATGCATTATTCTATTTTGATAAAATAACAGATACAAACTTATTTTTTCCTCAGCTTCAATAAATATAACCTTCAGATACATTATTTGCATTTTAAATGCAAATTAAAATGTTTAAAAAATCAAGTTAATTTGAATTAAATGTTTGAAAGTAACCTAAGTTGCCAGCGCAATTTGTATTGTTTGTCTAGAATACACCTGGATTTGAATTTTAGGCTTGTAGATAAAAATACACAAATAACTATGTATTTTACCTAAAATTCAAGGAAATCTCTAAAGAGTTTGCTTGCACCCAGTGTCACTGCTTTCCCAATCACCAGGAAAATGAAATAAGCTGGTGCATTTCCTTACCAACAAGGTACTGAGAATATAGTCAATCAACTTAAAGGTGTCTGCGGGTGGTGGTAACAATTTAGAAATCTTTTCCCAGTGCAATCTCTGCCTCATTACTTCTTGTATTTTGTTTAACTCTATGAGGCAAAAAAAGTTTTATTTCTCAAAAACAAAAGCTCTTCTTAAAACTATCAGGCATGCTCATGCACAGGTTTCACTACTTTTGAAAGTAGTCCAGTAAAAATAGAATGTGTTAATCAGTCGTTTAGTTCCAAGAGTGAATAAGTGAATACGGTTTTGGTAAAGAGCTAATGTACTAAAAAAAATTTTCAGTTCATTCTTTAACTATCTATACATTGAAATTGATAAAAGAATACCCTCAATATTATCTAGGATGGGTCATAAAATTTACAGCAAAGTAGGGCCACTCCTCCAGTTAAATATGAATCAGCTAAATACACTGGATACCAATTGGAACAAATAATTAAATATAAACATTTTCAATCTTAGAGACAGTTTCAGAGATATCATGTAAAAAAACAGATTTGTCCTGTAAATCATTGTTGTCCTAACATTAACACAACTGAACCTGTATGGTAAGAGTCTGGTTTTTAAACCTAAGATGGCAACCCAAATATGAGTTAAGATTAAAACGTCTGATTTTATTAATAGTACTAGCTTTTAAGTAGTAGTTCAAAACCTCTGGACATTGAATATTTCTGACTAATTTTTGACCAGTTTACTACAAATTTAGGCATACAATATGTAGCAAACTTTAAAAATATTGATTCATTCAATTTTTCTGAGATTATGTTCTTCAGATTATTTAGATGTCAAAATTCTTGTTCTTATTTTTAAATTTTTAATTAAATTATGATATAAATACAGTAAAATGCACATAAGTATAAACCCAGAGAATTTTCAGAAACCCAACATATTACAGTAGCCAGCCTATGGAGCAAGGACTCTTGAGTTTTTAACACCAAATGAGACACCCAGACCCTTATCCATCACATCAGCCCTTGCCTCAGCAAAGGCACCATATTCCTGATTTGGAATAGCACAGCTCAACTTTGCCCGTTTTTATACTTAATATAAATGGAATCACTTAATATATATATACACACACACACACACACATATATACACTATATAGTATGTATACACACTATATATAAATATATATAGTATAGTATATATATACACTATATATAAATATATATATATATATTTCAATATGGTTTCTTTTGTCCAATTTGATGTTTGAGAGATTTATTCTTATCATTATGGATGGATAGTTCATTCCCTTTGCTTTATAGAATTCCATTGTGTAAATAGACCACAATTTTTTACTCTATCTTTGTGGACGAGAATTTGGTAGTTTCCACTTTAAGAGTGTTAAGAATAATGCTACTGTGAACATTCTTGTACATTTTTGTATATTTGTTGTTGCAAATGTGCAAATATTTCTTTTGGGTTTCTATCTAGGAACGAAATTGCTGGGTCACAGGATATGATACATTTGCCTTTGGTAAATGTTGCCAAATATTTTTTCCAAAGAGAAAAAATATTAATTACACACACCCACTGTTATTATGTGAGAGTTCCAGTTGTTTTAAGTTTTCACTTATTTTCTCTGTCTCTCCTTCCTTCCCTCCCTCTCTCCCCTCCTTCTTTCCTTTTCTTGTTTTTTTTTTTTGTTTGTTTGTTTTTTTGTAATTTTAGCCATTCTGGTAGATGTGTAGTGATATCATATGACAGCTTTATGGTTTTATTTACCTTTTTCTGATGACTAATGCCATTGAACACTTTGTCATATGATTCTTACCATTTGAAGTTCCTCTTTTGCAAGGTGTTGAAATAGTTTGACCATTTCTTTATTGCTTTGTCTGTATTTTTCTTATTGATTAGAAGGAGTTCTGTATATATTCTCCATAGGAGTTCTTTGGTTGACAAATGTATTGCAAATATATTCTAATGGTGTCTTTTGATTATAGAAGTTTTAAATTTTGTTGTATTCAAATTTATTTTTTTGTCTTTTACATTTAGTATTGGAAATTCTGTTCATAACATTTTTGCTTATTCAGGAAGATCTTCTCCTATGCTTTCCTCTCAAGCTTTTATATTTCTTTCTATCTTTTCGTATTTAGATCAGCAATCAATCTGGGATTGAATTTTCTGGTGTGATGAGCAAAGATTCATTTTCTTTATGCATAGACGTCCAAATGACCCAGTATTATGGAAAATACTGTTTTTTTCCTTTGCACTGCAGGGTCACCTTAAACATAAATCAGAAGGCCATATATATGTAAATCTTTTTCTGGACACTCTTCTCTTCCATTGGTCAGTATGTCTATTCTTAATTTCCCACAATTTATAAGCTTTAAGTATCTAATAGTCTCCCAGATTTATTCTACTTAAGATTGTCTTGGCTATACTAAGTCTACTGTATTTCTATATAAACTCTAGAATCAGCTTGCCAATTTCTGGCATGGGGGGAGAATTATAAGACGTTTTATTAGAAATGTGTTGAATAGATTATTTTGGGAAGACTTGACATCTTTACATTTTGAGTCTTTTGATCCAAGAACATGATATGGTCCTCTACTTAGGTCTTCCATTTTTTTCCTCAGATATATTTTGTCTTTTTCAGTGTGGATATTTTTACATCTCTAAAAAGTGCTGTTTTGTTAGATTTATTTCAAGATATCTGATATTTTTGTGTTACTCTTGTAAATGGTATCACCTTTAACAATTTCATTTTAAATTTGTGGTATATGGCTGTACAAATTACTTTGTATGATCTTTTATGCTGTGAACTTGCTAAATTCACTTATTTATTCAAAATAGTTTATCTTTTGAATTTTCTATGTACAAAATCATATTATATTTGAATATGATAATTTTATTCTTCCTTTCCAATACTTATGCCTTTATTCCTTTTTTTCTTGCCTAACTACACTAACTAGAACTTTGTGTACATTTTTCAATAAAAGTGGTGAGAATGGACATTGGTATCTCATTCCTGTGGGGAAACTGTTCAAATTTTCACCATTATACATGAAGTTTTTGTAGAAATTGTTAAAATATGGAGGGTTCCAGAATTCCAAATTTGTTCAAAGATTTTTTTAAAAATCATGAATAAGTGTTTTTTTCCCCTGAATTTTGTGAAATGTTCACATGATCCTATTCTATTTCTCGTTTGTGATGAAATCTGATAGATATTTTGAAACAAATTAATCTTGAATCTTGAATAAATCTTCCCTGATATTCAATTTGTTTGTTCTTTCATATATTAAATAAGCATGTTAAAATGTCACACTATGATTCTGTATGTGTTTTTTGTTCCTTTTAGTTCTGTCAATTTATCTTCATGGTTTTTGGGGCTCTGCTTTTAAGTGTTGACCAAGACAGCCTGAACATACGCCACAGCTTCACTAAAGTTTAAACAGGTTTCTTCCCTGACTTCCCTTTTCTTTAGAGAACTTGCAATTGTAAAGCATTTCTTTGTCCCTTAAAGAAGTAAATCTTCTTCAAACAAGATAATGTCATTCTCAAGGATCTAGGAGTCATCCCTTTGACTTGGAATCATCAAAGGAAAAGGAGATAGTATGCTTTTCTCCCAGTCTCTGTGGAAAAGTAGGAGACCAACCTCAATAAGGCACAATTAGCAAATACAGATGGCCTAATCAGGTGGTCCACCCTCTACTAAAATACCAATGGGTCAATGATGAAATCCAAGGGAAAATTTAAAAATACCTTGAGACAAATGACAATGAAAATAGAACCATACAAAATCTGTGGGATGCAGCAAAAACAGATCTTAGAGAGAAGTTCATAGCAATACAGGTCTTCCTCAAAAAACAAGAAAAATCTCAAATAAAAAACCTAACCTACCACCTGAAAGAATTAGAAAAAGAAGAACAAACAAAACTTAAAGTTAGCAGAAGGAAGGAAATACAAAAGATCAGAGAGGAAATGAACAAAATAGAGATTAGAGAAACAATAGAAAAAATCAATAAAACCAAGAGTTGGGTCTTTGAAAGGGTAAACAAAATTGACAAACCTCTGGCCAGGCTCACCAAGAAGAAAAGAGGGAAGACCCAAATAAACAAAATAAGAAATGGAAGAGGAGAAGTTACAACTGATACTACAGAAATGTCGACCATTCTCCCTGCTACTGTCCTCTGGTACTTTTCCATGAGCTAATCCCAAGTTTTAAAAATTCTCCTGTCCTTTGTATCAGAGGAGTTGAGTTCAATCTTCCTTCCCTATTGTAAGTCTCTATCCTTTATTACAAGAGTCTTTAGCAGTCTTACTTGCCCGTTTAACTGGTGTGGTGTAATTTTTATTTTGCAGTTCATATAAATTAATAATTATGATATTGATTCCTGTTGGATTGACTACTTTATTATTATGAAATATTTTTTAATCTCAATTAATGTATCTTGCTTTCAAATTTACCTTAGTATTTTTTGGCTAGTGTTTACTTTACATATTTCTCCACCATTCAACCTCAGTTTATCTATGTCTTTATCAGGTCTCTAGTAAACAGCAAATAGTCTTTTATTTATTTTTATTATTATTAATCACCAGTCCTACAATATTAGTGTTTTATTTAGACTATTTAGTGTAATAAGAAAATAGAATATTTAATATAATAACCATTACAGTGGAATTAATCTGACCCAACACATTTATTGTAAAGACAATCCAAACCTTCCTCTTTCCGCTGCATTGATCTATTTGACCCAGATGATTTTTCTCCTGTTTTCTACTTTATTTTCTTATTATGGAATGATCAAATAATTTTTATCTTATTTTATTTTCTTGACTATAATTAAACATTCTTATTTTAGTAGATATTCCAGAGATTATATTATTCTTGATTTATTTCACTCTAATGCAAATTACATCTCTTAGTTCATCCTCAACAATGCCAGTACCTTGGGAGACTTCGAATATTAACACTTTCCATTCACCACCCATTATAACACTATTATCATATATTAGAATTCTACATATATTTTATGTTCACATCGTCTCATAATTATTATTTTGTAAGGTTGATATTCACTTATATTTACTTATGTATATTTGCCATCTCTAGAATTCCTCTTCCCCTCTACGTCTATGTTTTCATGTAGCATTTCTTGTCTGAACACATCTTTATTTTCACCTTCATTTTTGAAACTCTTGTGGAACGTTACATAATTCTAGATTGACTGTTATTTTCTTTAGCACTTTATGTCAAAAATCTGTTTTTGTTTTTGTTTTGATAAGTCAGGCTCATTATGAGTCCAATGAAAGTAATGTCTTTTTTCTCTATGTTAGAAGAATTTTTTTCTTTTTTCCAACAGATTTACTATGATACACTTATCTGTGGTTTTCTTTGTATTAATCATTCTTTGTGTTTGCTGTGCTTTTTGAATCTGTAGGTTGAATTTGGAAGTTTTCAGTTGAAAAAAATTTCATGCATATCTCACATGCTTGCCATGCATCTATCCAGTATTTCGTTGTTGCTTTTCTCACTGCTTCCATTTCTATCTATTCCATTAACCTCTCTTACTGTTCACTAATCCTGTTCCCCCACTATGCCAAGACTCCTATGAAAACAAAATTTTGAGTTATTTATTTCAGATACTGCATTTTTATGTTTTAGAAGGTCCTTCAGTCCAGTTGTATAGATTCCAAATCTCTGGTGAACTTTTCAACATCTCCATCTACTTTATCCTCCTTTCCTTTCATTTTTTGAGCATTTTAATAATAATTATCTGAAAATTGTTCCTATTAATTTCAATATCTGGTTCATCTTACATCTGTTACCTGGTTTCTTTTTGATATTAGCCATAAGGTCTTATCTGCTCACATATGTTGTAAATTAGAGTTTTCTGTTCATCATAAATAAAAAAAAATTGCAGAGATTTTAGAAAATGTTTTCCTCCTCAAGACGTCACTCTCTTCATATGTAACAGACACTATAGGGAGTTGATCCTAAAAAAATCAGGATATGAGCTATATCAGTGTGGGGTTATATTTGTAGAGAACTCAGTCTGGCTCTGACTCTCCCCTGTTCTTAGGGTATGGCCCTGCAGGACTTTCAGTTAAGGACCTGGTGAGTGTTTGCTACTTCAGGCCTGTAACACTGCAGAAGACTCAATGCTATCATTCAGAGGTTTTCAGTTTATCTCTTTAGGAACATCCGCCATTGGTTAAGGCAAATGTCTTAAAGAGAAGACTGGTCATATATTTAAAACTCCTAAGCCTCCAATTTTCTCACTTTAATCTACTATGACTGCCAAATTTTCTTCTGATTTCTCTGTCCTGGAATGCCAGCATTTTTCAGGGACTAGTCCTAGATTCTCAGCTTCTAACTCTGCCCTGAATTGATAAATATGCCCCAGAGTAAAGCAGTTATAGAAACACAGTGTCACTTCCTCATTCCCTTGGGGGTTTTCCATCCTTCCCTGTTTTATTTTCAAGCTCTTTCCTCTAGAGAGTTTTTTATCTCTTAAGCACCTAAAGTCTGTGGTAAACTTCATTAAGTTTGAAAAGACTTTTGAATAGTTCTTTAGCATCCAGCACTATCTGAAACTCAGCAAATATCTTGTGGTAAAACTGAACTTCTTTAGTCTCCATAATCGCTAGAAGTGTGTTGATTTTTCTTTCTCCCATCAGCCACTCTCTGCCTGGGGAAATGCAGAGCCCTCAGGCTCTGTTCTCAGAATTAAATAAATTAATGAATAAAATGAAAGAAATAAATAGAAACAAAGAAAGGAAGAAAGGAAGGAAACAAGCTATGGATCCCACACATCTCACGCCATGAATTTTAGTCTATTTAGTTGTTGTTACTTTTATGATCTATTATGTCTTTAAAAATATAATTTTAAAAATTATTCAACTTTTTAGTTACTATCAATAGAAGTATTGGACTACTTCAATCTACCACATTTCACCTGGAAACAAAAAAACCCAATGCTCATTTGGTGATTTTTAAAAATATAGTCTCAAGGCAAAATAATAGGGGTGGCAATCCTATGTGAGTTCCACAAATATGGGGTTTCTGAGATTCCCTGGTATAACACATTATACATTATCTAAAAGTGTTGCATTTCATGATTATTTTTAACATCAGATGGTTCTACTTGAATATAACATATTAGATTTCCAATACATTACTTATGAGTATTCTATTGGAAAAACAAAAGAAGAATTTGAGGTTAGAAATAAATGCATTTCAACAATGTCAAGGAGATATGACTTTTTGATTCCTAGACAGTTTTTGCTATTTGTATAGAGAGAAATATTACCCTAATAGAGGAGGATTATATATTGTACACTATTTTGATCAAAATATATCTTAATAAAATCTAAATCTATTAACTCTTTCTAAATCTATTTATCTACCCTTTTACTTTATAATTTGGTGGTTCTACTACACAAAAAGATGAGGGTTTGTTGAAACCATCAATTGTGGTTTTTCTTGTCTGATGTTAGCTGTGGGCTTGTCATATATGGCTTTTATTATGTTGAAATATGTTCCTTCTATGCTTAAATTAAGTGTTTTTATTGTGAATGTATGTTAAATTTCATTATCATTTTTAAGTGTGCTTGGTTAAATGAATCACTGGAAAAATTATGACATTCAAACATATACATCTGATCTCAGGGCAGTTAAAACCTCACCTGTCACTTTGAAAGTTAGCCATGTCCAACACTTGACTAAATGCTACATAATTACACTCACCACATTCTGGGGATTTTTATTATTCTATTATCATGAATGATTATATATGTTGTTATCAATATTTTTCATTTCATGTTGAGGCATTCTTAACCTTTTATTAAAGTTCACTGCTTTATGAAATGAAGGCCATTACAGGTTACACAGTCCATAAGTAACAATATTGAAAACACAATTATGCACTCATAAAAATTCAGAAATAACAAAAACAAACTGCACAAACATTAAGTCAAAACTAATCTGAATTTGGTTTAAAAAGAAGTAGTTGAGTGAAAGTGTATGTGCATGAGATTCACTTTAATGTAAAGAAAGTATAGAACATTCGCACTTTGGATCTTGCCTCACAAGTGAATCTCAGGGGCCATGCGAATAGTCCAGAGGGGTATCAGAGGTATTGGACTAAGAACGGCCGTCTGCCATATCAATAAACAAGAAACAAAGGCTGTTGTGGCCATCAGCCATCAGCCACCTCAGCCACTACAGCCACCCTGTTCTGAGCCCTGAGGGAACTCAGGGTGGAAACAAGATACCAGCTCTCAAGCTATCAGCCTCTGCAGCCACCCTTGTACGGTGCGCCCAGAGGAGGCTGAGGATGACAAAGCACAGGATAGGTTTCTATCACCAGGATGGCACCTAAAGCCAGGAGAGCACCTCAGCTATCTGGCCCCAGATAGCTGAGGTGCATATCAAAGGAAAGAGTTCAATGAGCTTTGACTTTGCATTTTCCCATACCCAGAAAAGCACTAAATTCCTTAACTTGAGATACCTGGTTTTCCTTAATTAACAGTATCTTTTGATACTGTTCCCACTACCTGGACTCTATATAGGAGTCTTCCAAAACTCCTATATATCCCGGCTCCTCCTTTACCTCTTTGGAGCCCTCCCTCGGAGCGATCTGAGAGTCCTGTCTCCTGGGCTTGAAGTGCTCAGAAAATCCGCCCAATAAAACATAAATATGTAATTCTCAACTTCTAGGTTGCACATTTTTTTTCAGTCAACAATTTAAATTCTTATATTGAGAAAGGCAAGGACTTTCTTCATTAAATGACTAATAAATCAGCTCAAGAGCAGGCTAGGTCCTAGCGCCAATAGTACATAGCAATACACAAAGTACCATATAGGCTTTCAGTAAAATACTGAATAACCGACAATGAAAGCAATACACATGTCCATTTGAAAGAATAATAAGGATAAATTGAATAAAATCCTCCAAGTATGTAATAGTTTCTCCCAAAAGGGTAAAACAGTCTTCTCAATATGGCAATTTTTTTGGCAAAGTTTAGAAGTGTTAGATAAAACATATGTCTTACCTGATTCCTCAAAGTCGATGTTGTAGGATTTCCAGGTTTCAGTTATGCGAAGAAGATTCTCCTCCATGGCTTGAATGTCCATGGAGGGGCAGTTGCATTCTGGAAATCTGGGACCACACTGACACCAGCAGTCATTGTCCTTGCAGATAAACTCTCCCTCTGAATTGCAAGCAATGTAGCTCAAAGCTGCTTGTACAAAACGCTCCTGAAGGTAGTCTGGAAGGAGTACTTGCAGCCCTTAAAGAACAAACCAAAACAGTAAGTTTACTCTGATAAGGAAAAAAGCATAATACGTATCTACATATTCACAAAAAGTCAAAATTTGAGTATATTGTTATGTATTTATGCATATTTTAAAACCATCATTAGAAAATTATCGAAGTCTGTAAAATTGCAAATATTTATAATTCTTTTTAATATATACTGACTCCATGAACTGCTCAAGAATCCTGGAAACTGGGACTTCCCTGGTGGTTCAGTGGTAAAGAATCTGCCTTCCAATGCAAGGGACGCAGGTTTGATCCTTGGTCCGGGAACTAAGATCCCACATGCCGCGGGGCAACTAAGCCTGCGTGCCACAACTACTGAGTTTGCGGCCTCAACGAGAGAGCCCATGTGCTGCAAACTACAGAGCCCATGAGCCCTGCAGCCTGCACACTGCAGTAGAGAGAGAAAACCCTCACGCCACAACTAGAGAGAAGCTGCGTGCCACAGCGAAGAGCCAGCCCACAGTGAAAAGATCCCACACGCCTCAATGAAGACACCACATGCCACAAATAAGACCCGAGCCACAACTAAGACCCGATGCAGCCAAAATACATAAATAAATTAAATAAATTAAAAAAAAAAGAATCCTGAAAATTATAGAGGTGTTTAATATCTCAAACTATTTGATTTTGTTTTTTAAACTGATTTGATTGGCATTTGACTTAATTGATCAGAATATTTGGTTATTTTTATATAATGTAGATAGAACCTAGCTTCCCATACTTTTGAAAAGAGATGTATGCATTTATTTTACACTACTTGATTTCAAATAGTTTTCAATATTTTCATATACCTTTAGCTCATGTTCTATCAGCTCACATCTACATAGATATCAAATACAAAGGGTTTGTGGCATCAGCAAAAGAGTTATGAAATATTGCTATAATGCTTATCTCATGCCACTAACAACACATAACTTTATATGAGTTTATTTTTCATACAATCACTTAGATTGACTACAGGGAAGCTATTAGACTGATTTAATTATTTCACAGTTTATTTCCTTGTCATATATTAAGACAGCCTTAGTGATACAGTTTATTTCTTTTCTACAAGCAAGTTTAGTAAATTTGCTAACTCTTAAGAAAATATAAAAAATGAAAGTAAGGCTATAAAATTAACATTTGGAGATCTCTACTAGTTTTACATTTTAGCATTTCTTGCTATGGAGAAAAATCTAATCAAAAGGGTAAATATTCAATGTAATAAAATAAACATAAAAGTAAGGGAAAACTTAGTCAATATCTAATTGCTATTTACTACAAAATTTGATTTTTATAACTTTTACATGTCTCCTTTCTAACAAAAACAAAAAACACAATTTTTTGATACAACCATCATCTATGAGATTAATTCAACTAAAATCGTGAATTAGCATTTAGGAAAAAATTCTACTTTGTAACTATCTTGACAATTATACCTATCTCATTCTTTCAGATTAGTTCTCCCATAGGTGGGTCAGGAAAAGTACTTTTAGCACTTATATATTTACTTTATTATTCATTTTAATTTTACCTCAAATAAATAACATTTATGGAATGCCTTCCATTTGGAAGAGACGTTCTAGGGAAAGTACAAATATGAAGATGACCGAAACATATCCCTGCCCTAAAGGTACTTGCAATACACTTAGGAAAAATAAAAGAAGTAATATAATATGTAATATTAGAAGTATGTAATAATATTATACAATAGTACTTAATAACTACTAGAGTTGGGTTACAGATATTTCACTAGGTATGATTAATTGTTCCATAAAAAAGGTAAACTGGAACAGTATTTGACACGTGGATATGCTTCAACATTAAGAGAGGTTTTTTTGTGGCATAGGATAATACATTAACAACATCACACACAAATGAACTGTGGAATATATTTTTTAAAATAGCAACTAGCAGTATTGTTTTAATACATATACAGTATAAGAATGCAATGAGTGAGTTGCTTAGAAAAATAAATCTAGAGTAATGTTATTGGGGTTCCCATAACAGGGTGAAGTATATGGAATTAATTCATTTGTATTTAAATGATGTTTAACAATGAAGGTACTCTGAGTGGTACATTATTTTGATATAGAAGATATAAAGAAAAAAGATCAGTTTAGACAGAAGACTAAAAAATATCTAAACTAAGGAAATGGTGATCAAAAGGCAGTTTAGGAGACAGGAGAAGAGGAGTTAGAATCTACTAGACACTACTTTATTTGATGTAAGGCAGGTGAAATATGTCAAATGACCTGAAGGAATAAAATGATAAAGCTAGAAATATTCTTAAATGATTAGTCCCGTGGGTCACCAAATTACTGTATAGTTGAGAAATATCTAGTGATTGCTTCTGACAATTCTTCCATTCAGTGTTAAAAACAAAGTCAGAGTCTCTGTTAATACGACTCAGGAGTCCAAATATACTTATTTTAATACTGCATGTTTTAACATCTCAGGTAACTGTAAGTCTATGGACCAGATATATGGAACCCGCTGATTATGTCAACCTTAATTTTATAAAAAAGCACCTCCCAAAACAAAAAGAAATTCGAAGAATTTATGTTACATTTAAAATGTCATAAACAAAGTCATAATTGTCATAATTTTCAGTCTGTAAAAATGATAGTGCCTTTGCAGAAATAGAGAAGGCTGGAAAAGTAATTTGAGGAGGAATGATTGGTGGCAAGAAACGATGAGTTCAGTTTTAGACATACAAGGATTTCTGCTGTATTATCTGTCTTATCTATCTATCTATCTATCTATATCTATCATCTATGTATTTATCTATCTCTAAAGAAAGGAAACTGACATTCTGTAAAACCCGCACTAAAAATAACAAAGATTTTTTGGAAAAGAGCTCTACAGACAGACCACTCAAAATTTTATAATTTTATAACTAGACCACTAATGTAAACAATAACTGATACCTAGAGAGAAAACTTGAACTGCCTTGGTAGACAACTCAGAGGGACTGGGGGCTGTCCTATAAACCTTTTTTTTTTTTTTTTTTTAGGTACAAAAACAATAGAGTACAAAATACTGATAAATGAATTGATAGAGCTAGACTTTATGGGGTTTTTTTTGCTAGAAATATAAATTAATATAAATTATTTCAATATAAATTATTTGCCTTCCTTTAAATTTTATATGTGTAAAGCTTTGAGAAAATTTGTTCCAACATATCAATAAACAATAGGAAAGAAAAAATATTTTTAAGCAATATCATCAGATTTTTATTACAAGCAAAAGATAATTGCATGGTGTCCCATCTTTAAAAGTTACATTAAATCTTCTATTTGATAATAATGCCATCCTTTGCCAATTTTGGTGAAATAAAACATTAGGAACTAACTGATCCGGAAAAGTATTTGTTACCTAGTCATATGGATCATTCACTTTCTGGGAATTTTCCTAAAAAGTTACTGCCAAGATTTTATAACTTTTAATTACTACTGTTACCCTTTCACTCAAATGTACCTTGCTTGATATGTTAAATTCATAAGAGGTTGAGGAAATTGGAATATCGTTAATTTCAATATGTATTTGCTCACACTTCTTATGAATTACTTTTTGTCATATGTTTTAAATATATTTTATTAACAATTTAGAGTTGTAGATATGGATATTTCAGTTTTTTTTTTTTTAATGTCTGTTCTGTACCCTAATTGGCAAAGCCAGACAGACAAGTAGGTAAATCCAGCTTACTCACTGCCAGAAAACATTTCATTTCATTTGTTTTCAGTCAAAATCAGTGTGTTAATGTGTAATGCAGCTCTCTGACATCTCATTTATGAATGTCAATTCCAATGTTAAGTCATGGAATTCTTTCTGAATTTGTTGCCTAATGCTGTAGCTTCAATAATTCTTACTGATGCTTTCTTTGCTCTGATAAAATTCTACTTCAGGAGTAATTCTTCTTCTTCTACAAGAGTAGAGTTTTGGAAGAAGAAGGTCAATACTGAAAAACTCTTATAATTCTAGATTCCTCTCAATAATAGAGGTGAATTCAGAAGATCTCCAAATGGGTCAAACACTGATTCTAATGCTTCACCTTGTGCTTACAAACAAAACAGGAGACACTAACTCTCTCTTTCTCTCTCTCTTTCTCTCTCTCTCTCTCTCTCTTTCTCTCTCTCTCTGTATATATATATACATATATATATATATGTATGTATATATATATACGCACACACACACAATATGTCATCTATGTCTGTATCCATCTATCCATACCAACCAACTTACTATATAACTATATAACTAACTATATAACTATATAACTAATCTATATAACACAAAGACCTCTGGTGGTACCTCAATAAAAGATTCTTCAGAGACACAAGTTTTTCCAATTGCCATATACAGTGACCCAGAGTTTTTTATACCCTTTAAAGAAATGTACATTGGTAAGTTTATTCCAGAGTTTGTGAGTGCTTTGCATTCTTTTTCAAAGTGGAGAAAAGCTACTTTTAAAGGTAGATTGAAAGGTGAATCAACCTGATACTTGTACTGTAAGTACAGATGAAATTTAAGAAAGAGTACAAGGGGAATTGAGGGTCTCAATATTGATTTCCTAATGTTATGTTTGGAAGGATCTTTGTTCATTGGGGTACAAATATAGTTGCAATAGACAACTGAAAATATAGGCCTAGCCGATAAAAAAGGTGAAAGAGATGCAGATTTCTGCCTTACAAAAATTGAGGAGAGTAGAAATAGTAGTTATATAAGGAGTATTGATTCATTTATTCCTTGTGTTAATTTTTCTTCAAAGAAGATTGGAGGATGAAGTTTTGTGTTTATAATATAATATTTTTAAAACTGAACACAGTGATTCACAAAGAATAAGAATCAATAAATAGTGTTAATAAATAAAATTTAATAATAAATTAATTGAAATAAACATATTTGATATAAACATTCTTTGTCTTTTTCTATTAAAGTTAATACTCTGATGGAAAGTTAATACACACATTTAAAAAGGAGTGACTAGTAGAGAATTACAAGTAATATTGATAGATTGGGTTTCTATTTAAATTAGAGAAAATATTTCAATAACTGTAAATCTAAAATTGACAATGATAAATTGGATAGCATTTAAAGTTTAAAAATGTTAAGTGCTTTCTTTGTGATTTTTATACAATTTAAAATGAATGAAATTCATTTATTACTTAGGGTAAATTTAACTAGCCTGATGCCATTACATTTTTTAGATGGAAAAGTTGAGGAAAAATGGCATATTTCTGAAACTTTTAAGCATTTTTATGTAAAACTCAATAATGTAAATACAGATCTAACCTCTGCAATTAAAAAAGGTAGACTAGAAAGAACAACTCAGAACTACCCCTTTGATCAGTCAACTTAATTTAGATGATCTGTCATCACAAAGACATTTCTGAACTTATTCAACTAGTACGTGTTTAAACATGTGGATTCACAACCTTTCCCTGCCTGTATGAATGAGTGATATACACATCCTTATAACCAGTTAGGATAATATGTATTTGTTAAAATTATTATTTTAAAAAGTCCTCTATTGAATTATCTCACAAATACAGTAACAGAGATGATAAATTACCTTTATCACATAATGTATCTCTATAAATGAAATAATGCAAGTATAAGTATTTTGTTAATATATTCTTAAGTATATTTCTGTTTGTCAGAAGAGAAATGAAGCCTTAATTATCATATTAGGTTATATTTAAAATGTAAAACGTTCACATCACAGTATGCATAAATATGGTTATGATTTTTATCAGAATCTGTAAGGAAGAAGTCAAAGCTCAGGAGACCTATGGAAAAACTGCTACTTACTGAGACAATGATTACTGTATGGAAGAAAAATATTATCACAATACATTTTCAATTGTTATTGATAATTTAAGAAGTAAAGTGAATTTTGACATTCCCTTCATCTGGTCTAGAATGTTCATATCAGTTAAAAATTAGGAGATTAGCCTTTTATGAGAACTCTAAAAGCCTAGTACTGCACATACAGCTTGAAAGAAAGAAACAAAGAAAGAAACAACCAAACAAACAAAGAGAGAGAGAGAGGGAGGGAGGGAGGGAGGGAGGAAGAAGGAAGGAAGAGAGAAGAAAGAAATCACAACTGGATAACTGTCGTGCAGGCTCATAGAGAATTAATGAAATTTCACCTACATACCTTGCAACTGAATCTTATTCTCAGGACTCTGAACCAGAACAGAACTGACAGAATCTAGGTTGTCATAGTTACTGCAGCCAAGAGGACCCGTCCGTGTTTCTGTTACCTAAAGAACAAAACATCAACTTTATTTTATATACCAGACTTTACCATGTTCTTTCCATTCAATGTAGTTGTCACACACTGATATTATACATCTGACAGTAAATATCACTAAAAGGTCTAGGATCTGATACACACCAATAGTACACCTAAGCACAGAGGAGACAAATGACGCCCTTTGTCTTCAATTCCATTTCCTTCTCTTTGGCCAGTCATCCATCTTCAGAGAAAATAATGGAAGCCCTCTTTGGTCAACAACATCCTTCATATAAGCTCACTGATTTTACCCAAGATAAGACAGAGCATGCTTTTAGGTAGAGAGCAAGTTTGACTCATATGAGAATTATTTTTTGTTTGTTTATCTTTCCTCAATAAATCAAAACCATTTACCGGGCTACGGTCTAAAGACTGATATTATTATTGTATTCTTCTACTTAAAAATCTATAATTTCCCATTCTTTTATGGTGGTATCAATGTCTAAACTCTTCTGCTTGGCTTCCATCTGCCCCACTTCTCCCAGCACGCAGGCGATCTTGCTGTCCAGTTGGACTTTGTTAATTCTATGCCTTTGCTTATACAACATCCTTCACCTTATCCCACCTTTCTCCTTTTGGACTAATTGGTTTTCTCTATCCTCAAGATCAACGTCATGTTCAAACACCCACACAAAGTAGTCCCTAATGATTCCCACTTGCATTACTTCACCATTTCTATAAAGTTATGGTTTGCAGGGCCCAACCTTAGCACTTAATTATGGAATCACATATTGAAGAGTAATTTTTTTCCCATGGGTGTCTTGGATGGATGGTGTCAGGAGATGAGGAGGCATTTAATCAATTATGTCAGACTGGAAATTTGTCCTGAGGATATTTTTTTTAAAACCAAACATTTTAAAGCAGAGGAGTATTGGAATCATTTTTGTGTTTTAAAAAGATGTTCACAACAACCAGAATGGTTTGCAAAACATCATTCAGCTCATTTTATTTCGCAGTTCACAGCCACATAATGGCTTCCCATCTAGCTCAGGGTAAAAGCCAGAGCCCTTTTCCATGGCTAAAAAGATGCCCTATTTTCCAGCTGCCTGTTACCTCTCTGAACTCATCTCTCTTCCACTTTTCCTCATTTACTCCATTCCAAGAACACTGGCTTCTTTGCTGTTCCCCAAACACATGCTAGGTATCCTCCTGCTTCATGATTTTTGACTTCCTGTTCCCGAACCTGGAATGTTCTTCCTCGAAATATTTCTAAGCTCACTCATTCACTTTCTTCAAGTTTTTGTTCAAATGTCTCTCTCTCTGGACTTCTTGGACTAACCTATTTTAAATGAATATACCTTCCCATATTTCCCTCTTCCAACCATTATTTCCTTTGCTCCTTACATTGTTCTATCTTTTCCACAGAGGTTTTCAGCTTCTAACATGCTGTATAATTTACTCACTTAACATGATTATGGGCAACACCTCTTATTAGAATGCAAGCTCCACAAGTGCAGAGAATATTGCCTATTTGTTTACTGAAGTATTCACGGAACATATTATGTTCTGGTATAAGCTCATAGGTATTCATATTGAGACAAAGAGAAGCGGAGAGTGTGAGGGGAAAACCAAACCAAGGAAGATGTTAAGGCCTTTATCAAGATGATGAAGGTCTGAATGGAGCAGTGGCAATATGATTTATCTGAAGAAGATGGATTTTGAAAAACAATTAGAATAGGCAAGATTATGAAACATTGAAAATGTACATGATGGGAGGAGGGAAATGCAACAGAAGTTTCTAGCATAAGTGATAACATTAAGATATGAGGCAAAGAAGCTCCACTGTGAAGAGAATGTAAGGAAGCCTGGTTTTGATTATTTTGACTCTGAGTTGAATAACACTCTTAGTTGGAAACATCCAGTAGAAGAAGTGACAATGTAGATATATTTCTTAGAAGTTACATCGAAGATGGGATTACTATTTTAGGAATCAAAAACTTATAGGTGATAGTCAAAGATAGGGCGATGGACACTTTAGCTCAGGTGCATGGAGGGAAAGCATAATTGTATCATGACAACTCTACCACATTTTCTAAACAACGAGTCCGTTAGAATAACCGAGATTGGCTATGAGCACACAGCAACAATTGGGAATGTGATTTACTCTTTCTCTAACACCACACTGACTTTGTAGTCCTCTACTGCTGTTCTCCAGTGGTGACACAGAATATCCCTTATTTTGTTCAGGAAAATAATTTCTGATGTTGCTATGTGTCACATACATGCATGTGCATGTATACGTGTATATGGTTAATATTAAATATAAATGATTAATCACAAATGAGTAAAAGGAAGATTAAGGTACCAAAGGAAATATTTAGAATTTAAGATCATTTACATCTTCATCTTGTCCTATCAAGTAGCTTAACTATTTTCCCCCAACACACACAAATGTATACACACCACATTAATATAAAGAAATTCCACTGTTTGTCATTTTTAAGGAAGTTTTCTAAATAAAAGTGGCTTAAAGCACATACTCATTGACATAAGAGATCTTAGAAATTGGTATGCAATCTCCTGAACACTTAACCGTTGAAAGAGGATAAATAGTATTATTTTATCTCATTACAGACAGTCCCTTATATTCAGTTACTGTGTTCTTGAGAATAAATTCAGGAGATGTAAATAACAGTCTTATAAACTTAGAGGTTTGAATATCTCTATCTACCTCTATAGCTATAGATCATTTTATTCCCTTACCTTTCACAGCATACAATAATAAAATATAGTATACCCTACTGATGACTTAATTTTGTTCTTTACCATTCACAGCTGACTTCACTGATCATTGTCTGATTTAATATAAAAATTCACAAACTCTAGCACATTCAATGATGCAAATCCATTTTTCCAATTGTATTATATTTTAAGAACCTTACATGTCAGCATTAATAAATGTGCCAATACTTATTTTATATGTTCAATACTAGTGAAAGGAATAAAAATGAAAAGAAAGTAATAAAAACTAGCTTATCGTACAAACAGTTCTATAGAGATGTTAACTCTACCAAAAAATGAATTGTGTAGTTGTGCCACAAAGAGCTTGAACTTTTGTTCATCAGCTGACAGATGAACATCTGATTTTGGAGTCTCCATATATAATGTAACAAAGGAAGAGTTATTCAATAGCTAAACTTAAAAATGATTAAGGGCTTCCCTGGTGGTGCAGTGGTTGGGAATCCGCCAGCCAATGCAGGGGCACAGGTTCAAGCCCTGGTCCGGGAAGATCCCACATGCCACGGAGCAGCTAAGCCCATGAGCCACAACTACTGAGCCTGCGCTCTAGAGCCCACGAGCCACAATTTCTGAAGCCCGCGTGCCTAGAACCTGTGCTCCGCAACAATAGAAGCCACCGCCAATGAGAAGCCCGCCACGGCAACGAAGAGTAGCCCCGGCTCGCCAAAAGCCTGCATGCAGCAAGCAAGACCCAATGCAGCCAAAAATAATAAATAAATGTTAATTAATTGATTAATTAACTTAAAAAATAACTCTAAAAAAATGATTAAGACTGACAATAACCCAGTACTGATAGCATTCAGTGTTTTCATAAATGACATATAGAATGAGAAAAAACATTTTTTTTCACTTATCTGTTGGTGAGAAGATGTTGAAACAGGGAACATTGTTTTTAGGATACAAAAATGATGTCCTTTTTGAGGTGTTACATTGATTTGTGGTTTTATCTGAATATTATGAGGAAAATTAATGTTCTTGAGGGGCTGGGAAATTGAAAAGGGGAGTGGAATGTACAGAAATGGAAGACATGGCTAGGCCAGCTGTGGAATGTAAATTCAAAACTTTTCAAAATGTATTTAGCACAAATTTGTCTTCAAAATGTAACAAATGTGCTCTTCTCTAATTGACCACTTATGTGAACTGTGTTTAAATATATTGTTAAAATTCAGAAAGGATATTAAAAGTATAATAAATGGAAAAAAATGCCCATGTTTTCATTTCAACTTTTCCTATATTGTTTCTATTTCGTTTCATTAAACTGATGCCTATTATTTTCACAGTTGGAGAATTTTACAGAGAGTAAAAGAAAATAAATAATCTTCCTAATTCAAAGAGACGACTTGGAAGTAATTATGTAAACAATAATATAAATTCAACTTTATTTAGGTTAAAATAAAGTGGTATAGATAATTCAGTTGGAAATAAAAAGTCGTTGTTATTTTTGATCAAATTTTCTGAGTCTTACACATTCTTAAGATAATATCATGCCACAACAATGCATTGGAGTTATAAAATTAATTCAGCAAGAATTAGTTGAAGAAAAACTATCTCAAGCAAAAAAATAAACTATCTCAAGGAAAAAAAAAGAAAAAAGTTAAAACAATGAAAAAAAAGTGGGACAAAAAAAGAATAAACAAACAAAAACACATCACATTCCTAAAGGAAAATAGAACTACTAGTACTATAGTACTATTAGAGAGTCCATTGTCTTAAAATTAACACATTATATATATTTAAAATATTTCCAGTCAAAATCATAATCATGTTATATAATTTGAAGAAAATAGACTTAAACGAGAATGCTCAGGTCACCATCATAACTCCACTGCTTACTAGAGAGGAACCGATCTAAGATTCAAGTTTCTGTCTGGTGAAATGGGTAAAATTTTCTTACAGTGTAAAGAGGTTGTGAAGAAAAATGAGATAATCCATGATATGTGCTTATCATGGGCCTGGACCACAGTAATGATTTCATAGTAAATGTAAAATGTGTGTAAATGTTTACTATTAAAAGGCAGAGGCACAATAACTCTATGGTAAACTTACTGGAATCATTCATAGCCCACCTCTCAATTAAGGCTGTAAAATCCTATTATTTTTTCTGACATCAGTGCTGCATGTTAACATTTTTCTCTGTAGACAGAGAAAGGGTGCCTGTGTTTTAGAACATCCTAAATCAAACTAACCCTTAAATGAGGCTATGCACAAATTTTGTATGTCACATCGATAAGCAAATCAAGTACAATATAGTAAGAATAATCCACAACAAGACTAAATCAGAAATATTGGTATAGAAAAAACAATGGGTTGTTCAACTGCATAGAACAGAAAAGAACATGAACGGAAAAGAACAGCAGCAACTATACTGAAAATAGAAAAAGTTTCCTTATCTCTAGTGTAAGAGACAATCAAGGAGTCTCTCAAAAAAGTATGCTTGTATAAGAAAATCTTTATCCACACTGAATGAAAAAAGTGAAAGAAAATGTATACGCACTTTGTAAAATTATACATACACACATATTATAAATAGCTCTGTGAACCTCCTATTGCTCTAAGCTTTTTTCAAAATGAAACAGTTTTAGTTCACCATTTTAATTGAACTGATTATTGTTTATCAACAACATAATAAAATGCATGATTGTATGAACAGTGTATCTCTTATTGCAAATCTGTAAATATACATTTTTTAAAGTTTATAATGTTCCTAGAAATTTTATCTGAAATCAAGAGGGAGAAATATTTTTACCTCCTAAACTCAAAGAAAGACAGGAATGTGTCTATTCTCTATTACAATGACTTGTTATCTATAAACTATTTATTGATCATATGATAATACATATGGAATAGCAGGATTATCGTTTGTTCCAAAATGTCATTTTTAATGACAAAATTAATAAATATGCATGTTGGAAATTCAAGCAATGAAATAAATTGAAAAGCCCAGAGGAACAACTACTTTCCCCTGATTATATATTTGTCCTCATCTTTTTATCAGACTTGAAAATGGTTAAAATTAGGAGCAACTGCTATTCATGGCCATCGTTTATTCACAGCACCAAATTTTCATGTGCTTACATTTTTACAGCCATTTTCTCCTTAAAAAATATTGCATTTAATTTGTTTCAAAATTATATTAGAGTATATTGAAACAGTTTTTGAATAATTTCATATCACCATTGATTATGTATATGAAACAACAGAAGTATAGAAGCTAAGTACAATCTGGCTCATTTACAAAGAGTTATGTGCAGAGAGAGGATCTAGTGTCTCCCTTGTGGATTTGATTATCTCTTCTAGAGACCTACATCTTAGCTAGATAATACAAAAGAAATGCTAATATTTAAGATAGGATCTTGCCTATCTCATATTATAGTAAGAGAAATGCATTTATACAGGGGGCTGGGGTAGAAGGAGCAGTGAAATTGGTTACTGGTACCTACATCTGGATGAACTGCAGTACCACATACTGTGGACCACATTCTTTTTTTTTTAGTGTGGACCACATTCTTCCGTATTTCATTCAAAAATGCCATACAGGGCTTCCCTGGTGGTGCAGTGGTTGAGAGTCCGCCTGCCGATGCAGGGAACACGGGTTCGTGCCCTGGTCCAGGAGGATCCCACATGTCGCGGAGCGGCTGGGCCTGCGCGTCTGGAGCCTGCGCATCCGGAGCCTGTGCTCCGCAACAGGAGAGGTCACAACAGTGAGAGGCCCGCGTACCGCAAAAAAAAAAAAAAAAAAAAGCCATACAATATATATAGTACACTTCAAATGCCACTTCTTCCAGAAATAATCTTTTTAATCTTTAATCACCTAACACACTTAAAAATTTTTTTTGTTAAGAATAAATTAGAGGACATCAACCATATTTGTCTCATATTGAACTTTCAATGTCTTAACAAGTTTTCTCACTTAATATAAGAACTGGCAATTTTTTTCAAATAAAAATATATTATTGTATAAATTTTTCCTCAAAAGTTATTCATTTTACTATCTCTTTCTTTATTAAAAAACATCAGTTAGCATCATTGAAATCTAATAAGTGACTCATATCCAGAATATATGAAGAAATCTATAGGACTTCTGGTTTCCAGTTCTGCATATATGGAGGTTGGAAGTCACTACTCCCTCCTAACAACAAGTCAAACCCTGACAATAATAAAAACAGACTGAACAATCAACAACTCTTCTTGGACCCATCAGAGAAGGAAGCAAACTGCTACCCACAAGATTGGAAAGACAGGGAATACAGGGAGTCACAGCTCAGAGTAGAAACTTGAGAGTTGAAACAAGTATGGAAATCAGTGCTAAGGTAAGAAAAACTGAACTTCCACTGACAAATGGCTACAGAGTAAGTGTGTGGAAAAGTCTGGGAGTTAAAAACTCCAGAGGGACCCAGTCATAAAAAGAGTCCTCATCATATTTTGAGATTTACCTCCAGGGGCTCAGTCAGGTTCCTACAGTAAATATTAAAGAAAAGTCCCCTCTTGCTTCCCACAGTGCGAGGGGAAACGGAACCATTTTGAAATACTGTGGAGCACTCTGCTCTCCTCTGCCCTCAGGGGAAACTAGTTAACCAGAGCCTAACTCTCTGTGGGACTTTCTGAGCCTAACTGACCTAGGGGAAGGGGAATACCTAATTCCAGCCCACTTTAGCCATCTTGTCCCACTCCAGGGGTGAGGAAGAAAAAAACTGAGAAACTCTCGTGAAGTTTACAGTCCAAAGGCATAGGCTCCATAAAAGACAGACCAAACTATAGGACCATGGAATGCTTCCCCTTCCCCACACCTCATCATCACATTACTAAAGGCCTGTTTATAGTAGCTCCTTTTACCCAGTACATCATGTCCAGCTGTCAAGAAAAAAAGTACAAGTTATACCAAAAGGCAAGAAACACAATCTGAAGAGACAGAGCAAGCACAAGAACAAGGCATGACAAAGATGCTGGAATGATCAGATCAAGAACTTAAAACCACTATGATTAATATGATAAGGGCTCTAATGGATAAAGTAGACAGCATACAAAAACATAGACGATATAAGCGGAGAGATGGAAATCCTAAGAAAGAATGGAAAAGAAATGCTAGAGGTAAAAAGCACTGTAACAGAAAAGAAGAATGCCTCTGACGGGTTCATCAGTAGACAGGTCTGAGGAAAGAATCTCTGAGCTAGAGGATATATCAATAGCATCCTCAAAAATCAAAAGCAAAACCAACAAAGACTGATTAAAAAAAAAAAACAGAATAGAATATCCAAGGATTGAGGGACAACCACAAAGGGTGTGACACAAACATAATGAGAATACCAGAAGAAGAAAGAGAACAAGGAACAGAAAAAAATATTTGAAGCAAGAATGACTGAGAATTTCCCCCAAATTAACGTTCAAGATCAAACCACAGATCCAGGAAGATCAGAAAACACCAAGTAGAAAAAAATGCCTAAAAACGATACTAGCCATATCATTTTTAAATTACAGAAAATCAAAAATAAAGAAAAAATCCTGAATGAAGCCAGAGGAATAAAATACGTTACCTATAGAGGAAGCAAGATACGAATTACATCTGGCTTCTCCTCAGAAACAAAACAAGTAGACATTGAAATATTTACAGTGAAATATTTATGGTGTTGAAAGAAAAAAACACCAACCTAGAATTTTGTACCCTACAAAGTTAACGTTCAAAAATGAAGGAGAAATAGACTTTCATACACAAAAATTGAGGAAATTTGTTATCAGTAGACTTGCCTTGCAAGAACTATTAAATGAAGATCTTCATAAAGAAGAAAAAATATTATAGGTCAGAAACTCAGATCTATATAAAGTAACAAAGAACATCAAAGAAGGAATATGTGAAGACAAAATAAAAACTTTTTATTTTTCTTATTCTTCATTGACCTAACTGATAATAGTTAATTCAAAATAATAATACCAAAAATGTATAAATTATGTATGTTTACATATATATCTTATGAGTATATATATCTTATGTGTGTATTGCATATACATATATACACATATGTGTATATATATATAAGTGAAATGAATGACAAAAATGATAGAGTAATACAAGGGATGGGAGGGAAAGTTAAGCTTATTTTGTTATTATAAGGTACTCACACTACCCATGAAGTGGTATAGTGTTATTTGAAAGTGGACTTGAATTAGCTATAAATGTATATTGCACACTCCAGGATGATGACTAGAAGATGTTAAAAAAAAAAAAGAATTATAACCAATATGTTTCAGAAGGAGAGAAAATGGAATAATATAAAATGCTCAATTAAAACTACAGAAGGCAGACAAAGAGTGGAGGACAAAAAAAGGAAAAAAGAACAAGGGCAACAAATAGAAAACATTAATGAATATGGTAGATATTAATGCAGCTATATCAATAATCACTTGGAACATCAATACGTCAATTAAAAGACAGAGATTGTCAAAATGGAGCAAAAAATAAGGCCAAACTATAGACTGTCTACAAGGAACCCACTTTAAATGTCAATCTACATATAGATTAAAAGTAAATAAATGGAGAAAAATACACAATGCTAACACTAATCAAAAGAAAGTAAGACTATAATTACATAACTCTCTTTTTTTTTTTTTTTTGTGGTACACGGGCCTCTCACCGCTGTGGCCTCTCCCGCTGGGGAGCACAGGCTTCGGACGCGCAGGCTCAGCGACCATGGCTCACGGGCCCAGCCGCTCCGCGGCACACAGGATCCTCCCGGACCGGGGCACGAACCCGCATCCCCTGCATTGGCAGGTGGACTCTCAACCACTGCGCCACCAGGGAAGCCCACATAACTCTCTTAATTTCAGACAGAGCAGACTTTGAAGCTAGTAAAGTAACAAGGGATAAAGAAGGGCATCACACAGATGAAAAGTCAACTCTCCAAGAAGATATAATAACACTTAATATGTATGTGCCTAGCAACAGTGCATCAAACTATATGAGGCAAAAATTAATAGAATTGTAAAAAGAAATGGATGAATCCAATGGCTTAGTTGGAAATTTCAACACCCTTCTATTAGAAATGGACAGGTACAGCAGGCACTAATGTAAGTAAACCTTACTTACAACTTACTGTTGTAAACGAACAGTAAGATGGCAACAGCAATACTTAAAAAAACACTTGACAAACAGACAACATTAGCATCTAATGATCATGAAACTCTGCAATTTCCTTATCAGGGAATTTAAAAGAACAATGAGGTAGCATTATCCATTCCCAAATGTCTTAAAATAGTATAATGATAGAATACGCCAAGTGCTGATAATAATGCAGAAGAAGTGTAATTCTTATACACTGCAGCTGGGAGTGTAAATTAGTACCACCTCTTACACTTTAGAAAATTCTTTGAAACTATCTACGTAAGCAGATGGAGGCAAATCTTATGAGCCCGACCTACAGCCAACAAAAATATGAACATGTGTGTAACCTAAAGGCACATGCAAAAAAAAAAAAGACACATGCAAATAGGTTCATAGCAACACCATTCTCAATAACCCCTAACAGAAAAAAAATCAAAATGTTAATCAATAATTCAATGTATAAGTAAATTGAGGATTTGAATACTGTACCACAATAATAATAAATTAAAGTCAATGGCACAGAATAACTTGAATGAATCTCACAAATATAATGTTAAGTGAAATAAGCCACATATATTATGCTTCCTCCAATATGAAGTTCAAAGTCAGACAAAAATAATTTATGATGTTACAAGCCAGGATGGTGGTAACACTTTGTGAATAGAAGTTATAGTAGAGGATACAGGGGGACTTCTTGGATTCTGGTAATGTTCTGTGTTTTATATAGATGATTGAAGTTCAAATGTGTTCCAATCTCAATACTACGATTGTGCACTTTTCTGTATATATGTTATATATGAGTAAAACATTTACCAATAAAAGTTGGTTAATATTATTCTCCTCATGAATTACATCAGGGCAGGTACCATGTCATCTACATCTACATCTGTATGGATATCTATGTATCTATCTATCTACCTATCAATTTATATTATATCTGTCTGTCATCTATCTATCCATCAGTCATCTATTTATACTACAATACTAGCTTGGATCTTTGCACATGTGTCCTTTCAAATTATTATTATAATGTGATTTTGTAAAAAAAAATGTGCTAAAATCTGACACTGAATGATTGTGAAAAACAAATGACTTATTTTTAGATTATTAACATAATAGCTTACTTAATCAAATTAAATCCCTTTTAATCATCTTAAAATATCATATTTATTTTATATTTTTTCAAGGCCACAATTATGTCTATTCTATAATTGCACATATGCACATGATAAATCAATTCTATACACTAGGCACTAACTTATAGATTAATCATTCATTTTTATTTTATAGTTACTCATAATTCCAAAATATATACTTATCTCTGATAAAAAGAAAATAGCCTTTTCCTAATAATCTCATCTATAGGTATAACAATCAAATTATGATTATATAAGCAAGCTAATTAAATATTCCATTTTTCCTAATGGGAATTAATTTTTAAGTTTACTTTGGTTAAAAGTTTTGAAATCCTTTGCAAATAAATCATTGTTTGATATTAAAAAGATAAGAGTTTACTGAATTTCTATAATTAATACTCAAAACAGAAACCCTAATAATGACAACAGTATCAGAAAAAGATCCCATGGGTCTCTTTGGAAAGACTTCTGAAAGCAACGATGTTTTAAACAGAATTAAAAGCACTATTTCCCAAGAGTAGAACGTTATTTGAGAGAGTAAATATACTAAGAATCAGGAGACTGAAACCCTCAAGATATTTTAATATCTTACTCTTTTTTCTTATCACAAAATTTTCTTTGTTTCAATATGGCAATTATAAAATTATAATCATCTGCTTCCTTTTTTTTTTTTTTTTTTTTTTTACTTATTTAACTGTAAACTCCCTATTCATAGTTAAACACAGTACCTGGCACGTGGTAGAAATTCAATAATTGTGAACCAAATTGGTGGATAAATATTTACCTTTTAGTTAGAAGTCTTTATTTAAAAATACTTTAACATTTTTGAGAACCTCTTGAAGAAAATGGAGCAGTGCTAGCATATATAAATTTTAGAGCTATCAGGAGTCTTAGAAATCATCTAGTCTCACCGTCTCATTACACAAATGAGGTATCTGGAACCTAGGGAAGTTTTACCATCTCCCTATCACATAAGTGAAATGAGCGCTGCAACTGGGTCTTGAACCTCCTGACTTATAAATCATATACCCATTCCAAATATCATATTGGCTTTCCAAGCTCTAGACTTAACGTTTTTGAAACTTTGCTTGTCTTAATTGATCTTACTCATTCTGTCTCTCTCTTTCACTCTCTCTACCAATAAAGTTAAAACAAAGAACAATTTAATTGGTCTGGATTGAAGTACAAGTCAATTAGCATGGTGTAGTATCTTGGTCATTCTCATGAACAATAAATATTGCTATGAATGTGCAGTCAATATAACTTTGATGGGAAGCCAAATGAGTTAGCTTTTATTCTAAGTATTAATTTATTAATGCTTTGAAATATAACTTCCCACATATTCTTAAATTACTCTAGCCCAGACTTCTGAAAAGAAAAATACAAGTGTTGATTAGTTTCTACTATGTCATAAAACAGTATGCTTGTTCTGTTCCTACACATATAGGATCTTTTACCATTGCATATGGCTAAATCTATCAAACAAAAAGCTTTAGAACATGTTGATACCAAAAAAAATGTAATTTTGTATATATAAATTTATATATATAGTATATGTTATAATTGATTATATGTGATAATTATATCATATGATATAATACTTAAACGTATAATTTTATGTATGCAGCTATATAAATTTTATATATTATAATATATAAACTATAGTTAAGTACATATGAAACTATATCATATGATATTATATATGATAATTATAAATTGTATATAATTAGAAATTAAATACATATATAACATCTGTTTCTTTCAAATGTGAATATTGAGTTAAAAGACATTTTACCATTTTTTTCTTCTGCCAGTCATTAATTTTTATTTCAAAATTTTACTAAGAACTTAACTTCAAACTTCAGTTCAATATAGTTCTATTTTTTTATCCTGCTGCAATATTTCTTGGCCTTAATATTTAATTAGAAATGAATTTTCAAACACATTGTTAACTATATGAAGCATATAAAAATATTCATATTGGAATGAATATATCAGTAGCAAAGACTTCCTTAATTTTTAAAATTATTTTATTACTTATAATAGTTTTGTGGGAAAAGTGCAAGTTTGCGTGTAAAATGTATGTTCTCAAGTGAAAAATACAAAAGTATATCAATGCTAAATTTCCTTGCATCTCCACACAATAATACACATGACAGTACATTATTCACAATTAATATCATGATTTAAAATATATTTGACACTGTCAATGTTTTTTGAACCTGCTCCAACAATTTAATCGACGTTTAAAATAGTACATGAGATACAATCAGTGCTCAGACGACTCATGTCTTTACATGAAAATCACAAACATGAATCAAAAATAAATTCAATGTAAAGGAGCAGTACCATTGTTGAATTATTTATCTATGCAAATGACTTTATATTGAAAACTATTTCCCCTAATTCAATTCCCCATAGTTTCAATAGATAACACACTATCAACTATTAGAATCATAGATTTATAGGATTGTGGGGTTTTTTGACACTTTAGAAAATTGAAGTATAGCTGAAGAATTGTATTCTTAAAAGCTATCTAGAGTTTATTCTAGGGAAGAACAGTGATACTTTAAATGTGAGGATAAAAAGTATAATTATAAACTATATTAAGTTATGTATATAAATTATAAAATATAAGGAATGAGAAACAATGTAGATAAAATATGTAAAATAAACTATTAAGTTTTGAGGAGAGTAATACAAAACACATGGCACACATTTAAATTAGGGAGAAAACAGAGTATGTCTTCTTGGAGAGCAATTGCTTCAGTGCAATTTCCACTTATACTAGCTACTGTGAGTCCAGGCATGGCTACAATGATTGACCTATTTTCTCATACCCTACAAATTATCCTCTATCAAAATAACACACATGTACATGACCCACAATCACCCCCAGGTAAACCTGTTGAGAAAGACTGTGTGTGCCCTTTGAGCACACGTTAAAATACAAAATTGCACAGGAAGCTAGAAAAGAGTTTTCTCAGGTTCTTAAAGTGTCTATTCAGTGTGATATGGAATAAGGTGAACTGGACACAATTTAGTCAGAAGAAGTCCAAATAACATCAGGACTCCTTTATGCTTAAACCATGGTTATCATGGAATTTAAATGTGTGGCAGTTGATTGGTCTTGGAGAGGCCAAATCTATATGCTCACCCTTACAGATGTTATTTTGATTTATTTTTTAAATAACACAAAGCTTAAGATCACAGCAATTTTAAGAAAAGTATAGCAAAAAAAAAGAAAAAGTTTTCATTAGATTTCTTTTCTTTTTGGCTTTCTGGGTCTTTTATTTGTACGTATGTATGTCTGTCACCCCCATGAATGGGCCCGGGAGGATCAACTGACCTCCTAGAACACTTCATGCAGTGAGGGGATGGGGTGAAGAAAGAAAGAAGGAAGTGATTCTGATGCAGGGGTCACCCTCCACCCCTCCTCACTGGTGCGGTTGGGCGGGGAGAAGGGAGGGCCTGATTGTCCTCGTGGCTCAGCGTTGCGGGAGACTGGGGCCGGGTGTGGAGGAGGAAGGGCCAGGCTGAAGGCTGGGCTGTTGGCGTCTCCTCCCACCGTTCACTCTGGGCTTGGGTTTGCCATGGCTTCCTTTGGTCCAAGTTTCGGCCTGGTGCTTAGTCCTGTGTCCTGTCTGGCTATTGGCCCAGAGGCCTTTTTATGCTGCTGCTGCTGCAGGGCCAGCTGCGTGGCCCAGATTCTCAGTGGCCGCATGTAGGCCAGCGAGCGGAACACCCACTGCTGGCAGTACGCCTCCAGGGTCTGAAAGGCCAGGCCCAGGCGTTCCCCCACAGTACGGTAGCAGCCTTCAGCCATCTGGAAGCCTTTCCAAGTCAGGCCCTCTTGGATCATGGTGGCTGCCAGCCCGTAGCCCACAGCCACACAGACTTCATCAGACTGAACACTGGATCAGGAACACCATGGACTGCATTCCATTCAGAGCTCCCATGGCCCCTCCTGCAAAGGCCTGGACATTGAACTCAAAGATAGTTTGGAGAGCACGGACCACATGTGGGGTAGGAAATACCTCACTGTCTCCTTCTCCTAGGCCACTGGCCCTCAGGAACCACTGGCCAGCACACTGGTCAGACATGATGCTATAGGACTGAGGCTGAGCGCTGCATAGTTGCAATAGCGGCCACTCCACAGCAGTCTCTCATAGGCCTCTTGACCCCAGCTAAGAATGGACGAAAATTTGGACCCTGGACCTCCTGTGCCCCACACAGAGCCGCCATCTTGACCATCACAGCCACAGCTGCCAGCCACAGTCCTCCAGAGTAAGCACTGGGGTCTGTGGTGACCCATCCATCATAGGTTTGGTCTGCATAGCCTCCATTCTCAATGAGTTCATCTTGGTCCTTGTCAAACTTCATTTCAGACTCCATCACAGCCAGACACACAGGCTACATGTCCCTCAGGAAGCACTGGTCACCCATCAGGTAACAGTCCCAATAAACCTGCAGCACAAACTTCAAGTTCAGGCCCTTCCAGTCTGCTATTAGATTTCTAACTACATATATATATATATATATATATATATATATATATATATATATATATATATATTTATAAAACTGACATCTTTTAAAAAGCTGCATTTGTGATAGTTATAACTGACAATGTTACATAAATGGTAACCTTGTACCTCATTATATGAAGTCTAAAGGGATATTGTCATTACACTATAATTGGCTAAAAGTTTTCGATGTATTCAATATTCATGTGAAAAAAATAAAGCTTCACCACCACAGGGCAGTTACAAACAACAAACACAGATTGCAAGCTGGTTCAGGGCTGTGGCATGTCACCTGCACTGTGGCAAGAGTTATTAGGCCACCACTGCACATATTAATGCTACTGTGAGCCTGAATGCCACTTCCCCCGGACCTGAGAAATTACACTTTAGGGAACTCAGGAGCCAGAGGTTTTTTTCTGTTGCTTCACATAAAAAATAGATGTAATCTCAAATAGCATTCATTACATTTGTTTTAGAAATGAAAGAAACAGAAGAGGTAAAACATTAAGAATGATTTTACTTTCTTCATTGTTTATTCTATGACTTGCAATCTCATTGCCTTTTAGTTGTTAAAGCTACTTAAAATTATCACGAATTTTAAAACGCAATGGCAATTTCAGAATACAAGTACAATTTTTTTGGAGTTCGTGTAAATCATGATATAAAACTAAGTGTTTTGTAATCATTTTCAACAATGATGTTGTCAGCTATCCTATACAAGTGAAAATTCAAAACTAGGAGTTACATGAAATGCTACATTGACTACAACAACATCACTGAAGAAATGGGATTAGGAGATTCTTCAGCCCCTATTGCCACTCCCTTGGAGAAAGTAATCTCTAACTGCAAAGGAACATGCATGGTTGTTTCCTCTGGTTTTTCTTATTCATTTCCCAAATAGTTTCTGTACCTCTTGATCCAACCACTCCAAGCTATTCCTCTATCTCGATGTGTTTTCTCTCTTCTTTGATGGAGTAAGCAAAGAAGCAGTTAGGCTGAATATACCAAAGATGTTATAGACTCTAACCTACAACTGAGCAAACGCCATTAAGTTCACAAACAAAAACCTGCTGCCAGGACGAGTGAGCAAAGGGTAACACTAAACAGAGCCACTTACTTCATTAATCCTGTTACATAAATTATTTTATCAGTGTATTTCTAAATCTATCCAATCTGCCCAATTGGTACTCACCTGGAGTCTCAGTCAAGCAGTTAACTGTGAGCTGATGCTCCAGATGATATAAACACTAACCAATTGACTTATCTACTTTGCTTCCTTTTGACAGAGTAGCTAAAAATATGCAGATGCAAATGTCAAGTGCTGGAGGAAAAGCACCCATCACCATATTAGAGGACGATGGCAGCTGAATCAAGGGTGCTGCCACTCTATCATGGCTGGTAGGGCATATAAAGCACACTCGGGACAATCTGTCTGTCAAAATGCCAATTGCAAAATGCTCTGCCATACTAAGACACTGAAGCAGGGCACCTGGTTAGAATAGGCTTATGTTGTGTCGCAAATTTAATAAAACTATTTCATCATTATTATTTTTAATTTTCTCCTTTAATTTAGGAGTCAGTAGAGTATCGTAACATTTCCCACAGCTCCCACTATTTTATTTCAAAAAAATACTTTCGCTAAAATTGTCGCATGACTCCTCTGAAATTCCACGTTTAATATGAGTGCTCCGAACTACTTATTAAAACATTTCTTACTGCTTCTGATTAGAAATGGAAAACTTTTTATTATAGTCTTTTGAAGTTTCAGCAGTATTGAATATTTCTGAATTTCTTAAGCATATCAAAAGCTTCTGACTTCAGTTATCTTATTATAATAGTACAACTAAAACCTGTGCACAGACTGGCTAAACTTTCATACCAAGAGTGTCATATTCTTCCATTTGTCACCCAATTAAACAAGCGCCCAGAGAACTGATAAGTGCACCACACTGAAACTCAACAGACTGAGGCATAATTAGAGAGACAGAATTGGATTTCTTGTTTCAACTGTCCATTACAGAAACGGTTCTGTTGTCATTCTTTTCTTTCTTCTTTCCTTTCTTTCTTTTTTTTTCTTCTTTCTTTCTTTCTTTTTTTTTTTTTCCAAAAAATAAATTGGCTTTGCTCACACACAAAACAGTTGGGGCAAATTCAAATTCTTTAGCAACTGATTATCACTAAAAGTCAGCACTAAGATAACTTCAAATGAATTGAAAAACTGTAAGAGAAGGCAGAATCTTATAGTCCACATAAATTACATATGCGTTATTAAAATTCTAAGGGTCAGAAAAAAGCAATACATTGGCCAAGTATGTCAGCAATATCAAAATCATATTCTTCAGTGCTGTTCTCCGTCCACTTTTTTTTAGTTGAAACATAGACTGAGGATTATAATTAAGATAATTCTTTATCATAAAAAATTAATGGAAGCATAACAAAAGTGGCAAGGACAAAGTTTCATTTTCCAAGTATGTGTTTGTGTATTTCCTGGAATAAATTTAGGAGTAAAATAATAAAAAGCCAATGTGCACTCTCACTGAAATCTTTATTTTCCTTTTCTACTACTCTTGCCCAAATCCTATCTCCGTTATATTATTTCTTTCTATCTCCTTCAGAAACCAGGGTGCCAAAGGGACTTCTGGACCTCCATGCCACCTCTGGGACTTCATGGAGGCTTGCCGGCAATAAGCATTTCAGTGAGCCCCAGAAACCACGTGCACTGGAGTCCCCTGTGGTTATAAAGCACCAGGTACGTGAACTTTGAATCTCTGGAGGTTCTCTTTAGACATACAACCAGGTGATTTTCAGCCACACTAAACACTAAAACCCTCCATGTTCACCATCCTAAAGGAGAAAATGATTCTTCAGTGTGTATACAATTTTGATTTTGTATCTATGAACAGTTACAAAGAAAACACCTATTGATTCATATCTCATTCATTTAACATTGTTAGGAAAAGTTTTTTAAAGGAGCAATTTACTCTAAGCAACTCAACCTTGGCTCATTTAATTTTTTTGTAAAAAAGCTTTTGTTTTAATTATTCTCTATGGAAGATTTTCAAAATTAGAAAATAATCTGCCTTTTAAAACAAATTATAATTTCATCTTTCCTTGGCTCAGTTGGAAAACAAGTAGTCTTTACTTGCTAACATTGAGTGTATGAGTATTTGCCCGTGTATTATATGAGGCCTGATGAAAACATCTGAGCTGCTACTTCAGCTGTATTATGTTGAGGTGTTATTTCAGCTGTTTAGGTTGGTTGCCTGCTCCCCCTACTTTACTATAAATTTAATTTCCCTTATTGATACAACCATTGTGTCTCCCACTAGCAGCCATTTTTGTCTCCTGAAAGTCTATTACTAATCTATTATCAGTGAGGAAGTCAGATAAGCAAGCTGGGCAGATTTGTTCCTGAATAGTTTCTATGTGAAAATATGGCAGACGCCATATCCTAAAGATATGGGCTTTAGGAATGGAAATCTCTTTTGACTGATTACTCAGGAGTCTTCTCTACTTGCCTTTAAGTTTTCTGACATAATATAGTTTAGGTTATTGAAAAATAACACTCAAATTTTTTAAAGTGATATATTTCAAATTACAAGTATCAGGATTATGCTTAATCCTATAGTTATGCTAAATTTTCAAGCATAGAGGATGAAGCAATTAGGTTACCAGATAGGGAAAAAAAAAAACCCAAAAGTACAGATGGGAATTAATTTCTATTTCTAGGTTTGTCACCTGTTAGTTGTGTAGCTACAAGTAAGAAGTTGCTGAGATTCCACAACAGCCTCCCCATAGATAAAAATACCTTACCTGAATTATCTTGGGAAAAAATAAATTTTTATATATATTATATTGTATTATATATTATACATATTACATATATTATATACAATGAACTAGTTAATTTCCATACAAATCCAGGTTTTTGTTATCAAAAAAAAACTAAAGACTCCACGGTGTACTTCTCATATTAGTCAAGTTTCTGTTAGCAAGGTGGTAAAGTTCTTAGATATCAGAACTTGTGTATTTGTCCATGTTGATGGATCTGATATCTGAACTGCAAGTAAGAATTGCACTTGACATACATGAGTACTCAATATATAAGATTTTCTAAGAAAGATATTCCAAAGATAGGTAGGTAGATAGGGAGAGAGATAGAGAGATAGAAAGGGAAAGATATCTCAAGAGATCTATATCTGTATCTATATTTATATATAATCTATATATTTGTGTAATCTCTGAAAATGTAGATCAAATTAATTGACAATTTTTAAAGAAAACTATATATTTTGAACTTAAAATAATCAAACAATAAAAAGATGAGTTATATAGAAATATCTGAGTCATTCCTTATGGTACAGTTTTAAGATCTAATGTCAACATAAAGATGCTAAAGTTATTCTACTGTTTACCTGTCCTTAATAGTGTAAAACTGAAGTGAATAGTTTCTGGTCCTCTGTATTATACAGAATGATAATCTATCAAATCAGGTTATACCTCCTCAATATTTCTAAATTTTGCACTCTCAATAAAGAAACCTGGGTTCTAGTCCTAATTTTGTTCTTCCTTTTCTTGGAAGAAATCATCCAGAATAATTGGCCTTAGCTGTCTCACATATAAAAGGAGATAATTTAAGAAGATGATCTCTAAAGCCCTTTGATTAACACCTAACCTTATTTCAAATGGTGGTGGGTGGTAGAGGGAGGTGAAAAAGGATACCCCTTTGGTTTTCTTTTTCTTTTTTTTATTACGGCCTTTTTTTGCCTCTCACTGATCTCCTCTACACAATATTAATTGAAATATAATTATATGTATACATTTTTGAGAGATTAACACATATATGTTAATATCTTTATATTAAAAACTTGTTTCCATTAGTTCAACCATCCTTCAAAGATACTCCATAGAGTCAATATTGTCACTTGTACCTTGTGCCCAATGAGACTAAACCTTGGAAGGTTCAAATCCATCCAACTCAGCAAATGCTATCAAGGCAAAAAGCCTAGTTTAGTGTCCCTTCTTTGAATGGTTTCTTGTTTCACTCCTGTTTCAGAATTCCTTTCATGTCAACATATGGATTCATAGAAAAAAAATGTGTTTTTTAAACAAAATATTTTATCCATCTTTCTTAGTTATTTTCAGTGGAAGATCTGCATTACCTCTTGCTACATGAGAAGAAGGCTTTGACATTCTTAATCACATTACATTAATTTGCTCTTTCTTTTTTATAGTCTCTGTTGTTTTGTTTTCCTGTTTGCTTGTTTGTTTCAATGGCAAAATCCAATCCATTCACATTTTGCCTTCTATTGACATTCTTGATTTGTATCCTTTTTTATGTTAGGATTGTTTTTTATTTTCTTTATTTGATTCTTCTTTTTCCCTCATTTCACTGATTTAATCACATTGTTATTTACTTCTTTTTTTCTCATATAATATAGGATATACTGTTGCACCTCTGTCTTCCATTAATATTTAGTTTCCCTTTGTCAATACTAATAATCAAAATTATTCTGTGCCATAATATGAAAATTATATTCCACAAAACTCTATTCCACAATGTGTCCCTTACCTATTAAGATGATATCTTTTGAATATTTTCTTTTTTCACCATCTATTCTTCACCTTTCCCCAAATGAATAAAGACCTTTGGAATCCTATTTTCTTCCACTTTTCAATCAAATACAAGATTTTTGTGTATTTTTCCCCTAAGTTTTTATAGTTCTATACTTCATAAGAATTACTTTTGCATTATGTGACTTATGTTTAAAAAATCTTGACTTAGAACTTATATTTTGTATTTTCAAAGACTGTATCCATTTACATTTAGATTGAACTCTATGACTGACTGTACGTGCACGCGCTCACGCACACACACACACACAGACACACATACAGTGTGGCTGAACCACACGGACTCCATTTTGTCAATTCTGTTTTAGGCCTTCTGTCCTACACCTTCCCTTTCTTTTTTTTATTTTTTTTATTTTAACATTTTTATTGGAGTATAATTGTTTTACAATGTTGTGTTAGTTTCTGTTGTATAACAAAATGAATCAGCTATATGTATACATATATCCCCATATCCCCTCCCTCTTACGTCTCCCTCCCACCCTCCTATCTCACCCCTCTAGGTGGTCACAAAGCACCAAGCTGATCTCCCTGTGCTATGCAGCTGCTTCCCACTAGCTATCTATCTTACATTTGGTAGTGTATATATGTCAATGCCACTCTTTCACTTCATCCCAGCTTACCCTTTCCCCTCCCTGTGTCCTCAAGTCCATTCTCTACGTCTGCATCTTTATTCCTGTCCTGCCCCTAGGTTCTTCAGAACCATTTGTTTCCATTTGTTTTTTGGGGGGTTTTTTTGGTTTTTTTTTAGATTCCATATATATGTGTTAGCATATGGTATTTGTTTTTCTCTTCCTGACTTACTTCACTCTGTATGACAGACTCTAGGTCCATCCACCTCACTACAAATAACTCAATTTCATTTCTTTTTATGGCTGAGTAATATTCCATTGTATACATGTGCCACATCTTCTTTATCCATTCATCTGTCGATGGACACTTAGGTTGCCTCCATGTCCTGGCTATTGTAAATAGTGCTGCAATGAATATTGGGGTGCATGTATCTTTTTGAATTATGGTTTTCTCTGGGTATATGCCCAGTAGTGGGATTGTTGGGCCATATGGTAATTCTATTTTTAGTTTTTTAAGGAACCTCCATACTGTTCTCCATAGTGGCTCTATCAGTTTACATTCCCACCAACAGTGCAAGATGGTTCCCTTTTCTCCACATCCCCTTCCCTTTCTACAGGAGTGAGCTTCATCCTAACTCACAAGGAATGCACCCAAACCAGATAAGTTCCCAGTCAATTTTTACCCTTGCCTGCATCTGTTATAAAAAGTGGAAGAGTGCCTTTTGCTGAGGCAGATGCTTAATAGTCATGAGACCCCCAGGGGGGTTGGTGCAGACATGCTTCTCCATTGGTAGTCAGATTCTAATTTTAGCTTTGGCCCCTTTCACTGCCCCTGTACTCCTTTCGGCAGCATGGAGTGCAGCTGAGAATGCCTCTGGATCATCATCTGCCTGATCCTGCCTGTATGTATGATACCCACAATAAACTTCATACTGCACATTATAAAGCTTCCTGCTTCATTTTTCGGTCTCAAAGTTCCTTCTCAGTTCAGAGGATATTATTGAATATCCTCGGCTTCCAATGCATACACACATTTGTACATTTTGAGATCCACCACTTACCACTACTTCCAATTCTCATCTTTCCTATCCTGCGATCTCTGGTTTTAACATTTATTATTTGGTTGGAATCCTTTTTAAAAATATAAGCTTCAGATTGAGTGCATGAATGATATATTTGCTCAATTTATGCATATTCATGAAATATTTTATCATTACAAACATTCCTATTTTCATAGTTATATTTTTTGAGTTATATATTATTTGAGTTGAAGATGTTTTACTTCTGTAGATTATAAACTTTATTTCTCTGTTATTTTTTATTGTGTGCTTTTTTCTTTTTTGTGAAATTTCTATATTTTCAAATGATATATATCTCCAGGATATATTATCTAAATTTCATCCTAATTTCAGATTTTTGTAGTTTTCTTTGTATTCATTTTTTTAGGTTTGAGATACACTTTCTGTTATTTGTTTATTTGTAACAATTCTCCACTAATTGGTATACTTAATCTCAACCACAAAGTATTTTGGGCTATATTTTCCAAGTTTTCAAGAATTTTCTCTTTCATCTATACTTATTTAGAGGCTTAGAGTGATTGTACTCTATGCTTTCTCTTTCTGATCTGACTCCACTTAAATAGGTTGACATTTTTTCTTTGTTTACTCACTGGGACTCCACTTCAACTGCTAGAATATTAGAATACTCCATTGGCAGTAATTCTGAGTAGTGAAGACTGTGCCATGTAGTTGTGGCCTCAAGTAGTACAGCAGTAGCTTATCCATAGTTCTCTTGCTCTGCTATTAAGATTTAGTTTCTTTACCCTGAAGAGTTTTCCATGCCTTAGGTAGGAAAACTTGCCCATTTATTCAACTACTCTTCAGCTCCTAAGGGTCAGGGAAACAAAGCTAAACTCATATGGTGCCAGACATCTTTGAGTGCTAAATTTTCCCTGGTAACAGTTACATCCGAATCCTCAAAATTAAGACTTTCAGAAGCTGCTTCTCAGGTTTGCAGTAATCTCAGATGGAAGAAAATGCTTCGCATATTCTCATGCTTAGTCTGTCCAGGGCCTGTTTTCCTTTGGGTATCTAAGCGTATTTGGCTCAAGAGGTTTGGATGGGTGGCAATGGGAGTGGGGGATAGAAGAAAGTCAATCCTCTCTTTAACCTGCTGTCGTGCCCAAACTCCCCTCTTATCTTTCAAACCGATAAGCTCTCAGTGATTGATCTAATTCACTCTCATCTCTTCATTTGTTACCTATATATTAGTGATTCTCACATATCTTCTCCTTATTAGATTCTCTCTTGAACTCCAGGACCCATAATTGGAACTATCTTCTATATGTTGCCATTTGGATTTTCACTAATACCTCACAAATTTTGTGTCACAAACTGAACTTACTATCTCTATCTATAAAACCTGTCTTCTGTCATGCCCTATCAAATTAATGGAAGCACCATATCCACCAATTCTCTCAGGTTTAAATCCACTTTTATCTTCTCTAGCTTCTTCCCCTATATGCCTAACATTGGTTAGTATACAATAATGTAAATTCTATTTTCCCAAACCCACATGGTTCTCTACTGCTACTGCATGAGTTAAGCCTTTTATCCACTCTTCCATTATTTACTGCAATAACATCCTAACTTATTTATATGCCATTAGACTTTTCTAATCTGATAAGCTCTCCATTATGGTTCTGAGTTATAATGTTGATAAATTTTTCATATAACAACAACAAAATTACTGACATGTGAAAAGATTGCTACAGACCCCCCAACTGGCTTCTTGCTTTCTTCACACATTTTTGTAACTACCTGGAAGTAGTTCTACACTCAATGAGCTGGTGCTAAAAACTGCTTTATTTTGATTTATTCTCAGTGGTTTGAGTGTATGCTACAATGGCTTGGTCAGGCTAACATTGAGCTCATGCTCCTGGCTGTGCAGTGAGCTCAGGTCTGCTCTACAAGTGTTCATTCTAGGTCCCAGGCTAAACAGACAGTGATTTTCTAGAGAAAATCTCTCACATGACAATGATGGAAGCACAAAAAAATCTCTCACATGACAATGATGGAAGCACAATGATGGAAGCACAAAAACAGAAACGTAACCACAAAAATATATTTCGAACCTGTGTGTCATGTCCAGTAACTTTCTATTGACCAAAATCACATGACCAAGGATAATATTAAAGGGACAGAAAACATGTTCCCTAGACATCATCAGAAAAATTACAAACTCATTTGGCAAACGGTTTGCTAAAGGCATGGGTAAATAATTGGGAAAAGCTAAACGCATGGGTAAAGAACTGGGGGAAAAAAAAAAAACTCGATTTATGTCATTATAACTTTGCTAAACACTGCTCTTCGCAAATCAGTTGCAGACTCCTTCAGACACGCTGAAATTCTCCATATTCTTTAGCATGCCATATTCTTTCACATTTTAAAGCTTTTGTCTTCTGTCTGGATTTAACTTTCCATGATACCGCCTTACTATTTATCCTTCAAAACCCAGATCAGATATTTCTGAGTATTCTTATCAATTCTCTCAGACAAGAATCAATGAGTGTCCTTGCAGTAAATTTATTTTTGCCATATTGTCTTTCTCTGTCCAGATATCTGCCTCCCCAGACTAAATATGTCAAGGCTAAAAATCATATTATTTTAATTTATTTAGTCCTAATACCTAGCAGTGTTGAGTACATCACAGATCTTAAATGAACATTCACCAAATAAGCAAGTTAATTGGGTAATTTGTAAACTTCTGGACAATCTTACACTGATATAGGGCACTGAACACTATACCTAGCAATGACAGGATCATATGTTATGTATATGTGTTGCTTTAATTTCCAAATCTATTTATTCAACTAAGAGAAATTGTTTTAATTAATCTTATCAAAATAAAAATTTAATTATTAGATTCTTCAAATTTAAAAACTAGCAACTGATTTCTATCAAAAGAATCAAAAAAAAAGAATCAAGAAAATAAAAGGTTTTAAAGTAAGTAAAAATTGTATGTATTCATTTAAAAAATAAAAGAAATAATTTAAAATCTTAATCTCCTTTTTAGGTTATAATTTTCTCTAGGCATGATTCCATTTTGGATGAGATTTTTCAAACTTTATCTTGGACCAAATGTGAACTTGTTTGAAAGTTTGAACTAAATTGCTTTAGCCATTTTTGAGTTATGTGAAGGTGAGAGTACATTTTTCATGCACCTAAGATAGGCTCCAACCTTTTCTACTTACGTAAGTCACAAATGACTAATGCTATATATTTTAAACTTGACAGGATTATTACATTTCTCAAAGAAACCTCTAAATTTAAAAGAAAATATCTAATCATTTTTAAAATGACAAAATTTTCCATTTATGTGTCCAAAGATTGCTAAAAGAGGACTGTAGATTAAAAGTAAAGAAAATACAATTACGGTCAACTCAGATTTCTGTCTAGATTAGATAGAAAAAGAGATATAGGACAAATATCAAATTAGTGTAGCATTTCAGGGCAGAAATGTTAGGAAGTTAATGCACTTTAAAGTGCACTTTAAAATGTAAAAGTAATTTAACCTCAACCTTTTACAATCCAGCTGGAGGAAAATGCAGCAATCTGAAATATAAATTCTTTGCCCAGCACATTCTTGAATGAGTTTTGATCACTTAAACTTTGCGATCCTCTTAAGCAGTGTGATAGGAAAAATATCCGTTATCAAGTGACATAAAATAGATTTGGTATTATATATCACATCACAAATTCCTTTTTAAACCTAGCTTAGTCTTCTTCAATTCCCTGGGCAAAAGTGTTAAACTTTTAAGGTAGGAAAATAATATATTAAATATTTAGAATATTACAGAAGAAAAATGCAATATCTTTCTTTAACTTTACATTTCTATCAATGACATGCCATATTTTCACAATCATTTGCACTCTGGCTCACTGAGATGGTTTTGGATCTCTATTCATTTCCTTTCCAGTTTCCACCAATTTGTTCAGCTTGTCCTTTATATTGTTACTCTAGTCAGTGATGAAATGGTTGAGTAGGAAACAGTCAAAAGCACTGCATCATTCAAATCTAGAGGCTACTCCCTATGGAGCCTTAGATGTAACAGGAAATAAGTCCTCCAAGTGTTGAACAACTTTGTAGTATGGTTCAAGAAAGTATTGTGGAGGATTTATCTTGAGATAGTATGCAGGCTGCATTAGAAAGGTAATAAGACAAGGTAAGGGAGAACATCTGGGAAGGTTTACAATGGGAAGTGCCTCAACTAGATTCCCATAATGAATGGAAAGGAAGGGATGGAAACCAGAGAAAGTTGCAGTACTCATAGACTGATTAAATACAGAGAATAAACAGAGAGAATAGCATACAAATAATTCATTTGTAATCATTTAGAATTTGATAAAAATGTGATAAACAGAGGAAAACATTTTAGGTTACTGAAAAAATTAGAGGGATCTTGGGTTTGGAGATGGGAATGGCAGTACATATTTAGGGGTTGCTGACATAGTGTTGATGGTTGATAAAATATAAAATACATAAAACAGATGGTCTTCTTTGACATAACTTATTGAATGTCAATACTTCTATTAGTAAAAATGTATCTCAAATTCACAATTATTTAGTAGCAACATCCTCCTTATATTGAGTTAAACTGATAGTAACTGGTATGTAGGTCATTTATTCCCTTATACTATACTTCATACCTTTTACTTTTCTATTAAGCTACAAATATTTAAGTTTTTTATTCTCTCTGAAAAGGTTTATTTTGAAGATGATCTTTCCTAGGATTTTCTCATTTTATCAACCAGTTAAAAATTGCTATAATTTCAGAGGGGACATATCAAATTTTCTACCATCTCCTTTAGTCATGAAAAACAATCACTTTGTTATAGGATAAAAGGCAAGTCAAGAACATCTAGACCTAATAATCTTATTACCCATAATTAATGATAAACTAGCAAAAATTGAACTTGACCACTCATGAGAAGAAGGTTGTCTAGATTTGAAAGCTCTAAAATTCTGCTTATTCCCCGAAACTTGGAAAGGAGAATTTTGGAATGTTCTACAAACCCTTTTCCCCAAAAGCCTTACTGTGACTTTGAGTGACTATACATAAATTCATCAGAAAGCCTAGCCTCCATCTCAGGTGTAGTGAGTTTTCATAAATTCCAATAGAGGACTGCAGCATTGTAGCTTAGTTCTAATTAGTAATCTGCCCTTTTCTACCCCTTGATTTGGTTCCCTCTTTAATAACTGACTTCTTTTGAAAAGGGTCAAGGGATCCTGACTTATTTCTTCTCTCTTTCAAATTGTTTTTCTGTATTAGAGCTTGTTCCTGAGTCCTCTGTTTATCTGCTTCATCTTGTAACCATGGGCATAATTTTAAAAATTTACATTTATATGGCACTTAATAGGTGTGAGGCACTGGTGTAAGTACCTTAAATATATTAGCTCTTTTAATCTCCATGACAGCCAGATAATCTAAGTGTTATTATTATCTCCCTTTTACAGATGGTTAAACTGATAGAGAAGACAGTTAACTTGAGCAAATCACACAATCAGTAGATAGTGGAATTGGGGCTCCAACCCAGGGGGCTGTGGCTGCAGAATCAGGCCTCCTCACGGCTCTATTCCCTTGGCTCTTTCTGACATGATGTGACATACTAAACCAGGGAATATATAAAAATATGTAGAGAAAAAGTAAACAACAGGATCTATCACTCTTAATTATTTGACTCTATCCCTGGGAATGTAATAGAAGAAATTGAGAAAAACGTGTAATGTCTAACAGTGGCTGGTTACCATCTGTTGACAGGTAGATGCATCAAATTCAGAACAATATGGGAGGTGGAATAAAATTCTTTTTATGTCATTTAACTTAATATGATATTTAGTGGTTATCTTTTTGAATGGAGACAGTAACAAGATCAGTGGTTGCCAGTAGGGGGAGGAGGGAAGGGATGAGTTGGTGGAGAATTGGAAGGCAGTGAAAATACTGTGTGTGTGATACTGTAATAATAGATGCATGTCATTACACATTTATCCAAACCCATAGAATGTGCAACACCAAGAATGAGCCATAATGTAACCTGCGGGGTTTGGGTCATTACGAGGTGTCAATACAGGTTCATCAGTTGTAACAAATGTACCATCTGGTGGTGGATGTTGATAATGGACGAGGCTGTGCATATGTGAAGGCAGGGGGTGCATGAGAAACATCTGTTCCCCTTAGTTGTATTGTAAACCTAAACCTTCTCTAAAAACAAATTCTTAATTAAAAATAAACAAATTTTAAAAACCCAGATAACTCAGAAACAATGCATATTCATTCCCATTCCAACTTACAGTTTCTTACTTTACTTCCCAGAGCTGTTATCAAATGTAAGAAAACCAACCCAGTTTTTATTTTTTTTGTATTCATACACTAACAGTTCATTAAAAGATAATTTTGAAAAAAACAAATTCCTATTCGCTCAATGAATGAGAGCACACACACTGAGAACACTCAGCCTCTCTACACAAGGGTAGTCAGATATACTGTAAAAAGGATTCAACAGATAGTCAATCTGTACTTAGTTAAGGAAGCCGATTTTTCCCTTCTAAGCACCTTTATCACTGGCAGCTGGTCTTTCACAAATTCAACAAAATGGTCAGTCACCAAGTACAGTACTGCATGTGTTCCATGCTTAGTGCTGCCAGCATTTCAAAGACCAGGAGATTCTGCCAAAGAGCTTCATGTGTTATTTACAGTGATGGGATTTCCTAGTTTAGCAGTGCTGTGGTCTTGATACTTTGGAGAACAGGAAGTAGAATATACAGAATTATAACAAAGGAAAAGAGAAATTCTATGCTCTTACTAAAAAATAAGGTATTTCCAAAAGAGGGTTTTGAATTTTCTTTCTGCTTATTAGAAGAGCTGTTATTCTGCTACTCAGAGGCAGAAGATACATGAGGATGCTGAAAGATAAAAGAGTATCGGGGATTCCTGTAAAACCTGTCAAAGCTGTTTCAGCATCCATGCTATAGTTGCAACCACTTACCTAATTTTAGCAATCTGAAACTCTGGGGTTGCTGCAGTTTCTGATTGCTACATCATCAATTCTGCTCATGCTGAGTTAGGTTCATTTAATTTCAATTAGCATTTATTGAGCTCCTATCTTATACTGAGCTCTGGGTGGAGAGATCAGAAGATAAATAAGCTACTTCTTTGAATATTACACAAGCTCGATAATTACATGTTAAATAATTACAGCTAACACTTTAGAGCACTTTTACATGCTAGGCACTTTTCTAAGAGCCTTTCAAATATTAACCCATTTGACCCTCACAACAAATCTATATGATCCTCATTCTAGAGACAATGAACCTAAGTCAAGGAGAAGTTGAGTGTATTAATTCATCTAGGTGTCATGGGATTTAGAAAACAGCATCCTGCACGAGACTATTTTTTTTAATTATCTAGCAATTTTCTGAAAATCCAGTTCTTTCCCCAGTCTATATCTTAAGTCCTCTCACTTTTATGCTACTGAAAGTTTGAATGGTATCAAATATTGAGGTGTGATCATAGGAGGGTAAGAGAAGGTCTTGAAATATATTATTTTTATATAATATAGAGTCTGTTTTCTTACAATATACTCTATTTTTATATAAATATTTATATAAATATTTTATATAATATAAAAAATATATTTTTATATAATATACACTAATATACACATATATGTATATATATATATGTCTCATTCCTAAGCTATTAGAATTATTCACCAGTCATTATAAGAGTTATTCAATAATTTATATTGGTTATTAATTATTAAATTGGTTATTTCTAGGATCTTCAGATTACTAGAGAATAGTACCCAGAGTTGCTATGTGTATTATCTAAACTGTCCTGTTACATTACCAACCAAAATGTATGAGTCATGCAAAGAAATAGGAAATTATTATCTGTACACTGGAAAAGAAGCAAGAATACAAATTACTTGTGAGAGCAACCAGATGTTGTATTTAACAGAAAAAACCTTCAAAATAGACATTATAAATATCCACAGAACCAAAGGAAAGCAAGACTAAAGTAGCAAAGGAAAGTCATTGTCACATCCAATAGGAAATATTGATAAAGAGATGTAAATTATAAAAACAACCAAATGGAAATTCTGGAGTTGAAAAGTACAATAACTGAATTTAAAAAAAAAACACCAGAGGGAATCAACAGTAGGTTTGAACTGGAAAAACTAAGAAGTAGTAAAATTGAAGACAGATCAATAGATATTATGCAGTCCTGAGAACACAGAGAAGGAAGAACACACACACACACACACACACACACACACACACACACACACACACACAAAACAGAGCCTCAGAGAAATGTAGAACACTTTGAGTGCATCTACATACACAGAAAGAGAGGAAAGGAGTAGAAAAATAGTTGAAAAAATAATGACAATAACTTCTCAAGTTTATTGAAAAACCAATAACCTACATATCCAGGAAGCTCAACAAACTCTAAGTAATGTAAGCACAAAGAGATCCACAAACTGACACATCATAATAACAATGCTGATAGTAAAAGACAAGGAGAAATATATAGTTGTAAATGCCTATAACAAGAAAGAAGGCACTGGAGAAAAAAGAACAAACAAACCCAAAGCAAGCTGAAAGAAGGAAATAATAAAGATTGAAGTGGAAATTAATAAACTAGAGAATTAAAAAAATAGTTAAGAAAATCAATGAATTAAAAAGCTGGGCCTGTGAAAAAAATCAAAAAATTGACAAACATTTAGTTAGATTGACCAAGATAAAAAACAGAAGAATCAAATAACTAGAATGAAGAATTAACAAAGGATATTACTATTTACCTTAGAGCAATAAAAAGGATTTTAAAAGAATGCTGTGAACCACTGTACAACAATAAATTAGATAATTTAGAATAAAAGGAGACATTCCTAGGAAGACACAAACTACCAAAACTGACTCAAGAAGAAATAAACTGTGTAAATAGACCTGTAACAAGTAAAGATATTGAGTAGTAATCAAACAACCCACAAAAAGAAAGTGCAGGCCCAAATGGCTTCATCACTCAATTTTACCAACCACTTAAAGAATACTTAAAACCAATTCTTCACAAACTCCTCCATAAAATAAAAGAGAGACATTTCCCAACTCCTTTTATAAAGCCAGTATTACTCTGATACTAAAACCAAGAAAATCACAAGATAACAACAGACCAATATCTCCTACAAATATGGGTGTAAAAATCCTCAACACAAGGTTGGTTCAACATCCAGAAATTAATTAATGTAATACATCATCTCAGAATTTAATAAGTGAAAAGCATATGCTCACCTCATTAGACACAGAAAAAGCATTTGGCAATATCAACACTTCTCATCATAAAATCATTCATCAAACTATGAATTGAAAGGAACTTCCTCCACATGTGAAAGAACATCTATGAAAAAACCCACAGCTAACATCATACTTAACGGTAAAAGAAAGGACGCTGTCTTCCTCAATCAGGAAAAAATAAGGATATTTGTTCTCATTACCTCTATCCATCATTATAAGAGACCTTCCAGCCAGGGCAATTAGGCAAGAAAAAAGAAATAAAAGGCATATCCACTGGGAAGAAAAAGAAGTAAAATTACCTCTATTTGAAGATGACATGATCTTATATATAAACAATTCCATGGAATCCACTAAAAAATAAACTGACAAATTCAGCAAGATTTCAGGATACAATATCAATTAAAAACTTCATTGTATTTTTATACACTTACTGTAATAATTAATTTTATGTGTCACCTTGATCAGGATAGTGTGTGCTCAAACATTTGCCTGAACATTATTTCTGGGTGTGTCTGTGAGGGTGTTTCTGGATGAGATGAGCATAAGGGTAAACTGAGTAACACTGACTGCCCTTCCCAGTATGGGTGGGCATCATCCAATCCACTGAGGGCCTGATAGGGAAAAAAAGTGCAAAGAAATAACTTGTTCTCTGTTTGACTATGGAGCTGTGATATATGTCTTCTCGTGAACTCAGACTGGAACTTACATCATCAGTTTCCCTGTTGATTGGGCCTTTGAACTTAGCTGGACTTACACCATTGTCTTCCCTGGTTCTCAAGCTTTCAGGCTTAGACATAAACTATACCAGCAGAGGCCAGATCATGAGACTTCTTAGCCTCTATAATCATGTGAGCCAATTGCTCTCTAGATAGATAGATAATAGATAGATAGATAGATAGATATAGATATGGATATAGAGATATAGAGATATATATCTTCTATTGGTTGTTTCTCTAAGAAACCCTGACTAATATACTTGCTATGAACAATCTAAAAACAAAATTTGAAAAAAAATTTCATTCACAATAGCATGAAAAGGAAGAAAATCTTCCTTGAAGATGCCTTGAAATAGAGCTTATACTTTAACTTCAGTCTTGGTGATTTCTATGAGAATTTCTTAACTGGTTCTAAAGTCTCTAAGGGGGGAAAAAAGTGTATGATGCTAGAGCTCATGCACTTCAACAGGAATAATGCTAGAAATGTTATGGAGTATAAAATAAAAACCTGGAGTGTCTTAATAATCTCCAGGAAGTTTCCATGACCTTACATGAGAAAAAAAACTGATGTGATCCAATATAGTGTTTTGAACAAATTTATATAGTTAACATGGGATTCAGAGAAATAGGAATGAAATAGCAGAGGCTAAAAGTTAGGACTTCCAGCTCTAGCGAGGATGTAGAAAATCACAAGAGGCCATCGTTCTCACCCTAACAATGAAAATAAGTCAGATAAACTCAAATTCAAAGTTTCTTGATTTAACTATAAGAGTACAGTGGATGCTGTAAACGAACTAAAGTCCAGAAAATCACTAGCTCTTTCTGGGAGGAAAGGAACACAAGGCTGTTCTCATCTCTGGCAGAGAGGGAGGAGGATAAATCTGCCATTGATAAGGTAAAGGGAAACTAGAAAGAATGCTTAATGGCTGTGTCAGTCCTGATATGATGGATTAAAATACCAGGAAGTACCAAAGTGAGTATACACCCACCCAGTAAATTGCTGCCATTAGCCTTTAGAGAGTACATGAATACAGCACATGGGAGGTTACGTGCAAAACAGCAGAGTTGAGAGAAATACTCTCGGAAGCACCTGGGCTTTCCGCAAGTACAAGGCTTTGGGAGAAACCCTCCAAAGTGCTTTTGGCTTTCACCAAGTTCAGGGCACAAAATGGGAAGAAGAGCTGGGAAAGATGCCTTTGAAGCATTTCCAGCTTCTACCAAGTACCAGGCACTGGCTTTCCAAATGCTGGAGACATGGCAGCAAGGAGGACAGAGATCCCTCAGTGTGTAGAAAGAGAGGGCAAGACTAAAAACCAAAGATAATTCTGCAGGAGACTGGCAGCCAAGCCTTCATGCAGAGTCTCCCCATGATTTAGAAAGTTGGCAGCTGGGTTGTGAAGATGTGGTAATTTCCTGAATCTCACTCTTGGCCAGATCCTTAGCCCTTCTACAAGCAAAGTGCTGATGCTGTCTTCAAACTGTTTTAAGCCAGAAGTCAATAAATCAAGTTAAATTTTGAAGAAAGCACAGGTCTACCTCAATTCCAGATTAGACTGACTCAGCTTCACATAACAGCAGCCTAACAGAGGAAGGGGTATGCTTATTTTCAGTGGAAATATTATTTACTTCAGTGTCTTTTTTGGTCTGTTTTTTTTTCTTTTTTTTACACACGATGTTTGTCAATAAAAATAATATGTGAAAAAGCATGAAAATGTGAACTCAAAGGGCAAGACAGGCAATAGTCAAGGGAAGCAGACTCAGAAATGAATAAGGTTGAATCACCAGACAGAAATGTTTAAATAATACTAATGACTATGTTAAAATATCTAGAAGAAAAGTTAGACAATATAAATAAACAAATGGGGAATTTCAGAAACTATAAAGAAACTATAAAAAATAAACAAATATAAATGGTAGAAAAGAAAAACATATCATAAAGGAAGAATTTATTTAATTGGCTTTACATTACACTGGACAAATAAGGAAAAAATGAATTAACTAAAGACAAGTTAATTCAGAAATTAATAAATTCTGAATTTATTATAAATTAATAAAACTGAAAAGAAATTATTAGAATTTATTAGAAATTTATAAATTAACTAAAGACAAGTTAATTCAGAAATTAATAAATTCTGAATTTATTATAAATTAATAAAACTGAAAAGCAAAGAGAAAAAGAATGGCAACATAATACAGATAGTACAAGATTTTGAGGACGATATCAAACAGTCTAGCATCAGAGTCCCAGAGGAGGCATCCCAGAAGGATAAATGGGAAGAAAACCACACCAAGGCATATTACAGTCAATCTCCTGAAAGTTCAAAACAAAGAGAAAGTGTGAAAATCAGTCAGGGGAAGTGAAATATTACATTCAAGAGAAAAACTACAATAAATACTAGCTACTCATCAGAAAAAAAATCATGGTCAGAAGACAATAATATAATAGAAAGAGAGAGAGAGTGAGAGAGAGAGAGAGAGAGAGAGAAACAAAAAGAACGGACTGATGGATGATATCTACATATATGAATGGGGATACACACATGTATTTTTTGTGTGTGTGTATTTAAAATAGAATGGAAATAATAAAATAACAACTAGATTTAATTTAAGTAATTTTGGGGTTTTCAGTATATAGAGCTTTTAAATCTTTTGTCAAATTTATATGGTATCGATTTTAATTTAAACTTCTGATTGTTGCTTATATACAGAAATACACATAGAAATATACATATATAGAATTACACATGAATCAATCTTGTATCCTTCAAATGATCAACTCCTTTTTATTTCTTGTACCTTTTAAAACTATTTCACTGGATTTTCTATAGGTACATGTCTTCTGCGAATAAAAACAGTTTTACTTCTTCCTTTCAAATCTGAATGCCTGATTTCTTTTTATTGCTTGGTTGCACTGTCTAGAACTTATAGTAAAATTTTACTACTAGAATGTTTAGTACTATTATTAGTAGAATGTTTAGCAGTATTCTACTACAATAAAAGTAGTGATAGCATAAATCTTTGTCTTGTTCCTGAACATAAATGAAAAAGCATTTACTCTTTCACTGTTGAGTATGATGCTAGCCACAGGTTTGCAAATCCTCTCTTTATCAAGTTGAAGAAGTTCTTTTCTCTTTCTAGGTTTTTTTTTTAATAAGAAATATGTCATTTTTTCTAAAGATTTTTCTGCAAGCCCTGAGAAGATACTATCTATCTATCTATATCGACATGTATTTTGTTGATATAATAAATTACATTGGTTGATTTTTTAATACTACTCATCTTGAACTTCTAGGATAAATCCCAAGTAGTCCTGATGTGTAATCCTTTTGATCTATTGTTGGATTCAAATTGCTTAAATTTTGTTTAAAATATGTGTATATATACACATGAAATATATTGATAGTTTTATTTCCTTGTAATATTTTACTTTGTTTTTATATCAGAGTAATGCTGGATTTAAAGAATGATTTGCTAATTTGTCAAGTGTCTCAAATGTTCTAGAAGAGTTTATATAGATTGTTATTATATTGCTTAAAATGTTAGAATTCAGTAGTGAAGCCATCTTGGCCAGGAGTTTTCTTTGCAGAAAATGTTTTTATCTAAACATCAATTTGCTTAATAAATTTAGGACTATTCATGTTATTTATTCTTGAATGAGCCTTGGAAATTGTCTTTCAAGAAATGTGTTTACTAATTTTCAAAGTGATAGTCACAATGTTGTTTGTGATACATCCTTACATTTAGAAACCTGTGTAATTTTACTGATGTTACTTCTCTCATTCCTGATACTCATAATTTGTCTATTCATTATTCTATTTCATAATTCTGGCTAAATGTTTTTCAGTTTTATTCATACACTAAAAAAAACCCACAGAAACAAAACAGCTTTTGGTTCCATTTTTTTCTCTATTACTCTTCTGCTTTCTATTTTCTATTTTGTATTCTATTTCTATTGCTTTCCATTTTATTTTACTTTGGGTTTAATTGCTCATCTTTATCATTAGTTTCTTAAGGGGAAATCTTTAGTCATTGTTTTATCACTTTTTTCCCCAAATAAAAACATTGTTTGCTGCAAATTTTCCCCTCAGTACTGCTTTACCAATATTTGACAGATCTTGATATGCTGTATTTTCATTATTACATTCAGTTCAAAATAATTTCTAATATGCTTTTTGCTTTCTTCTCTGAGCCATGGGCTATTTAGAAATTTGGCATTTAGTTTTTAAATATTTGAGGATTTTCCGATATGTTTGTATTATTAATACATTTTCATGGTTCGAATGACAGTGTTGTTTGAATCTACAATGCCCTTGCTGATTTTCTGTCTACTTTTCTGTCAAAGATTGAGAGGAGGCTGTTAAAATCTCTGACTATAATTATGAATTTCTTTATTACTTTTTTCTCTCCTAAAATTCTGAAGCTCTGCTACATGTTTAGGATTATTATTTCCTCTGGATTAACTGCCAAGTATATCACTCTGAAATGACTTTGTCCCTGATAAGACTCTTCACTGAGACATATTTTTCTTATGTTAAAATAGCCACTCCAGTGCTAGCATAGTATACCTACTCTCATCCTTTTACTTTTAATTACTTTCAAATTTTAAGTGATTTTCTTGTACACAACATATAGTTTAATCTTGCTTTTTAAAAGAATTCAATGTGACAATGTGCCTTTTAATAGGAAAGTTTAGACTACTGGTATTTAATATGACTATTGATGCTATTAGGTTTAAGTCTATCTACTAGATATTTGTCTCGATTTCTCCATCTGTTCTTTCTTCCCTTTTGCTTATTTTTAACTTCCTCTGAATTAATTTTTAAGATAATTCTATTATATCACCTTTTTGTCCTATTAACTGTAACTCCTTATTTTGTTATTTTAGTGGTTGCTTTAAGGTTCATAGTGTACACACTTATCAGTCTACCTTTAAATTATATTATAGCATTTTACTGATAATACAAGAACTTTAAACTTTTATACCGTTGATTCTTGAACAACAGGGGGTAAGGGGCACCAAGCCTCCACACAGTAGAAAATATGAGTATAACTCATAGTTGGCCATCTCCAAGTTTCCTCTGTATCCTCAGTTCTGCACCCATGAACTCAGCCAACCATAGATTGTGTAGTACTGTAGTATTTACTATTGAAAAAAATCTGCTTGTAAGTAGACCCTTGTAATTCAAACCTGTGTTGTTCAAAGGTCGACTGTACTTCCAGTACACTTCTTCTGATCTTCATGCTATTGTTGGCATACTGCTTATTTCTACATGTACTTCATCATATATTGATTGTGGTATTGTTTAAAGAATTGATTCTCTTTTAAAGAGATAATAATAATAATGACGATGATGATAAAAGATATAATGACCCAGGGCTTCCCTGGTGGCACGGTGGTTGAGAGTCCGCCTGCTGATGCAGGGGACACGGGTTCGTGCCCCGGTCCGGGAAGATCCCACATGCTGCGGAGCGGCTGGGCCCGTGAGCCATGGCCGCTGGGCCTATGCGTCCGGAGCCTGTGCTCCGCAATGGGAGAGGCCACAGCAGTGAGAGGCCCGCGTACAGCAAAAAAAAAAAAAAAAAAAAGATATAATGACCCATGTTGGTACCATTTTCACTCTTCTTCACTCATTTGTGTAAATACATATTTCTGACTGACATCCGCTGCCTTCTTGCCTGAAAGATTTCCTATGTCATTTCTTTTTCTTTTTCTTTTTTTTTTTTTTGCGGTACGCGGGCCTCTCACTGTTGTGGGCTCTCCCGTTTGCGGAGCACAGGCTCCGGACGCGCAGGCTCAGCAGCCATGGCTCACGGGCCCAGCCGCTCCGCGGCATGTGGGATCTTCCCGGACTGGGGCACGAACCCGCGTCCCCCGCATCAGCAGGCGGACTCTCAACCACTGCGCCACCAGGGAAGCCCCCTATGTCATTTCTTTAATTCATGTCTGCCACTGAAATTCCTACAGGTTTCTTACATCTGCAAATATATTTTCCATTTTTTGGAAACATTTTTGCTAGAAAATGAGCTCTAGGTTGACAGAATTTTTTAGTATTTTAAAGCTCTCATCTCCACTGTTTTCTTACTTGCATTGTTTCTGAGAAATCTGCTGTCATCCTTAGTTCTGTTCCTCTGCACCTAATGTGTCTTTTTTTTCCCCCTGACGCCCCCATACCTCATGAACTTACATCTAAGCATTTACAATCTTAGTCAGCCTTGTATCTTAATAGAGTTGTCTTGATTCAAATTGGGAATCCTCTGATAACTAATGAAAATTAAGATATTCTCTTTAATATAAGTTTTGAGCAATTTATGAAATGCCTTGGTGTAATTTTCTTGACCTTTCTCATGTTTGGCATTTTTTGAGTTTCTTGGATCTGTGGGTTTTAAATAGCCTTACTAATTTGGAAATTGGCTATTAACTTTTCAAGTATTTTTTATTTTGTCTGAGGCAACAGATTCTAAGGTATCCATCCCTGACCCCTTCCTTATGGTATGCACGTGCTTCTGTAATCCTCTCCCACTGAGTGTAGATAGGACCTATGACTTGTCTCTAACCATAGAATACAGCAAAGGTGATTTAATATATGTGATTACTTGTGTATAAGTTCACTATATAAGATTGTGATGTCTTATAATGACCCACTTCCTTGCTGAACCTGAAAAAACAAAACAAATTAACATGTTGTGAACTGCCATATGGAGGAGGTCACTTGGCAAATAGTTGAGGGTCACCTCCCACCAACAGCCAGCAAGAAAAGGGTCCTTTACACTGACAAGGACATTATTGCTACCAACAATCATGTAAGCTTGGAAAAGGATGCTTCCCAAGTTGACTGTCAGGTGAAAATCTAGATCTGGTGGACACCTTGATTTGAGAATTAGCTAAGCCATGTAAGCCATGCCTGGACTCTTGACCTTCCAAAAAAAAAAATCCCTAAGGCATGATAATGTGATAATGTGTTTTATTATGTCTCTAAAGTAACGATAACATTGCTATATAGCAAGAGGTATCTAATACTTCCCTCCACCCTCAGCCTCCTTTGGGGACTCTAACTACACATATTTATGGCTGCATGAAGTCCCAGAGCTCACTGTTGATTGCTTTTTGCATTTTGTTCTCTTTTTGTTTCATTGTAAATAGTTTATATATCTATGTCTCAATTTCACCTGTCTTTTCCTGTGCAATAAATGACAATGATTATGAGACAGACACAACTGTAGGTGTCTAATCTTATTCAGTGTATTTTTTATGTCACACATTACAGCCAATGTCAGTCAGGTCAGTTTGGTTCTTTTCTCTATCTTCATGTCTGTACTAATACTTTAAAAAATATGGAATACAGTTATAATATCCATTTTAGTGTTCTTGTCTGGTAAGTTTAATGTCTGTGTTCATTCTGAGTCAGTTTTAATTGGCTGAATGTTCTCTTCATTATGGTTTGTGTTTTCCTGCTTCTTCACTGCCTGGGAAATTTTACTGGTTTTTATCATTGTGAATCTTACTTTTTTGGATATTAGATTATTTATTTATTTATTTTGTATTCCTATAAGCAGTCTTGAGTTTTGTTCTGGGGTGTAGTTCTTGGAAAGGGTTTGATTCATGTTGGTCTTGTTTTTTATAATTTTTGAGGTGAGTCCAGAGAAGAACTTAACGAAGGTTGATTATTCCCCACCACTGAGGCATGCCATTTCTAAGCATTTCATGCAGCGCTCCATGAATTATTAGTATTTCCTTTCTGGCTTATGGGAACACTTTTCTAGGCCCTGAGTGAGTGCCAAATACTGTTCTAGGCCCTGAGTGCATGCCAAATACTGTTCTCTAATCCTAATCCATGGTGTAGTTTTCTTCCCTGATGTCAGGTAATTTCTTCACATGTATGTACTCAAGAGCATTCTGCTAAGTATTTGAGGGCAAACCCCTATGGTTCCTGGGGTCTTCTCTCTACATGGCTTTCTCCTCTTTGGTGTTCTGTCCAACAACTAAAAACACCTAGGTCTCTCAACTCTGACCTCTATCCTCAATTTAAGGAATTTTTTGGTCTCTGCCTGGATTTTCTCTCCCTGAACCATACCCTGGAAACTCTTTCAAGATAGCAAGCTGGGACAATCACAGCACTCACCTCAGTTGTGTCCATTTCTCATAATCATCATCCTTTATTACCTATTGTTCAATGCCTGGTAGGCCATTATTTTTATATCTTTTATCACTGTTTTTGATTGTCAGGTAGGAGGGTAAATTCAGTCCCTGTTAATCCATCTTGGTTAGAAGCAGTTCTAACTACTTAGAGATTTAAAATTTTATTTAATATTGTTTCCTTTGCTTGATTTTATTTTTTTCAGGCTTCTTCAGGTCAAATATTCTTTGTATATGGAAGAGATAATAATTTAGTCAGTGCTCAGTTATAACACAGAAAATATAATTTTATATAACTTGTCACAAGAAAGATAAACACAAGATGCATTTTGAGTGAAGATAGTAAGACAACTGCGATGTGAGAGAGCAGAAAACAAATAAAATATAATGGCTTCAAACAGTATAGGCTTTGTCACAGGAAATAAGATTTTTGACTAGGAAAGAGCTGAAAAAAGAAGAATGGAATGAAACAGATGTTAAAATATACCACAAATTGAAGTTTTAATTTTTTTCCCTAATTTATATAATTAATATTTAATCTAAAAAACAAAGCTTAACTCTATTTTACACATTTACCATTTGGTAGCCACTATATATATAAGAAGTTATTTTGATTAAAAAACAAACAAAAATAAAAACAGATTCTGCTTTTGCCCTCCAGCAAATTAGGGTTGTTTGTCAAAACTAGAGAAGACATGGCAGAGGGGAAATAAGTATCTATAATGTAAACTAGAAAAATATTATAAACCATGTGAAAGTTCAGAATATGAACAAAATATAATTCTTAATTATTCTGGAACTTTTTGCTTTCATGAATTTAATCATGACACTCAATTTACACATATTAATTATTATGGAATGATATATTTTTCCTTTATACTAAAAAAATTGGGGCAGATAAATAAAAAATTCAGATAGGTTTGTGGTCAACTTGATCAAAATTGTCCAACTTGTTAAATGTACTAAGCTAAATGTACAGTTTGTACTAAATAATTAAATACTTTTATATGTGCGTAAGTTAAAACATTCTTTTGAAACCCTAAGAGAGTTTGCTATTTAAAAGAGAGACCTTCCTGAAAATAAAACTAATATATGAAATCAAACCTCTAATTATTATGAATTATTTACATGTAAACTGTTTTACTGAGTTTTCTTGAATTAAGAGTTTTTGAACATATAGAAATTTAAAAATTAACTGTAAACTTTTCCTAATTTAAATTACCCCAAATCAAATAATTTACATATCAAATATGCTTCTTGGAAAATTATTGTCAGGCCTAATTTTATCAATAGCTTTTCAAATTTATTTTTGTTCCCTGCGCTATAGAGTAGGTCCTTGTTGTTTATATATTTTACATGTAGTATTTTTTATATATTTGTTTATATATTTTATTGTTGTTTATATATTTTACATGTAGTTTATATATTTTACATGTAGTAAATATTGGCATTGTATTTTACATGTAGTAAATATTGGCATTGTATCTGCTAATGCCAAACTCCTTATTTATCCCTCCCCACTCCTTTCCCCTTTGGTAACCATATATTTGTTTTCTACATCCATGAGTCTCTTTCTGTTTTGTATCCTTTTTTAGATTCCACAAACAAGTGATATCAGATGATATTTGTCTTCCTCTGTATGGCTCAATTCACTTAGTATGAAAATCTCTAGGTCCATCCATGTTGCTGCAAATGGAATAATTTCATTATTTTTCATAGCTGAGTAATATTCCATTGTATATATACACCACATCTTCTTTATCCATTCATCTGTTGATGGACATTTAGGTTGCTTCCATGTCTTGGCTATTGTAAATAGTGCTGCAATGAACATTGGGGTACATGCATCTTTTTGAGTTAGAGTTTCCTCCAGACATATGCCCAGAAGTAGGATTGCTGGATCATATGGCGACTCTATTTTTAGTTTTTTGAGGAACCTCCATACTGTTCTCCATAGTGGCTAAGCCAATTTACATTCCTGCCAACAGTGCAAGAGGGTTCCCTTTTCTCCACACCCTCTCCAGCATTTATTATTTGTAGACTTTTTGGTGATGGCCATTCTGACTGGTGTGAGGTGATACCTCAATGTAGTTTTGATTTGCATGTCTCTAATAATTAGCAATGTTGAGCATCTTTTCATGCGCCTGTTGAACATCTGTATGTCTTCTTTGGAGAAATGTATATTTAGGTCTTCTGCCCATTTTGTGATTGGGTTTTTGTTGTTGTTGTTGTTTTTGAGTTGTATGAGTTGATTGCATATTTTGGAAATTAAACCCTTGCCCGTCTCATAGTCTGCAGATATTTTCTCCCAGTCCATTTGTTGTCTTCATTTTGTTTATGGTTTCCTTTGCTGTGCAAAAGCTTATAAATTTGATTAGGTCCCATTTGTTTTTTTTGTTTGTTTGTTTTTGCTTTTATTTCTATTGCCTTAGGAGACTGGCCTAAGACAACATTGCTACGATTTATGTCAGTGTATGTTTTGCCTATGTTCTCTTCTAGGAATTTTATGGTGTCATGTCTTATATTTAAGTCTTTAAGCCATTTTGAGTTTATTTTTGTGTATGGTGTGAGGGAGTGTTCTAACTTCATTGATTTACATGCAGCTGTCCAGCTTTCCCAGCACCACTTGCCAAAGAGACTGTATTTTCTCCATTGAATATTCTAATATTCTAAGGCATATCCTAATTTTATGAATAGATTTTGAAATTTTAATTTAATGTATTTTTATAATTTGAGAAATAGAAATGTAGCTCTAAGTTGTGGAGCCTCTTCTCAACATCACCTTCAACACCCTTAAGTAAACTATGCAGCACTGAAACATCACTTGGAGATAGATTTTTAGCTGGAATACTGACCTATAAGTTAATTTTATCATAGTGTTTGTGCTTTTTCCTAAATTTGTTGGAAAAAATTCTAAAAACTATAATTTTTAAAATCTTTCAAATAATTTTTCTATATTAGAAAAATGCTAGCAATACAGTATGTTATTTTTTCTTTTAGAAAAATAACTTAGCTCTTTTAAATTTTTTAACAGTTACAGAAATTTTAATTTTATTCACTGCATGTAATCTGATATTTAAAACTTAAAGTATTAAGGAAATTTTTGAAAATCAATATACCACATCAGGTAATAGATTGGATTTTTCCCAAAATGTATATTTTGATTTTCTCATCATTGTCAATCACATATTAAAGTTTATTTGACTATTTCAAAAGAAACCTAAAGAATATGTTAGTATTATTTTAGATAACTTGAGTCAACTGAATTGAATCTTCTCAAAATAATTGACAATTCTAGACATTATACTTGACATGTTTTTGCACTAATAATTATATTGAGAAATAATATTTGATATAAATGCCATTATGAAATAGTATAACAGTTAATTACGCTCTATGGGCATTTGAGCCATTCATTTTTGTTTACAGATGTGTTAATAAAGTTCAACCTACATTTACATTCATAATTAGAAGAGGTTAAACACAACCATTTGTTCTATTCCATTTTCTAGAAACTGGCTCAGTTAACGCTATGTGTCCAACTCTTTTGTGTTTTTGCAAGAATTAGCATGATAAAAGAAGGCATGCTTATGCAGATTTAATTATATTTTTGCTGTTATCAGATAATGATTTTATTTGACTTTATTTTTTAACAAAACTCTGTCTCCTAAATTCTGTGAATCAAGGGACATCTTCATACAACATTTGTCCAAGAAATTAAATGCCCACTACACGGCACTTAAAAACCCAAGGTGTTTTTATCTAATCAAAGAAATTGTAGACTTGCTACCCTTCATATGAATCTTTAAAATATAAAAGCAATGCACTGAACCTTTAGAGATTTAGTAAAGGAGTTAAGCTTTTGATTTCAAATATCTACAGAAGCACTTTGCATTGAGTTATTTATTCAAGTATAAAGGATTTCAGTAGTTGAATGCCCTTGGATTCCGTTTACATACCCACTACTCTCACCACTCAGTCCCTCTTACCCTGTTAACTCACATCTAAGCAATTAAAATCTTATAATTGTGGGGAGACATCTTTTATCTGTGTAGGGATACATTTGATAACTAAGGAAAATAAAATATACTCTCCCCAGGAAATTACACAGGAGCATAAAAGTGTGCATGAAGTTCAAGGGCCATGTCGACCTGCTGGAGCATTTTTCCTGGAGCTTTCACAGTAGCCGAGGCTGCAGCTGACCCTGGGCCAGATAATCACTAGTCACTTAAAACTATAACTGCCTCAGGTGAGAACTCCATCCAGGCCTAAATTTAATCCTGAAAAGTCTGATCTCCCTCCCCTCTTTCCCTGTCCCTACTACCTCACCCTTCCCTGCCCTATGTACTTCCAGGATTATTTTCTTAGTCATGTTGCTGCCAGTACACACACCTCATTCTCTTTTTTTCCCCTTAGTTATGCACAAGATATGTGTACTTCTCTTTACAACCCATCTCTGTATCATTCCCATACTTTTCTCTGTTTCCTCTCCTTGATCTAAAGTTCCACTTTTCCTTCCTGTTCCCAGCCCCACTACACACACTTTAAAATACTTCCATTATGTGCTCTAGAACTCCCTTCCAAGACTAATGGCTCCAGCATTTTCTGGAGTCCTTTCACAGTGAGGCTGTTCACTCTCCCACATTCCAGGTTACTCCTTTGTCTTCCCCAGAGCTGTTCTTAGATCACTCCTTTATGAAAGTCACTTCCCCTTCAGGGCTGGCTCATTTCTACCACACATGAAGCTTTATCATCTCCAGTTGTATCATCAGGGTCTAAGAACAACGCCTGTACACAATAGCCTGCACCATTAAAACATGTGCCTTTTGTGATACATACTTCTCTTGTGGGAGAAAAAGAGTATGTACAAATATCCATTAAGTTTTGACATGAACTGTGAATGAATATTTCTTACTCAGTATGGATACATAAAGTCTACTGTATAATTCTACTTGGCACTGAGCAACAAAATCAATAGCCGTATAATAAACATATTTACTACTAGGATGTCTTCTTTTAGAAAATACACTTTAAGTTTCTGTTTATATCATTGAAATTGATTTCTGAAAAAGTCTATTTCTTCTCAGCAACCTCAAGCTAAATACCTACAACACTATCCTACCTTACAACATTTTTAAATTAACTACAACGTCTGTGTTCATGCTGGCTACATTTTTATCTATTCAGCATAAATATTATTTATACACTTGATTAGTCAATATAACGTAAGTCCTACAGTCAGGAGTAGACTAACTATAATTGTATAATCTATATCTACAGAAGTCTTTTACTTAACCTCATCTACTAGCAGTATTGAAGATGGGCAGTTATGGTTTGTGTAACCCTTAAGCTAAAGATATTTTCTTTCGTTTTTTTTTATTGGGGTATACTTGTTTTACAATGTTGTGTTAGTTTCTACCATACAGCGAAGTGAAGTAGAGTTCCCTGTGCTATACAGCAGGTCTTATTAGTTATCTATTTTATACATATTAGTGTATATACATCGATCCCAGTCTTCCAGTTCATCCCACCTCACCCCCCCGCCCCCCGCTTCCCCCCTGGTATCCATATGTTTGTTCTCTACATCTGTGTCTCTATATAGCTAAAAGTATTTTCATGTCATCTTTTATTCTCTCTGGGACAGTCTGGAACAAAAGATGTACGTTGGGCTAATTTTTCTTAGCATTCTCAACATATCAACATACTAACTTTTCAATTAACTGAAAAAAAAACACACATTAATTTTAATCTCATAAAGCAATAAAATGATATGTTTAAAAGAGTGCTTTTTACATTAATTATGAAATGTTACATTTGAAACACTGGGAAATTCTCTTTATGTTTTATTTTGCTCTTATTAACTTAGTCCAGAATCACACTATCACATGTGCCAACTCTTTGGTCTGTTAGTTTTGCAGTGGCCACTGGCCAAACACAATAACATGCTGATCTAAACTGCCAGAGAAATATGTCAAAACATCTACTGTTTTGGAAACCACTGCCTTTCTCTCTCTGTCTCTGTCTCTCTGTCTTTCTATCCCTTCATTTCTTCTGAAAATTAAAGGTATCTTATTCTCCCATGCTCTCAGTTTTTGTAAAGTCAACCTTAGTTGTTTCAAAGGCAAAGGATTTTAGTGAACATACAGAGTTTATCCAGTAGTTCTAGATTATGGTGTATCTTGACTTCTAGAAACTTATAAACAAATACTTGTACTTCTTTGCTGTGTCTTAAAAACATGGGGGGCAGGGAATACTCCTTGAACCAGACTTAATGATTTTTGTGTCACTGACCCACTTTGAACCTAATAGAGCCCCTTCTCAGGATAATGTTTTTAAATGCACACAATAAAATATGAAGTTTTACAAAATAAATCAGTGTTATTAAAACAAAGTTTCATCTATGTATGCTTTGTGAGGGAGTCTGTGTACCCGAGGATAAACTGACACTACTCAAGTGTATTTCAATTAACGTTCTGACATGAAACACCTTGACCCAATCATCAAGTTAACAAAATTACATGAAAATATATACAATTTCATCTTAAATGTACTGCAACACTTAAAGCAGAAGGACACATTAACTTACTTTTCAGGACACAATTGTTTAAATCAGCGAGACATGAACATATAGAGACACGGATTTTAGAGACAGAGAACAAAATGGTATGACATAATTCTAGGGTAAACATACTCATACCTTTATGGCAGTGGATGCAATTTGAATGTGGTGAAGTCTCCGAAGGGTGCTGTCCCTGTCAATGAAATAGGAAGCAGCTAGTTGATGTAGCGTCTCCAGAGTGACCGAGGAGCTGTTGGTGCTGGGATCACTTCCTTCAGATCGTTTGCTCAGCTTCCGCTTGTCCACAAAAATTGTGAGTGACTCCTCTCCTGCATTAATAATATTTTACATTATTCCATTTCCCACTTCAAATCAATTTTTTCAACTACCTGCAGGTGAGGAAGCCTAGATTACAGCCATAATGAAACAAAAGAGTGATAAACAACAAACAGGCAGGGAGTTTTACTTTTCTTTTGTTCACAAAGATTTCCCATATACCTAGAAAAGTACCCGGGATGTTGATGGTTGTGAATACATATTTCATAAATATTAAACAGCAAGCTTTTGCAGAACACGTTCTCTAGATTTTATTGACTTTCTCATACAGTTTAGCTTACCTAACACTCATTGGGTCTCAAAGCAAATTAAGATAGGAAAATATGTAAAACAAACTCAACCTTTACTACAGATCAGCATGGTAAATGGAAACATGACCAAGCATATTACAAAACATTAGCTGTTTTCAATTGTACCTTTAAAATGCAGAGAAAACATATACATGCATATACAGTAATATAAATATTTATGTATTAAATTCAGAGGTTTCCTACACATGGCATTAAATATTAAAATATTGTGTGTTAATAAGCTCTATGGAAATCACTAACCTCCATGAGAAGCTTTAGGTACTTGACAATGGATCCTCTAAGGTGAAATTTAAAGCAAATTACAATTAAGCTGCAATTTTCAATGTTTGAATATTGACAAAAAAGTGTCAATGCCATTCAAGTCTAACATTAAGAACTTGCCATCCTCAGACTTCCAGATTCTTAGATATTCAATTAGCATATAATTGTCAGACTTGAAGCTTGTTCTCATTCTTTCAGAAACCCATCTGTTTAGGTGGCATTAGGCCCACTGACAATTTGTCGAGCCAGTTTTCTAAAAGACCAAACAAGATTTTCTAGCGGACGAATAGGTTGCATTTCTTCTCCAAATTAAAAATAATACCAAATTTAAAATGCCGCAGCCTAACTGACCATCCAATTCTAAGTGACAGTTCATACTTCTCTGCAAGAGATCAGGTGAATTGGTATCAGAAATAAGGTGTCAACAATGTTATTTTGGAAAGTTGCATTCTCAGTTTGTATTTGGACATCAATATGCAAGCTGGAAATGAAGCAGACTAACTAGAATTGCTGAAGGAAAAAAAAAACTCTCAAAAATATGAATGAGTGGGTCAAGTTATCAACAGCGTTAAGTCATGTACATGATAAACAGCTTTCAGTGGGAACATCTGAAAGCAAAAAGGGAATATATATGTCAAATATTATAGAAAATAAAATCCACACTAATTATTTACCCCCAAAGAAGAGGATGAACTGGTGTGGAAATCTGAGAGAATACATTCTCAGAAAGACCACTGAATCTGAGAAATTCACCCATGTGCCCAAACAAACATCTTGTACCTGGCGACAGAAAGAACAGCGTTGTGATAGTCTAAGAATTTATAATGCAGCTCGACGACACATGAAAGTGCTATGGTCTGAATGTTTGTGTCTCCCAAAATTCATATGTTGAAATTCTGTCCTTTTAAGATGATAGTATTAGGAGATGGGGTTTGTGGGAGGTGTCTGGGTCATGAGGGCAGAGCCCTCAAGAATGGAATTAGTTCCTTTGTAAAGGAGGCTCCAAAGAGATTCCTTGTCCCTTCCGCCATGTGAAGATACAAGGAAAAATCTGTGACCTGGAAGACAGCCCTCACCCAACCATGCTGGCATTCTAATCTCAAACTTGCAGCCCCCAGAACTGTGCTGTTTATAAGCTACCTTATCTGTGGTATTTTGCTATAGCAGCCCGAACAGGCTATGAGATCAAGAGATATATCTTCTTAAGTAAGGTTAAAAACAAAATGATAATGATATCTTGGTGAATGTAAATAAAAAAGGAAGCAAAGTTAATGATCTCTTCAGGACAAAATTATTAAATGAGAAAATGAAATAGACTGAATAGTGCTAAAGACTAAAACTTGCAAAACTGCTTTAATTGCAGCACTTTTCATAAAGCAGAATATACAGAAGATATAGGTTAAAATATACATAAACTGCCAGTATTACAAGACTCCAGCACACACTTTCTAGACCTAAATAGACCCAGTGGGGGTAAAAATGTAATGATAGAGATACACACAACCTACTTAATAAGGTAGATCTTATAGGTAAATATTAAACTTTATATTAATAAAGAGGAAATGAAAGCTCTTTTCAAGAGTACACAGAACATTTAGAAAAACTGGCCATATATTTTGTTAAAAAAAATCCTTAGTAAATTCCAAAAATTTGAAAAAAAATATCATTTGATAAAGACTTTCTCCTTGACCAAACGCTAGACAGGCTCCTATGAGCTTGTTTCTTGGGCATGTTCTCAAGAGCCCAGTTTTAGGAAGAATCCTGTCAAGTCACTTTGGCAAGGATCCCCTACCCTGGACATATGATCATCTTTAACATCTGACCAAATTCCTCATCCCCTACCATCTCCCTGGTGATATTTGATAACCCTGCTCTGCTTTCAGCAAGAATCATGTTAGGTCTCTTTAGCAAGAATTATCCTACCCTCTTTGTAATTTTCCATCCACTAATCTGCCTACTCTGCTCATTGTCAATAAATTCCCACTTTTCCTGGTTCTGTTCAAAATTGAGCTCAGTCTCTCTCCCCTCCTGTAAAACTCCAATGCAGGAGACCCCCTGAATAAAGTCTCCCTTACTGTTCTTTAACAAATGTCAGAATATTGTTTCTTTAACACATTTACTGACTACAATATAGTACAATTAAAAATTGATAGAAAAATTTTAAAATTCACATGGATAAATTTTCTATTGTGTAATTCTTGAATAATAGGATACGTGAAAGCAAAATGACAAATTTTCTAAGAAAACCTGAGGAAAACAGTATATAATACAATCTAAGGGACATGGCTAAAGCAGTACTCAAATAAATATTCACAGCATTAAATATGTACTTTATGTAGATTATGAAAATATTTGAGATAGCCATATAACTCTAAAACTAAAAAAATGACAAAAATAAGCTTCTATAAATTAAAAAGAACTAAAAGGAAGAAAACTAGTGTTAATGAGTTAAAAAAAAAACAGAAGAAAAGAAGGAATAATAAATTGAAAAACAGCTTCCTTTGAAGGGAAGAAAAAAAACAGATAAATACACCAACTCGTCAACCTACCTTTTTTAATAGAGAAAGAAAATTAAATAATAAAATAACAGAGTAAAGTAAACATATTATTTAAAAATAAAATTTGCAAAGCTTTTGCAAATAAGTTTAGGTGTCATAGAACACCTCTACAAAATTAAAAAAAAAAAAATCAATAGGCCAAGATGGTTTCACAGGAGAGTTCAGACAAAACTCTAAAGATCAAAAAATCTGATACTATTTACTTAAAATGTTTCCAGAGGATATGAAATGAAGGAAAACTTTTAATTAGTTGTTATATATTGAGTAAAACATTGACATAAATATCTGGGGAAGATCACACACACAACAACAAGAACAACAACAAACATTATTACAACTTATTATTAGTGATGCAAAATAATAAATAAAGCAATAGTAAACAGTAACACACAGTAAGTTTTAAAAATGTATATCTCAAAAAGAATAATCCTAGGAGGGCAAGGGTCATTTGATATTAGGAAATCATTAATATAATTCAGCATATTAACACATCTAGAAAGAAAAACCTTGATGTCCATTAATGCCTCAAATGCATTTGATGAATATTTATACCTATTGCTGGGTAATTTTCAGTAAGTTAGGAGTCAGTGGAAAATTCCTTAAAAGGATAAAATATGTGTTTGTCAACCTAAAACCAACTGTCTTTCTTAATCGGAAAACTCAGAAGTCATTCCCATTAAAATCATAACCTGACAAACAAACCCACAACTGGTACTACTTTTTGACATGATATTAAATATGTTAAAATGTAAATATAGAAGAGAATAAAATTAGAGTAATAGTTTTTTAAAAACACTTAAAATTATCTCTTTTTGCAGATAACATGATTATTCATCTGGAAAACTCAAGAAAATCAATGGACAAACTACTATGCAGAGTAACAGAACTTAGTAACTGCAGAAAATAATAAAAACTTTACTAACTCAAAAAACTGAAATATACAAATAATAGAGGTAACAATGGATTAGCATATACCATTTAAAATACCAATAAAAATGCAATACATATATGAAAAATTATATGCCACCCCTGAAATAACAAAAGTAAACTGAAAATGGCATTGTACTTTGTTTCAAATAGGAATATTTAAATTAAATATATCAATTTTACTTAGGTTAATGTATAACTTTAATGCAAATATCATTTTTTGTTTGTTTCCTTGAACTAGTCATGTTTATTATAAATTTTTTAGGTAAAAATTAGTCAAAGAAAAGTCACCAGAAGCTTTCCAAAAAATAGGCAACAGTGAGAATGCCTTGCTACATATGAATACATATTGTAAAATATGTATAATTAAGACAGTGTAGTAAAGAAGCATGAATAGACAGACCACTCAAACAGGAAAATTAAAAAAAACAACAGTATATATGAAAATTTAGTACATGATAAGGATGAATATTAATTCAATTGGGGAAAGGTAGACCTTCTAATAAATGACACTTTGACATCAGAATAGTCACTTGCAAAGTAAAGGATATGATTGTATATGAGGAGATATTGCAAAAAACTGGAGACATGAATATTTAATAAGATGAAACTACTCAACTAGAAAAAAAAAGAATGAAAACGCATGAGTGGGAAAAGCATTCCTAACTATCACTAAACGTCTGAAAGTAATAAAATAAAAGATAGATGAATTAGACCATATAAAAAGAGATTTTTTCTTCCTAGCACAGAATCACCACAAGTAAATTTTGCATTGGGAAGAGATGTTTGCAACTTACATAAGGGACACATGGCTAATACCTCTAACATTCCAAAAACTCCTAAAACTCACAGAAAAAAAAGAAATAAGTTTCGGGCATAAAAAATAGGAAAATAGTATTTAGATAAGAAGAGACAAAGTGGCCCATGTAACTTTGAAAAGGCTTTCAATCTGTCATAGTATGAGAAATGCAAATTAAAAATATATTGATATATCACGTAGCTATTATGGAATTTGCCAAAATTCAAAAATTTGACAACTTTGTCAAAGCTGTTGGCAAACTAGAAGGAAACAGGCCCTATGATATACTGCTGCTGGAGTGCAAAATGATGTAACTATGAAGAGAAATTTGGCAATAGTTAGCAAAAATTGACTCTGCAATCCTACTTTTAAGAATCTATCCCAATTCTCAAAAATGCACAACCTGCCGAGACTGAAACAGGAAGAAATAGAAAATATGAACAGACCAATCACAAGCACTGAAGTTGAAACTGTGATTAAAAATCTTCCAACAAACAAAAGCCCAGGACCAGATGGCTTCACAGGCGAATTCTATCAAACATTTAGAGAAGAGCTACTACCTATCCTTCTCAAACTCTTCCAAAATATAGCCGAGGGTGGAACACTCCCAAACTCATTCTACGAGGCCACCATCACCCTGATACCATAACCAGACAAAGATGTCACAAAGAAAGAAAACTACAGGCCAATATCACTGATGAACATAGATGCAAAAATCCTCAACAAAATAGTAGCAAACAGAATCCAACAGCACATTAAAAGCATCATACACTATGATCAAGTGGGATTTATTCCAGGAATGCAAGGATTCTTCAATATATGCAAATCAATCAACGTGATACACCATACGAACAAATTGAAGGAGAAAAACCATATGATCATCTCAATAGAAGCAGAGAAGCTTTCGACAAAATTCAACACCGATTTATGATAAAAACCCTGCAGAAAGTAGGCATAGAGGGAACTTTCCTCAACATAATAAAGGCCATATATGACAAACCCACAGCCAACATCATCCTCAATGGTGAAAAACTGAAAGCATTTACACTAAGATCAGGAACAAGACAAGGTTGCCCACTCTCACCACTCTTATTCAACATAGTTTTGGAAGTTTTAGCCACAGCAATCAGAGAAGAAAAGGAAATAAAAGGAATCCAAATCGGAAAAGAAGAAGTAAAGCTGTCACTGTTTGCAGATGACATGATACTATACATAGAGAATCCTAAAGATGCTACCAGAAAACTACAAGAGCTAATAAATGAATTTGGTAAAGTAGCAGGATACAAAATTAATGCACAGAAATCGCTGGCATTCCTATACACTAATAATGAAAAATCTGAAAGTGAAATTAAGAAAACACTCCCATTTACCATTGCAACAAAAAGAATAAAATATCTAGGAATAAACCTACCTAAGGAGACAAAAGACCTATATGCAGAAAATTATAAGACACTGATGAAAGAAATTAAAGATGATACAAATAGATGGAGAGATATATCATGCTTTTGGATTGGAAGAATCAACATTGTGAAAATAACTCTACTACCCAAAGCAATCTACAGATTCAATGCAATCCCTATCAAATTACCACTGGCATTTTTTACAGAACTAGAACAAAAAATTTCACAATTTGTATGGAAACACAAAAGACCCCGAATAGCCAAAGCAATCTTGAGAACAAAAAATGGGGCTGGAGGAATCAGGCTCCCTGACTTCAGACTATACTACAAAGTTACAGTAATCAAGACAGTATGGTACTGGCACAGAAACAGAAATATAGATCAATGGAACAGAATAGAAAGCGCAGAGATAAACCCACACACATATGGTCACCTTATCTTTGATAAAGGAGGCAGGAATGTACAGTGGAGAAAGGACAGCCTCTTCAATAAGTGGTGCTGGGAAAACTGGACAGGTACATGTAAAAGTATGAAATTAGAACACTCCCTAACACCATACACAAAAATAAACTCGAAATGGATTAAAGACCTAAATGTAAGGCCAGACACTATCAAACTCTTAGAGGGACTTTTTTATAAGAAAGTGTATGATACAAATATATGGATGGATTTCTTTTTATTTGGGGAAAAAAATAAAAACACTGGAAGGATTAACCAAAATCTTTTATCTATATTTACAGAGTGGAGGTAACACTTTGGGAAGAAAGGCTTCTCTGAATATACTTTGTTAAAGTTTTTTAAACACTGGAAAGATATTTTTAAATATTTTATTTATTGTAAAAATCAATCAAATCAAATAGAAAAAAATCAATCCCTAAGAATTAAAAACAGAAGCCAATGTTACTAAATGCTTATTGTTTAGAGAAGTAATTATTTTAAGTGATTACAAACACAGTACTTTAAATGTAATCCAGTTTTGGAATATATTCTGAGGACAAAAAATGTAAAAAGGATCAGAAAACTTCATTCCGTAGTCTATTTGTAGGTAGGAATATTAGTAGTTGTAGTACAGTTTTATATAGTTTGTATGGTTACATATGGGTGTATGGGCACTCACTGTACAAGTCTCTCTACTTTGAGTGTGTTTGAAAATTTCACTTGAAAAAAATATCATGGCATAAGTGTTTACGTTTGGTCCACGTTTAAAATATGTTTAGTCATAATAAAATTTTCTTAAGTAATTAGTAAACTCATGACTTTAATATTATGACTAAAATAAAATTCTAAATGATTTGACAGTTTCAGATGATTCCATTTGTAAAATACTTCTAAATCCAAGCTCAGCCTCAGTGCATCAGTAATGTTTTCTACAGATTCTTGTATTTAGAAGGACGCTTACTGTAATCTTTACTTCAATTCAGCAATACACAAATGAAGTTCAAAACACGGGTTCAACTGATTATTGGACATTACTTTTGCCTTCTGGAGAGGCATGAAAGCCATATAAATACATGAAGAGAATCATCTTCACTATGCCTCTCTTGCATTGTAGTGATTTTCCCATTACTAGAGGTGTCCAACATTAATTATATGTCATAGAACAGAAGAGATAATTAGACCACTATAAAGGATTCTTTCACTGGATTATGAGGTTCTGTATGAAAAAAAATGTAGAATTAATTATTATGGTTTAGGTGTAAGTCTACCAACTACTGGTACCAAACAGATTCAGGTTCTAATGCTGGCTTCTACTTAGTAATTGAATGATCTTGAATATATAATTTATGATTCTGCTTCCTCTTACATAACATGAATATAGTAATTTCTTCTTCAAAGCATGGCTATAAGCATGAAACAGATAATATCTGTAAAGGACTTACCACATGACTAGAATTCAGAAGTTGCTAGTACATATTTTTTTATTCATCACAATTCCTTAGAACTGCATAAAGCAACTCATTCCATATCTGGGCATTTCTAGTAATTTTAGCTATTTTGTCTTATTTGTGAGGAACAGAAGACTGTCCTAATTCTTTAATGATCTCCTTCTTTTATAAACTTATTAACTCTAATCCTAGTTTGCATTCACATACACAGAGTAAAGATCTCCCAAAATAGTCCATTATATACTGTATCCCCCTAATCACCCTATATGTCTTCACTCTTCAGGTGAAATATGCTATACCATTAATTCTTCTTAATAGGACCTCTATTGAGTCCTACCTCACCCAAAAAGGGAGAATAGCATATGCTAATTTTAGAAAGCAAATTAAATCTTACACCTACAGGAATTAGAAAAAGAAGAATAAATAAAACCCAAAGTTAGTAGAAGGAAAGAAATAAAAAAAGATCAGAGCAGAAATAAATGAAATAGAGACTAAAAAAAACAGAAAATATCAATGAAACTAAAAGCTGCTTCTTTGAAAAGGTAAACAAAATTGATAAACCTTTAGCTAGACCCATCAAGAAGAAAAGGGATGGAATTTCCTGGTGGTCCAGTGGTTAGGACTCTGGATTTTCACTGCAGAGGGCGTGAGTTCAGTCCCTGGTTGGGGAACTAAGATCTCGCAAGCTGCATGGCACGGCCAAAAAAAGAAAAAAAAGAAAGAAAAGAAAAAGAGGGAGAGGGCCCAAATCAATAAAATCAGAAATGAAAAAAACTACAACCAACACCACAGGAATACAAAAGATTATGAGACTATTATGAACAACTACAGGCCAATTAAATGGACGACCCACAAGAAATGGACAAATTCTTAGAAAGGTACAATCTCTCAAGACTGAACCAGAAAGAAATAGAAAATAAGAACAGACCAATTACCAGTACTGAAATTGAATCAGTACTGAACCGGAAGAAATAGAAAATAAGAACAGACCAATTACCAGTACTGAAATTAAAACATCCCAAAAACAAAAGTCCGGGGCCAGATGACTTCACAGGTGAATTCTATCAAACATTTAGAGAAGAGTTAAGACCTATCCTTCTGAAACTACTCCAAAAAACTGCAGAGGAAAGAATACTTCTGAACTCAGTCTATGAGGCCATTGTCATCCTGATACCAAAACTGGGCAACAATATCACACACAAAAAAGAAAATTACAGGCCAATATCTCTGATGAACATAGATGCAAAAATCTTCAACAAAATACTAGCAAACTGAATCCAACAATACATTAAAAGGGTCATAAACCATGATCAAGGGACATTTATCCCAGGGGTGCAAGGATTTTTCAATATCCCCATATCAATCAATGTGATATAACACATTAACAAAGTGAAGAATAAAAAATAATATGATCACCTCAATAGATGCAGAAAAAGCTTTTGACAAAATTCAACATCCATTCATGATAAAAACTCTCCAGAAAATGGGTATAGAGGGAACATACCTCAACATAATAAAGGCCATACATGACAAACCCACAGCAAACATCATATTCAATGGCAAAAAGATGAAAGCATTTCCTCTAATATCAGGAACAAGACAAGGATACCCACTCCTGACCCTTTTATATAACACAGTATTGGAAGTTCTAGCCACAGCAATCAGACAACAAAAAGGCGTAAAAGGAATCCAAATTTGAAAGGAAGAAGTAAAACTGTCACTGTTTGCCAATGACAGGACACTATACATAGAAAATCCTAAAGAAGCTACCAGAAAACTGCTAGAGCTCATCAATGAATTCAGGAAAGTTTCAGGATACAGAAATCTGTTGCACTTCTATAAGCTAACAATGAACTATCAGAAAGGGAAATTAAGAAAACAATCCCATTTACCATCACATCAAAAAGAACACAATACCTAAGAATAAACCTACCTGAGGAGGTAAAAGATCTTTACTTGGAAAACTATGACACTGGTGAAAGAAACTGAAGATGACACAAACAGATGAAAAGATATACTATGTTCATAGATTGGAAAAATTAATACTGCAAAAATGACCATACTACCCAAGGCCATTTACAGATTCAATGCAATCCCTATTATAATACCAAGGGCATTTTTTACAGAAGTCGAACTAATTTTAAAATTTGTATAGAAACAGAAAAGACCCAAATAGCAAAACAATCTTGAGAAGGATGAACAGAGCTGGAGTAATCACACTCCCTAACTTCAGACTACACTACAAAAGTACAGTAATCAAAACATTATGCTACTGGCATAAAAAAAGACACACAGATCAATGGAAGAGTATAGAGAGCCCATAAATAAACCCACTCACTTATGGTCAATTAATCTATGACAAAGGAAGCAAGAATACACAATGGAGAAAAGACAGTGTCTTCGATAAGTGGTACTGGGAAAACTAGACAGCTGCATGTAAAAGAATGAAATTAGAAGACTTTCTTATCCTGTATACAAAAATAAACTCAAAATGGATTAAAGACCTAAATGCAACACTGGAAACCATAAAATTCCTAGAGGAAAACATAGGCAGAATACTCTTTGACATAAATTGTAGCAACATTTTTTATGGATCTGTCTCTTAAAGCAAAGGAAATAAAAGCAAAAATAAACAAATGAGGCCTACTTAAATTTAAAAGTTTTTGCACTGCAAAGGAAAGCACTGACAAAACAAAAAGACAAACTACTAAATGGGAGAAAATATTTGCAAATTATATGACAAATAAGGGGCTATTATCCAAAATATATAAACAGTTCATACAACTCAAGATCAAAAAAACAAACAACTGGATTAAAAAATGGACAAAAGGCCCGAATGGACATTTTTCCAAAGAGCACATGCAGATGGCCAACAAGCACATGAGAAGATGCTCAACATCACTAGTAATCAGGGAAATGCAAATCAAATCCACCATGAGATATTACCTCACACCTGCAAGAATGGCTATCATCAAAAAGAACACAAATAACAAATATCAATGAGGATATGGAGAAAAGGGAACTCTCATACACTCATGGTGGGAATGTAAACTGGTGCAGCCACTGTGGAAAATAGGCTTCTCAAAAAACTAAAAATAGAATTACTGTATGACCCAGCAAAATTCCCCTCCTGGGTATATATCCAAAAAAACCAAAAACACTAACTGGAAAAGATACATGCACCCCAATGTTCATAGCAGCATTATTTACAATTACAAATATATGGAAGCAACCTAAGTGTCCATCAACAGATGAATGGATAAAGAAGATGTTATATATATATACACAATGGAATTCTACTCAGCCATAAAATGAAGGAAATTTTGCCATTTGCAGCCACATGGATAAACTTGGAGGTTATTATGCTAAGTGAAATAAGTCAGACAGAGAAAGATAAATACTTTATAATATCACCTATATGTGCAATCTAAAAACTACAACAAACTAGTGAACAATACAAAAAGGAAGCAAACTCACAGATAAAGAGAACAAGCTAGTGGTTACCAGAGGGGAGGGGGAAAAGGGAGGAGTGGTATAAGGGTAAGGGATAAAAAAAATAAAAAGCAAATTCAAACTAATTTGATTTAAGAATATTTTACAAATGTTAGATTGTCTCATGATACAACTGGAAAATGACACAAAATAAGAGCTAGGGATTAACTATTTCAGAGTGTTTCTAATTATAAGAATATGAAGGAGAAGACAAACATTAATATATGTTTCAGCAATCAAAGATGAAGGTAGGAAAATGATGGCCCGTGAAGATCATCAGGAATATTTGAAGTTTTCATTCTCTATCTACTGGAGATTTTTGAAATATTTCTTTTGTTTTTCACAGAGTTCACATTTGCTTGTAAGGTACAGGTAAATGTGTCTTTAGCATTCTATGCTGAGAATAAATATATGTTACAGACAACAGGGAAAATCAAATGGAAAAACTTCGTTGTAAATTTTAATATACTTTTATTATTAATTTTGCTGTTTATTTTTTAATTTGATAAAATTTAATGATATATTGAGGTAAAGGAAAGCATGAGTTTTGGAGTCAGGTGTATGTGAGGGCTTATCCTCATAGCCCACAGTCCCACTACCAGTGGGTTGTAGGACTTTGTTAAAGTCACACATAACCTTAGCATTCCCATCTCTAAAACAGAGGCAATGTCCCACTCTCAACTGTTAGAGAAGATTAAACAATACATTTCCTCTTTAGAGTCTGGCACAACACGTTTGCTGTGTACAATAAATGTTGATTTCCTCTCCTTTCCTTTTTTATTAGGGCCTAACAGGAAATGATGAGCTTTTAAATTTTCATAAGTTAGAATTTCATAGATATTAAATTTCACCACAGAAACCTGATCTTAGTCAAAATTGTTTTCTAGTGGAACTTTTAATCAGGATGTATAGGATTACTAAAGATAGTAGTTGGTTATCCTTCCAATAAGCAGATAAAGCGAAGCCATTCATAAACTGCTTGTGGTTGTTCTCCACAATGGAACATTATTCCATGTATGCAAAAGCTTTCACTGCAGTCAAGCATGTGAGGCAGTTTAAATCTGCAGTTTAAATTATCATAATTGTTCTTTTATGAATGCTTTGTTTTAAACCCTTACTTACAACAGACCAGACAACTAGGTGATGTAAGCTGGCTAGCTTATGCCACATTCCAAGTTTTGTAAATCATGGATTGTTAAATATCTAAGATATTTTGACAAGGCCATTCAGTCTAAATGGAAAATAAGGCTATTTCTTTCCTCCAAGAGATCTGTTTTTCAAATTATACACAACTACCATGCTTTTGTGATGATATTCATGGTCTTTACCTTCTTTGAGACTTTCATAGTCGTCTTAAGAAAGAAGAATGCATTCTCAACTTTAATTGCAAATCTCAATATAAAAATATTCAGATTTGAAAACTGAGATATATTATTCAACTAAAAATTTGTGTTCAAATGTCATTTTCATTCACATTTTTTAAACCAGCTGTAGCTCATAAGCATGACATGAGTGCCAAAGGACATCCACCCATTTTGTAAAAACTAAATGTGATTTTGAAGTGATTCAACATTCTGAGTCTGTTAGAAAGTGAAAAGGATTAATGATTGTAGAGATAAAAAGATGTGATTATTTCACACAGAAATCATGCAGCTGTGCCTTTTACAACTAAAACGCTGTGGTAGTTTATGGACATTAAAAGCACATATTGAAGGATGCTTTCATAGAGAATGAGAAACAGAGGACAATAAAACAAAAAAAAATCATGACTTTAATGTTATCCTATGATTAGTTCATAGGGTAAGAGTAGGTATATTTGACATGTTGTGGACCTCACAATTATGTATTTTTCTGTCCTGATTTTCAGGTAATTGATGTTGTGTCCATGACAAACAGAAATGAAAGAACTTTCATACAATTATCTCTCCACTTGAATTTTCTCAACTGGCATTCTCATGTATATAGTTATTGGAGATAGAGGTAATACTTTCAAAATGTTAGAACAAAAAGCAATGGATAAGAGAATGAGTAAAAGAATCCTAGGGATAAATCAAGAAGATGCCACAGATTATTCTTTGCAATTTTAATTCTATCATGGATGTAAACATGCATACATGTATTTATACTCCATTGTAAAGAACAAGTGATGCCCTTTAACCTGGTATTGAAAATAAAAATGTTTAGATCAGTGAATACATACGAACCAGCTATGTCATGATTCAGTACAGGTTTTGAGAGGCATCAGAAAGTTATACTCATTTTTTTGCTTTTGCCCTCTGCCAGGAGGACAGCATGTTCCGAAGAGGGCCTTCCTCATCTTTATTCCCAGAATGAGCCAACAACACTCAGAGCAGAATCGCAGGGGATCCACAGTCAAAACATGTAATATTAGGGAGACACAACCATTATAGTTGTAATGCACTGAGATTCGAGGTTATTTCTTTTTTAACTGCAATGAAACTAACTCTTGGATGTCGGCTGTATTTTATTTTATTTTATCATTGCTACTGTCCTTGGACTAGTATCCTGACCTGTAATGTGTACCGTTCTACGCAGGGAAAAAAAGGTACATTTATGGCAAATATCTTTCTGGTCATTCAACTTCCTTATACCTGAAAATCTTATTGTGAATGTCTATTTTGCTTTTGTGTGAGTTTTACTTATCAAAAACTGCTATTTGAGTAGAAATTCTTTGCACAGGAATAACCAGTGCAAATATAGCTTAAATGTAATTGTTTGTAGTTTTACTTTTGAGGTATCGTTTTAGTTAAAAAATGTTATCCTATTGTTAGTAATAACAGATCATATTATTCATTGTGTTTTTTATTCCTTAAAAAATTTCCTAAGTTTTACTATATTTTAAGTATCACTGTCCCTTTGAAATTTTATTTCACTTTTCACAGTGTTTTACTTTACTCTCACTACTAATGATCATCCTTCCCTAGCTTAATGTGTTAAAAGGTATACATCCTGACATGTATCTTTCCACTAATGTAGTGTTGTAGAAAAAAATGGTGTTTTAGAAACATATAGAAGGGAAAAAATTCTAGAAAAATAGGCTTCTAACAAGGAGCAGAGGCAAATATATAAAGACAGTAAAAAACAGACATGTTGGCTTAACACCAATTGGCATCTGCAAGATATTTTTGGAAGGAAATAGCTAGCCTTCTACAGCTTTGACAAAGAAACATAATATGTTTTGCAAAACATTCCAAAAGAAAACAACTGATCTTATGACTATTAACAGTTATCCCCCCTAAAAAGTCTGAAAAATTTCTAAATGAAATTGCCCAGATACAATAGTCTCTATAAAACGATGACATGAAAGAAGAATAACTGGAAATATATTTCCAGTTCAAGGATAGAGGGAACAGAATACATCCTGAATGAAATACAATTAAGGTACTTCTATTTTGGAGCTGCTTATAAACAATGCTATAATGAACATTTTGTTATGTAAAATTACAGACTCTTGCTATTATTTTGGTAAAATTAATTCTCAGAAGCGAGATTTCTGGAACAGTTAAGTACTCTCTAAATTTATATAGATACTCTAAATAGTGCTGTTCAAACTTAATGTGCATGTAAATCACCTGGAGATCTTGTTAACATGTTTCTGATTCATTAATCAGGGATGGAATCTGAGATTCTGCATTTCTAACAAGCTACAAGGTGATGTTGATGCTGTTGGATCATGGACCACACTCAAGTAACGAGGCTCTAAACCACAGTAAAATTTATTACCAATTTAAATGTCTGTCTTTATCAGTGACCTGTGTGTTCCTTTAAGGAAGGTGGTGAATCTTTGCACTTTTATAGGTAACTCAGTACATGTGTGTCAAATAAATGGACAGGTGATTTATCTGTCCTATTAAAGTGCTACAAAGAACAAGAAAGTACATAATCATATTTACAAAATTCTAAAATTTAGCATTTATCTTTTGACTTAGTTGCCAAGAACGCTATTATTAAGATCAACTGACATAGCAATTTTAATTTCATCTTCTTTGTTATCTTATTATTTTTATAAATGGGCTCAAATCACTTTAGTAGCAGCTGCCTTATAAACCATAAAAAGTGAATTAACAATATTATTTTAATTTCAAAGTTTTCATTTTATTTACCAGATAAACATGAGAGATAGGGATAGCAATGAGAGAGTGAAAGAGAGAAAGGACAGAGACAGAGAGATGAACTGATATAATTAATCTTAAGTAGTATGAGTAAATATTCGGTTTAATACCAGTAATGGCAGTACCATTATTTTAATAATTCCCTGGAATATAAAGCTTCAGAAAATTGTTCTTTTCTTCCTTTCAGTTCTTTTTCTTCAACAGAATATGTATTCTAATGGAATGCATACATTCCATGTATCTTCAATTATTTATATTTAATTAATAAATTATATATACATATCTTGGCAGATTAACTTCTTTAAATTACATTACAGATAAACTAAAATAAAAGGATTTGTACCTCCTAAGAAGAGACAAAGTGAAAATGAGAAAGACAGCTGTTAATCTATTTTGAAAGAAGATGGTACATGACATAGAATTAAAAACTGTGAATACTTTATACAGAATGTAATTCACATAGTAAAAAGTGAGAATTGAGTATTTCTGAAATTAAATAAGGATATTTGGAGTCCTATACTTACAGGGATGCTAGAATATAGGGAAAAAAACTAACTAATTTTCTATCATACCCCAGCTTACCTCTGTTTTTTCTTTGAGAGATATACACACAAAAAATATGTATCATAAAACGAAATAAACTACCTTGCAGGCATAGTTAGTTATATACTATGTAGTTATATACTATGTAGTCACTGAGGTAATACTTGTTATTTTAAATAATTGCCCTAAGTAAGTTAATTTTACTCTGGACCACAATCAGGCATTTTTTTCACTCCAACAATGAAGAAAATACTTTCTATATTTAACAAAATTAAATACCTGACAAAATACTTAAGTTGAGCAATATGGTAACCGCAGATACATGTTCAGAAGAAGCACTTTCAGAAAAAAATTTCAAAAACAAACTTGCATGTGAAAAAAACAATTGTAACTCTTTCTGCTAAAAATTTAATTATGGCCTTTAAAACTATGCATTCAAAACCAGTGGTAAAAATGGAACTGTTTTTATGTTGCTGAGAATGAAAAATATTCTTTAAAGTTGTAAATGAACAAATCTTAATACATTATCCAGTTGCTCCTAGAATGAATTTTGGTCCAATAAAAAAAAAAATCTCTATCAGGAAAAGAGTACTTTGGAGGGAAGCTATTTTGCCTCCAAAGTCCTCACTGTGTCCACATTCCTGACTCCACCCACAGAGGTGTAGTGAGCTGACAGACAAGCTGGGTGTCGGGAAGGGACTGGCATGAGAAACCCAGCCTTTTGCTCTTCTTCCTCTTTAGGATGTGCTGTCTGGAGAGCAGAGCACCTGTTTCCGTCAGCTTCTCACTGCCTTAAGCTTTAGAGAGCCAAGTCTCACCCAGGAGGTGTTCACATTCTCATGTGACGGTGAGTGGCTGAGGGCTTGGCCTATGGACTAATTAGACAAGTCTGTGTAATTCTGGAGGTGAAGATGAGGTCACATTTAAAATTACTATAAATATTTTGCTATAACATTTTTATAAATTTTTAAGTGAATTTTTGGTTTTCATCTTCCTTAGTCCTTTGTCCTTTACTATGGATCTAAAATCCTGATCTGGTACTTTTAGCAAACACCCTCTGTCTGCTCAGTAAGCCCAACAATTTTAAGGTCTTTGTTTTCATTCACTTATTATTTTTTTGTATTTCTATATTCACTGAAATAAAAAGATACACTTTTATTTCAGTGTTTGTCATATATTGTATTATAATGAAATATATTACAAAAACAGTCATGAAATATATTCCATAGCTAGAAATCAATATATCCCAGGAGTGCAATCTATTTCAAGATTGATTCTTTAAATTGAGTAGCTTATTTTAGATTTTAAACAGTGATGGAGTTTAGATATCATTATCCCAAATAGAAGCAAGCTAAATTACTATATTGATAAATAGTCTGGAAGCTATCAGATGAAACAAATAGGGAAAGTGATATATATTGAAGAAGGTTTTTTATGAATTATTTTTCCCTATAGGAAGATAATTCAATCACTGGCTTTATCTATCATAAAATATCCCATTAAAGGCTTCAAATATGCTATCCCAAGTTTTATGTCTAAGTCAATAATATGATGTACTAAATAACTCTTGGGAAAAAAAGACATTTTTCATTTATTTCCTTTTCACTGCTTTAATGCTGGTAGAGAGTATTTTGCACTCAACTTGTTTTGAAAAATGTTTAAATTTAGTTGAAGATCTAGTTACTTAGGAGGCATCTACTTATAAAATAACTGGCTTTTTTAGATGCAAAGTAGTATGTATAGACTGGATAAACAGCAAGGTCCTACTGCATAGCACAGGGAACTATATTCAATATTCTGTGATAAACCGTAATGGAAAAGAGTATAAAAATGTATATATATATGTATAACTGAATCACTTTACTGTAAAGCGGAAATTAACACAACATTGTAAATCAACTATATTTCAATTAAAAAAAATAAGAAAATAATTTTTTTAAAACTGGCTTTTTGTTAAAAATACTTGCTTCTATACATGACATCCTCAGTGTGTTAATATTAGAGTTGTTCCTCAATCTGGGTCAATTAAGGAGAGAGAAAGAGAATTTGCTCAAGTTAAATACCACCAATCTCAATTTTTTAAGAAATAGAGTAATACAATTTCATGTTCAGTCAGGTAAAACATATGAAATTAAAATACACTTACAGCAACAAAAAAGACAGTGTAATTACAACAGCAATAATTTAAAAATTGCCTGAAATCAACCTAGTATATATTTTAATTGCAAACAGTTTATATCCTTAAGCTACTTAACTAATTTCATGCATTTTAGCTAAATTATTAACATCACCCAACAGAGAGATTCCTGAAGGAAAATATAAGTAACATTTAAAGACAAAAAGAGAATTCCAATAGAACATACCAGGAACACTAAATCCAAAGAATGGTCAGAGATTAGAAGGCAAGTGAGAGTGGCAATTCTATTCTTTCCCCCTCCCCACCATTGAAGAAATTGCTTGAACTAGACTTTTAAATAACTGAAGTAAAGCAATTTTGAGAAAGCGTATTGTCATTATTAATCAACCCAAAGAAGTGATTTACCACAAAGGTTTTTATAAACCCCCTTTATAAAAACAAACAAAAAACATGCAAAACAAAAAGTATTTTAAGACAACAGTGTGGCATTCATAATGCGGAAACAATGAAATAAATCAAAATGTCACCGTAATTTTGCTACTAAGGAACAAAAATGTCCTTGAGAATCATCTGTACTTTTGATCTCTTCTGCCTTCCCCCTTGTCCCTTCCTTCCTTTCTTGTTTGAAGAATACATTTCATGCTCTGAAATTCTTCTGGGAACTCTGTATTGTTGATACAATGGTAACGAAACCTAGATGTGTTTCAAGACCACTGAACTTTTTAAAAGGAGATGTTATAGAAATAATTTAATTTTCACTTTTACTTCAGATTTTATTACATTAATAATCATTGTCAATACTAAGCCAAATAGACACAGCTTTCAAAGAATCAGTTTTCACAATTATGGGAATATTTTGTCATTGTTTTGCTATCCATACTGCTGTAGTAACAATAGCAATAACATTAATTCATGGCATGTTTATGCCAAGGACATTTTCCTATACTTACACTAATCTTCCCATGGCCTTGTCACACAGGTGTTACTCTCCCCCTTTCAACTAAAAAAAACCCCTAAAAATCAGTGAAGTTACTTAACAGTTTTTAAAGTCTCACAATTGGTTAAAAAAAAAAAAAAAAAAGGAGCCAGGATTCAACACCAGGCTTGTCTGATCTCTTTATCTCATTATTTTAGTATTATTCATTTATGGAGGAAAACAATGGAGAGAGAGTGCATATTCACAGCTAACCTTTCGTGTCCTCTTGAACCCCCTACATCTTCGGCCTTTAATTCCTTAGAGTTACATGGCAGACTTGTTTCTTTGGCTTATCCAGGGATCTCTCTTTCTCCACCCTCTCCATGCCTGGCTCTCCTGCTCTCCCTTTCATCCTGATTCTCTCCAATTCTGCATCTATTTGTTTAACTGACCTTTTTTGGATCCATGGATTTTCTTTCTCATTCAGTCTTCTTCCTGAATTAGATCTCAATTATCCTCTGTCCATTTCAGAGTTTTGATGTTTATCTAGTGGACTGGGCAGCCTCAGCCTCCTAGCAAAGTGTAGTTTCACTTATTTTCATTTAACAAGTATGTAATGAGAACCTATTGTGTGCCAAGCACTACTATAACGTTGACTGAAAAAAATTCACAACCTAAAAGTTGAGAATTAAGTTTTATTTGGTGGACAAAATGGAAGACTTCAGCCCGAAACACAGCATCTCAGAGAGCTCTGAGGGATGGCTCCAAAGAAGTAAGGGCTGAGCCAGGATATATAGGAGTTTTGCAATAAAAGCAGGTAGTGGAACATCAAAAGATTGCTGTTAATTAAAGAAAACCGGACATCTCAAGTTAATGAATTTAGTGCTTTTCTATTTATGGGAAGATGCAAGAGTCTGGGCTCACTGAAATCATTCCTCTGATATGCACCTTAACTATCTAGGGCCACTGTCCTGCTTTTCTCCATCCTGAGTCCCCTCAGGGTGCACAGTCGGAGGCAGCTGCAGTGGCTGTTGGCCTGATGGCCGCAACATGCTTTGTTTACTGATATGGCAGGAGACATTTTCCATCCACAATAACTACGTGAGTAAATTGGTAACAAATATAAGCAAGATTCCTGTTTTCAAGAAAATAAAAAATTTCACATAATAATAAATACTATGAAGAATGCAGAGTGAGATCATGAAGTAGTAGAGAATATTGGTTGTCTATGGGCACTGTTGCTGGTAGGATGATTAGAAAAGGTCTCTCTGAGAAAGTAACATTTGAGCAGAAAAATATGAAGTTTCCTTGTGGCTGAAACATAAAGCATGATCAGGAGAGAGAACAGATGAGGTCTGAGATGAAAGCCAGTGTCAGAGCATTCATGTGGTGCCTTAAGAAACTACAGAAAGACATCTGGATTTCATTTCAACTGGCTAACTGTAGGTTTTAATTAAAACAGAAAATGATTTGACCCAACTCAAGTTTAAAAGATCTGTGTGAAGGATGGACCTTAGGAATATTCTAAGAGAAACATGGTGGTGACTTGGTGTAGGAACACTGCGGTGGAAGTCAGGAAAGAGTTGGATACGGGATATATTCTAGAGGAATAAACTGACGTGACTTGGTGACAGACTGGACTGGCAGGTAAATGGAAAAAAAGACACATCCTCTAAGACTGGAAAAATGAAGAGCATTTTCACACTACCTCACCATTGGTATGAACTAGCCTGCCCAGCTTCAGTAAACTTAACTGAAAAACTTGACAAGGGAGCAGGGAATCACTGTTTTCATGGTGATTCCTATCCAATTTTGTCCACTGCTCCTATTATAGGAAAAAGTAAGATCTATTTAAAACGGAATGTTTGGACATTATTTAAAGTCCTACACAAAAGTAAATATACAGAATTCTGGGGTATTTATAAGTTTTAGAAAAATGTCATTTTCTTCCTATTACACACTATCTCCCCCCAAATCATTTAAGTGTATTCAAAATACTGGATTATACATCACCATGATAAAACACACATTTAATGGTATTACATCACATTGAGGAGGGTGACATTATTAATCTCTACTTTCATATCGTGCGTCTTCATTGATATTTATTTATTACTCCCTTCACATCATATATCAACTACAATCAGAAATGTTAAAATAGCTCTAAAAAATGTAATTTTAGAATTTCAACACTTACTTTGGGACCTTTCCCGCTCTCTGTAACCTGAAGTCCCAGCTGTGACTTGATTGCTTATTATTCAATTTTTAAACAAAATTCGGCTCATCACCTTGCATTATGGAGTGTAATAACTATGCCTATATTTAACAGAGGCTATTAGTTTGTAAATTGCTTTCAGGCAGAAACTAAGTGAAAATCCTCTACCTCATCATTGTGATCACCATACAAGATATTTAGTAATAGCTCAATAAATGTTTTGATTAAAAGTTAATGAATGAAATTTAGGATTATTCAAACTGCAGTGATTTGGATGAATCAACACTTTTCCTTGACTTATACAGTTTTATGCACAAGCACACACAGGCACAAATATTTTCAAAGAGTCGTACCTCCCAGAGTAGCAGATAGCAAGAAATGTGTCCCATATTTCTTGATAAGGTTTTCTGTGATTTGCTGAAGGGTAGGTCGACGTCCCAAAAGTCTTATGTTGCGGAAGAATTCAGGGGCAAGAGGCAGAGGGGAGCCAAGGAAATTTCTTCTCTCAACTGCAAGGTTATTTACTTTCCAGCGGCCAAACTCCCTGAAAAGCAAATTTATTTTTATTCGTAAATACATAATCTATCTGAATGTTTTCATTTGAAAAGTTCACTTGATAGTTTCGTTGGGGTCACTACATTACAATGATTCTTGTTTGTCATAATACTTCATGTGCTATGAGTAAGTAGGAGAAGCAATATTTAGAATTTATGTAGCTGGAGTGAATATCCTGAAACCAAGTCATGGAGAGAAAAAATAAACCACTTAAAGCAACAGACTCCACTATTTTTTTTCCAAAGGAAAAATGTACTCATAAAAATGATTTCAGGGCTTCCCTGGTGGCGCAGTGGTTGAGAGTCCGCCTGCCGATGCAGGGGACACGGGTTCGTGCACCGGTCCGGGAAGATCCCACATGCCGCGGAGCGGCTGGGCCCGTGAGCCATGGCCGCTGAGCCTGCGCGTCCGGAGCCTGTGCTCCGCAACGGGAGAGGCCACAACACTGAGAGGCCCGCGTACCACAAACAAACAAACAAAAGATTTCATTATGTATAGAATATTAATGTAGAATTATTTTTTAAAAGGGAAACTAAAGTAATATTTTACCATTTTCCAATGGAAATTGAAAAAAGAATAAATTTATTTTCATTAATGATAATTTTCTATTCACTTTAGAGTGGGAACTTGTCAAACCTCAAGAATACTAAGGCACTGTAGAAGAATTTTTTAAAATATGATCCAAAGAAAAACCGTTTTTTTATAATAATTACTGTTTACAACATAATTTGAAGCCCCAATTCAACTTAATTAGTAATTACTCAAGATGCAAAATAACTTTTAAGGTGGATATGGTCAAATTAGAGAAGTAGCAAATATGATTATAAAAAATTTATGTATAAAAAATGTATACACTTACATTAAGTTAAAGTCAACCTAATAATAATTTAGAAAATAACTATGGTGAACTGGATTGCCTGATATCAACCATACAGATTTTTTTCTGAGGAGCGGTCTGATAAAATCTCAAATACCTTCCACAGAGAAGACTTCCCTCTACTAGATTTAGACACTCCTACGTGTGTAATTTAACTGTTACTACTTAGCAAATAAAATGTTGATTAAATATTGTATAAATACTTGCCATACTTATTTATATTTTTGCCTCCAAAATATTCCTGGAATGCACCACAAAAAGGTGCATGATAGATACATCTGTGAACCAGACTCTGCATGGAGTTCACATTCTAGAGAAAGTTTTAAAAATAAATAAAATAAAGATGTTAAGTTAAATTTTAAAAACATCCAGATTGTGACAAGGGCTGAGAGCTAACACAAACAGACTGCTGTGATGGGCCGTAGGGCTGTGGACAGGATGGCCCTATTTTATTTTAAGTGACCTGAGAGGGCAACTCTGGAGAGGTGGTATTTGATACTCAGTCTCTAAAGGTAAAATAAAAGAGGCTAGATGTGGGGAAGCACCGAATAGATTTACACAGAATAAGGAAAAACAGTAAATACTTCCAGGACCAAGAACCATGCCCCTGATAGAGTCGCTTGCCATGAATAACTTGTTCCTGTGACACACATCTGGCAGCCACACAATCCATCCAGTCTTTTGGAAGTTAATTATAAGATAAGATTCACTAAAGAATCTAGGTAAGGCCTTGGCCTGAAAATAAGTCAACTTAGTGTTTCCTTCATTGAGAAACTCTCGCTATTACCTCTGCAAATCAGCTGATCCAAACAGTTTTGAATAGTCTTATTCTACCAATGGTTCTCAAATGTCAGCACCTACCAGAATCACCTGGAAACTCCACCCCAGAGTTTCTGACACATGAGGCCTCGGGTGGGGTCAAGAGTTTGCATTTTCAACAAGCAATGCCAGTACTGCTATTCTTGGGAACATACTTTGAAGAAAACTACTGATTAGGTAATTTGGTGTGTTGTTTTTAAAATTTACTCAGAGTGCTCTCTTTTCAGTAAATCTTGGGCTTTTAGAGATACTATACTGGATTTATTACTTCCTATTTCCTCAGAAGAGAGTAAGAATGTCATTGTTATTGTTCCAAACTTAATTGGTATCAGTAATTTTTTGTCTTTTCATCTTGTAAGAAATTTACCTGAATGTATTTGTGCATGTGTGTGTTCGATATATATGTAAATACATATTCAAAACTGTGAAGGAGAGCATTTAAAATAAAATATTTAAGTTTTAGTATTTTGTGAATATAAGGTATATAGTAATACAATGCTTCTAAGAAGTTGTTTATTAAACCATGATCTAAATAATAGCTGCTCATTAATTTCCAAACTTTTCCCTCAAATATTTACTTTTTTATTTGCTGAAAAAACTTTATAATTTTATCAAGGGATAGTAACATAGCTTGAACCTAAAGTTGTGGTATATCTTTTTCAATGGTTTAAATTACCAAATTTATAAACTCATATGTATATTTTCATAACTTAAAATGTGAGTTGCTAAGTGAAGTAATTGGACTTAAGTAACCAAGAAGATTATCAGTGGTGGTATTTTACAACCCATACAAACTCTCTCTAAACTGCTGAGTACTTCTTGCTAGATGGCTGTGGGTAACTACATATTGGGAGAGTGCCATTCTAGCCTCCTTTATTTTTTTAACAATTTGTAAATATATAATACCAACCTGCAATCAGTACCAACCCATGATCTATTCTGACTTGAAATATTTGCAACTTTATTTAGTTTGTTCCTCTTAAATTTGACACAGAATGGATGTAATATGAAAGAGCTAGAACAAATTTACATCATATTCTGAAATCAGCTTATAACATTAATTTAACAAGAAAATTTATTAATGGTTTGCTACTTATTGTCATAACTACCAGATATCTTGGTAGTAATACAGATGAATAGAAGAAAACCTCTGACCTCAAGGGTTCCAAAATTATACTAAGTGAAGTATAATATGAATGAATAAATTGCAATTCAATGGCTTTACAATATTTTTATATGCAAAAATACAAGTAGGCCAGTAGCTTATTGAGCACAACCCCTCTGCCCAATTCCTTGATATAAATGTTGCTAATCTAACTCACTTCGAATATGTTTTCTCTTCCCTTATATTCACACACTTCAGAAGGCTATAAAGAGCCTAAGACTATGGACAACCTTCCAGGGAGCTTTCTTCATCTATCAGGTGCTTTTTATTACCGCAGTATGTTAACCTCAATTAAGTTTGTGGTCTCAATTCACCTTTTGACATTTCATTGGGACAAAACACTTTGCCACTCCATCTGGTTAATTTATCCTCTCTGTCATGCAACACCAAAAGTAAAGGACAAACTCTTCGGAAGTATCACCAAACTAAGACTATAACTAAATCAACCAATCAACTAACTAACTGAATGAATGGATTTTAAAAAACAGGATTGTTAGTAACCATAGCAAATTGTTTTCTTAATTTTTTTTTTTTTGTTGTTGTTGCGGTACGCGGGCCTCTCACTACTGTGGCCTCTCCCGTTGCGGAGCACAGGCTCCGGACGCGCAGGCCCAGCGTCCATGGCTCACGGGCCCAGCCGCTCCGCGGCATGTGGGATCTTCCCAGACCGGGGCACGAACCCGTGTCCCCTGCATCGGCAGGCGGACTCTCAACCACTGCGCCACCAGGGAAGCCCTGTTTTCTTAATTTTCAGAGCTTCATCTAAAATTCTTCTCCTAGTTTTTTTTTAATATTTTCATATAAAGAATGAAGTAAAATATTTTACTTTCTATAGTGTATATCCCAAAAGTATAATTTGAGTAGAAAAAAAAAATGTTGGTTTGAGAACTGAGATCTCTCATTTCCACTCACATTTGGTTTATATTGTAATGATATATGATCACAGTTATAATCTCCATATATTTTGGTGAAAGCCTAGTTAGTACAGAAATCATCCTGAGAAGTGATGATAAGAGCACTTTAAGTAAAGGAAATCATCTCTGGACAGTTAAGTACCACACTATGAGCTGTGGACATAGATATGAATACAAATATTGTGTCTCTTACCTGGGCACAGGTATGATTGCATTTACCCGTGTGGCCACGCAGCTTCCTTTGACCAATAAAGTGTGAGCATGTAGGTTAGCCTGGACCCTCAGCCTGGGACTTTGATCAGCAAATATGATTCGAGTTCCCATCCTTCAACCACTACCCCTGCAGCTTCTTAGGATGAACAAGAGCATGAACTAAAAAGAGATCTTGCCATGTAAATCTACCAAGATTACAGAGTTAGTAGTTGGTTTCCTTGCTTTCTAGCAAAGTCATCTAGTATACCATGGCTGATGTAGAGTATTTTGACTGTGGGGTAACTTGAGAAGGCAAAAAGGAACTAATGGTTGTACATAAATTAGAAACATATGGGCACAGTTTTTTTTTTTTCCTTCCTTAAGAATAGATCTACTTCAGTTGGAACTAGACCACGCACTCACTAAATTTTGGAAAAACAAAGCAATGGAGTGCTGAATTGAAAACATGCTGTCTGGTATGATTATCATAATGAGAGCATTTTACCCAAAGGCATCTATGGAGTCTATCCAGATGCATTATGTTTATATTAAATAAGAACATTGTTGTATCTAACTAAATGCTGCCTTCTACCTGAAGCCTTCACAGAATGTAAATATCTTCTCATCATAACCTTTGGAAGTCTTTAAATGAAATCAGCACAATCATCATTGTTTAATTTAACTCAGCCCCTTTAGAATCACCACTATTTTGTGGAATACATAAATGGACTGTAAACAGTTCAGCTGGAACATTGCTTTGAAAATGTTTTTTTGGCTCTAAGGAGCCTCCATTAGTTGATTAGAGTTATATGTTTGCTGCTAAAAATTCTGACTTGCAAGCATCATTTTTTATGCGTGTCCACGTAATGTTTACTTTTCTACAACAATATATATTATAATTTTATCCCCACGCATCTCATAAAAAAGGTTGGAAAACCAGAATGACATCAACAAAGTCCATTTAAATAACGGTTACATCATTGCCACATTGCCACTGACCTTCCTTATTTGTATTTAAATTCTGTGTGAATGCATAAATGTACTCAGTATATTTGAAATATATTAACTACCATGATTTCTTTAAAATTACACATGTATACTTGGTTCCTGAAAAATACAGAATCTGCCACTGTTGATATTACATATTTTGGACTCACTACCAAAGGAAAGGCAACATAAAAATATTGATAAAATCAGACGACGCATTTGCTGAAAAGGCTTATCTTTAACTGCTAACTTAACACTAAATAAAGTTGTTTGTGTAAAGCCCTAAAAGTTTTTATTACATTACTTTTCACAATACTACACTTGTTGGCTTGCAATTTTAATTCTGTCAATATTCATTAACACTTGCAGACACAACAAAATATTAAAACAAAATATATTACCCAAGCACTAATCTGTGAACAAATCCAGCCTAAGAATTATAAATTGAATTGCCAATCTTTAGAGTAGTAATAACTTTCTAATTACATCTGTAAAGTCATACTGTTCTTAAGAAATGCCATTAATAATCAATACAATCCCCCCATAATTCTATTATGTGTAACTGTTATATATAAAATTGGCTCTTTTAACGTTCTTTCTGTAGCACTTCCACGTCTCACAAATGATGCTGTTTTCCATTTGGCCAGAACAAGGGAAATGTTCCTAATGACCTGAATAGCTGTAGCTCTGAAGGCAGTTTTTTAAAAGCAGCTAAATGCTGAGCAGTTAGCAGGGTAGAGAATCCACTCTCTTTCACCCTCCTGCCCCTTAATACACTAATATGTTTTTTTTTTTTTTATTTAACAGTAGCAGTAGCAGGGCTCTTAAAGCTTGGGAGGTATTTTGGTGTGAAGCTAGGAATTTAGAAGAATGAATCTATTTTAAAAAAAAATGGAAGAAAGGCACAATCACAAATATGACATTTGTGAAATGTTAACATGCAGGATTTTGAGAAGCATCATTAATGACTATTGTGTTTTGAATGAGCCGCCAAATTCAGAGGAGAATGGAGAAGACAAATTAGCATTATTGCAACAAAACATTGCCCAACCCAGTAAAGCAACAAGAATTCATTGTAGCTGTAGCCTCTTGACTATATTATTGAATATATAAGATTGGAGTGGGGTTACTGAGAATTTTTAATGAATGGTCTGGTTTATGGCTACTAATGTATATTTTTAATTCTTAAAATATGTTAAATTTTTAGGGCTATGAAATAACAGAAAGTGATTTAATTTTATCTTACATAGCTTTAAATAATTTTCTGTAGTTTAATAAATAGGGGTTTAAATGAAATTTTAAGGGAAATACCACAGAATTCAATTGTCATAGTTACTGTCATTATTCCCAAAGGTAATTCATTTCATAGGACTATAACGGTACCACATGCTTATATCCTTGCAGATATATATATATATATATATATAAATAAAATAGAGATTTATTATCCATTTTTAAATTAAATCACTCCTTTGAAGAGGTGTTAGCAAAAGTTTTGATGTAAAAAATATACATACATGCTGTCAATGAATTACTTTCTAAATTGAGGAGAGAGGGAATTATTTAACAAGCAAAAGCTTTTCTTTCTAAATTTTGGAAGTATAGTTTTAACATCTATTACAACTCATCACAATTATTCCTCAATCACATTCATATAATTATACAGATTTGGTAATTATTGATCAGTGTAGATAAGCTAAGAGACAAATACAACTGAGCTAAAATAAAATGTCTACTCTGATTCCCTGTGAAAAAAAGCAATAAACAAATAAAAATGTCTCTTTTTGAAATTTATAATTAAAAAATTAATTATTTATTTGGGTTACTAAGTTGAAAAATTTACACTTCTTACATAAATTTAAATATTTTAGGGAGCTAGATAATGTTAGTTTTCCAAAGGAGACTGGATTTAGGAGTCAGATAGCTAAAGTTTCAAATCTCATCCTCACCAATTCAGTTCACAAAATTCAAAGCTGATTACATTTTGGCAAGTTCTTAACCTCACTGATGTAAAGTCATTCCATTTATAAGTGTACGTCCAATAATACTGACTCTGTAGAGTTTTTAAAGAAGTAAAATTTGTAGCAATTAACTAAAATAGTGCAAGGAGCACAGTTTACTTCTGTGCTCCTTGGTGCACAGAATTTTGGTGTGTACACCACATTTTGGTGTGTGTACACTTGTGAAGTCACAGATTTTTGTCCCAGGATGTCAATGTGAATAAAGATAGCTAGCTAGATAGATCAAAGTAATAAGCTTTAGTGAAATTAATGAGTAAAATTAACAAAAGAATTTTTAAATAGAGCCACACTCAAAGAATCTGCAAACTGTTTTTCTTGGTCCAGGCACAGATTAATAAATTAAATGCTCATCAGTAAGAATAAATGCCAAAAGAATAGTTACCTGCTAATGAAAAATTAATCTGCATTTGATAATTTCTTTAAACATTTAAGCAATAATTTCATTGAGATTTCTTTATAATGGTACAACGTCTACCGTAAACATTGGGACAAATATTTATAAATCATGAATTATGACAATGTGGCTAACCAATTAAATATCTGACGTTGCAATAAATCAAAACTTCATATACTTCTTAATTTCAAATAACCTTCAAGTTGCCTCCAAAAAGGAAAGATCAAGGACTTTTTTTAGAGTAACTAAATGTTTAGAGACAGTGAATACAAATTGTTAATCTTTTAATGAAAATTTTCCATAATAAAAATTATATTTAAGTAATAGTAACTCAATTTAATAGAATATTTTTCCTGTAGTAAGTTTAAAATATCTTAAAGAAAACTCTTTTTAAATGTTATGATTTTTAAGGAAAATAAAAATGTGTTGTAGTAGGTCACAGGTTTTAAGATACATACAATTTATTTCAACTTTATGTCTTTCAAATCCACATGTCGTAGAGAGGCTGGATATGGTGTTTTATGACAAAATAAATTTTCAGAAAAATGTATAATTTTAATTTTACAAGGTATAAATTACTCATTCCCTAAATTATAACCTTTCAGTTTGAGTCAGGCTTGAGTTGTCAAAATACCACTTTACACACAAAAAGCTTTTGAAACGTAAACTGGTAATGTTACTTTTCTCTGGATATTATTGTCAGTCTATGGATTACAAATTGAAACATATTATCTGACAGGCACTTAGTCCTCCTGTCTTCTATGCTTGGAATTCATATAAAATAAATTTGTTATATTTAAAATAGATAACCAAAAAGCACCTACTGTGTAGTACAGGGAACTCTGCTTAATATTCTGTAATAACCTAAATGGGCAAAGAATTTGAAAAAGAATAGATACATGTATATGTATAACTGAATCACTTTGCTAGACACCTGAAACTAACACAACAATGTTAATGTTAATCAACTATACTCCAACATAAATAAAAATTTTAAAAAAGATATTAGTTGAATATCACCCACTATATAACCCTTCAAAGACATCAATAACACATGGGGAAATTGCTGTCTTCTCTGCTCTGCCAACCCTGTCTCCAACTAATTCTGCTATGTATTCATAGCAGAGTATTCTTTTCCTTCCTAGTAGTTAATATATTTATCTGTGTGGTTATTCAATTAATGTCTGCCTCTTCCATTATATAATAAGCTCCACATAGACATGGATTATGTCTTCTTTTTACAACTATGTATTCTTAAGACTCAGATACATGATCCATAGTAGTCACTCAATAAATACATACTGAAACAACAAAGGAGTGGATGTTATCATGTGAGCTAAAATGAAGTAACCACCTAAGAAAGAAAAAGGCTGAAGTTTCTGACTTGTGAGCCCACGCCCTGGCTAAAGTTCACAGAAAACCAAGCTCATTGGACGAATTCATTTTTCAGTTGGGCTCTTTGAGTGTACAAGTGACTAGAGGTGGTTAGGAGTTAACTATTTGCTTTAAATTGAGAATCACTAAGGACTAGGTAAAAACCTACTCCTACTAAAAGTCGAAACATATATTTGAATGTTGAAAAAAAAGCTACCATTGTCTGTGAGTACAGTGAAATCTACAGAGTTGGGGCTCACAGCCTCCATTAGCTAATGCACTTCGGGGAGAGGAGTCCTGCTATCAGTTATAAGAGGATCTTCAATCTTTCGTATCTGTGTCAGCCTAAAGGCAAGGGAAAGACACTGTACAAACTCAAATTCCATACTGCTAGGGGATAGATAAATATATAATATATACTTTGACAAGTTTTTTTCCTAAAAACATTAAAATATAAGTTTTAACAGGCAATAAGTTTAAAGTCTGACTGGCAAAAATTTTCATATTATTTGAAATTTTGATTGTCAAGTAACATTTACCTCAAGATGGAATTTGAAATGATAGTTAAATTAGACTTGTGTTTAAAGTGACTCATTCATTTAAACTATTGCACTGTGAGGTATATATGCTCTTCTTATCTCTTTTGGCACATGAGAGGGTTTTGGTGCAAATTATTTCTCTAAGGATGTATACCTAACAATAGCTTGAATCCAGGGAATTTGACACCAAAAGTAATGAACTTAACTTCTTTATAGATTAACAGCAACTTTGAAAGGTGGATTTTAATAGTAATGCATGATACTTGTGTGTGTAGGGATTGTAAAAGGGAGCATATGGTGAAAGAGAGGGAAAGAGATAGAAATATATATATATAGAGAGAGAGAGAGAGAATGGTGGAAAGGAAGGAAGTTGGGAGAAGTTTATCAATAAAATGGGGAGGAATGTGAGAAATATTAATATAAATTATTATAATAGAAACAAAATACTGACTATAGATTAATCCTTTATTGTCCTGACTAAACAGTCATCCAAGAAATACAGAATGTAAATATCTGTTTGGTAGAAGGAGCTAAAGAACGCTTGGGACTAATTCACATTTCTCAGAAGAGGGCGGTAGAATTGTAGGAACTGAATGATTAAAGAGGTTTACGATTAATTGCTTTCATAAGTGATATAGTACAGTCCAAACTCCAGCCTCAGAGTACAGAGAATAAAAGTCTCAGAGTGAGTCTCAGATGGTGAGAAAGAAAAGAGATTCTTCGACGGGATCACCCAGCTGTGATGAGGGAATTCAAGGATGAAATTGGGAAAATGATGGGAAAAATCTGTTACATCAAAAAATCACTAAGCTGACGGTTGCCAATATGTCTCTAATGCGTAAGAAGGATTCCAGAGAAGGATGAAGTACTGTAAACCCACAGGGAAGCTTAGATTCCATGATAAAACGTTAACATCACCGAACACAAAGGGAGGTACTCCATCACAAAGAGTGTTATTCCACCATGGGGATATTATGTCTCATCCATTTACTGGAACTACTTGTAATGAAAAATATGCATGTAGAAAAAAATAAATTCATAAATATAATCAATTGATTCTTAACAAAATAAATGATGTCTCCTCCTCAAAGTTTGCTTAAAAAAAACAGGTCACTGGACTACTGAGTAGTACAGAACACTTTGAGAAAAACCTTATGCAAATACTGAAAATATCTGGAAAGAACGGTTAATCACAGCAGAAAGAACCAATCAGATGTGCAGCCTAATTAGTGCAAAGTAAATAAACAAGCTATATTCAGTTAAAGTGCTAACACACCTATAGATGAAGAACAACTGAGAAGGATTCAGGGGGAAAACTGTTAAAAGAGAAAAGACATTTTTTTAAAAAATGAAAGGGCATAATGAAGGATATACCAGCGATGACAGTGAAAGACAGTACTTTGGGAAATATAACAACCAGTGAAATATAATCTTTGGATGATTATATTATCACTTCATTATTGACTCTGAAAAGGAAGTGAATAAACAGGTCTAAAATACTGATGAACCTAAAAACTTATCATGGAGAGTCACTCCATGTGACCAAAGAAAATAGAAAATAAAACGGTGAAACAATAATCAAGGGAGTATCTAAAGAAAATTTCCTAGAATCAGAGAAGAGTGTGGGTGGGGTAAAACTAAGGACACTACAGAGGAAAAATGAGAGCAAACAAAAGGAAAAATAAAAGATTTATATCATTTTGAAAGGAGAAAACAAAAAGTGTTTCCATCTCAGCAATAGAGGATTAAGAGAAACAAATGAAAATGGATATATAAAAGTGGTTTTTAATTGCTCAGTCACCATCATAAGTTTGTAGTTGTCAGCATGACAGACCTGTAGTGATTTTTTAGATTTGCACCTATGTATTTCCTTTTTTTTGAATGACTGTAGATGATATTGTATTTTTAATTTTGGTGTCGATATGTTCTTTGCTAGCTTAGAAACGCAATTGATTCTTGAATGTTTATCTTGTATCCTACAAACTTATTAAACTTCTTTATTCTGGAAGTGTTTTGTAGAGTCTCTTGGAATTTCCTATGTAGACAATTATGTCATCTGCAGACAGTGACAGTTTTATATCTTCTTTTCTCATCTGTAGAATTTTCACTTTCTTTTATTGCCATATTTTACTGGATAGAATTTCCAGCAATATATTGAGTAGAAGAGCTTAGAGTGGATGGATGTCCATGCCTAGTTTAATTTTGTTAAATGCTTTATCTTCATCAAGTGACGTGATCATCTTTTTTTTTATCCTGTTAATGTGGTGGATTATATTTATTAATTTTCAAATGGTGAGCTAGCCTTGCAACACTGGAATAAACCCCACTTTTTCGTTTATGTATAATTATTTTTACATATTGCTGAATTCTATTTACTCAGATGTTATCAATAAACTTTTATCAATATTCATGAAAGAGATTGGTCTATAGTTTTCTACTTTGGAGCTGTTTTTTGTTCATTTTTTTTTTCTTTTTGGTTTTGATATCAGGTAACACTTGGGTGATAAAAATAAATTGGTATGTGTTCCTCCTCTCCTATTTTCTGAGAGAGACTGTGCAGAATTAATTTTAATTCTTATTTAAATATTTAGTAGAGTTTTGCAGTGAAATTATCTGAGCCTAGAGATCTATTTATCTGGAGTTTTAAAACTAAAAATTCCATTTCTTTAATAGTCATAGGGCTAGTAAAATTAAATCTTTTATAGTAGGTGTTCTATGAAAGTTTGTATTTTTGAAGACTTGGTCCATCTTATCTAAGTTGTCAATTGTATGTGTGTAGAGTTATTCATTGCATTCACTTATTATCATTTTGATATCCATAGGGTCTGTAGTGATAATCACTGTTAAATCCTGATATTGGTAGTTTGTGTCTTCTGTTTTTTTCCCTAGAGTTTTGCCAATTTAATTGATTTTTCCAAAGAACCTGCATGTTTTACTAATTCAGTCTATTGTTTCTCTGTTTTTAATCATTGATTTGTGCTATTGTCTCTATTTTTAAAAATTTTGTTTGGGTTTATTTTGCTTTTCTTTTTTGAGGTCTTTTTATTGTTGGTATGCAATTTTTTTCCCTTTACTATTGTGAGCAGTTTGTGCTATAAATTTCTCTCTCAGTATCACTTAAACTGTGTACTATAATTTTTGATACTTTGTATTTTTCTTTTCACTTAGTTCAAAGTATTTTTTGTTTATATTGAGATTTATTATTTAACACACAGTTTATTTAGTAGTATGTGATTTAGTTCCCGTTTGGAATTTTTCATATTGTTTTGTCATTGATTTCTAGTATGATTTCATTATGATCAAAAAAAAACACTGTACAATTATAATTCTTTCAAATTTGTTGAGGTTTATCTTATGATTGAGGAGATCTTCTATTTATTATATGTTCCATGAGTACTAGAATATCTGTACTGGGCTGTTTTACAGTAAAGGGTTAAATAAATGATTATATTCTATTGGTTAATAGTGGTGTTAAGTTTTTCTATATTCTTGCTGATTTTTTTGTCTAGTTGCTCTACCAATTGATTAGAGACACTGAAATCTCCAACTATAATTGTGGATTTTTCTATTCCTTCATTTCTATTAGTTTTTGTTTCTCATATCTTGTAGCCTGGTCTTTTGGTGGACACACATTTAAGATTAATATGTCTTCATACTGGATTGCTTTCTGATTACATTAGGCAGTTCTTTGTTTGTTATGATTTCCTTGTTTTGAATCTTACTTTATCTGATTTTAATGGATACTACTGCTTTATTTTAATTAATGTTTGCATGATATTTTTCTATTCTTTTATCATTCTGAAGTGAGGTTTATCATAGACAATCTACATTTGGCTTGTGTTTTGTGGTCCATTCAGCCAATCTCTGTCTTTTAATTAGAATACTTATACCATTTGTAATTAATGCAATTATTGATATTTTGGGGCTTAGTTATTTTTATTTTTTATTTTGTCTCTCTGCTTTTCATTTTTATGTTTTCTCTTTCCTATCTTTTTGTAGGTTACTTAAATAGTTTTTAGAACTTCATTCTGATGTGTCTATAGTTATTTTGAGTACACGTTTTTGTGTACTATTTATTATTGACTGCTTTGTGTATTAATTTTTTTGCCTTTGAGGGATGGGCAATTTAATAGGAGAGATAGATATATGAACAGACAAATCCAATAAATTATGTGGATGAGATAATACATCTATGTGAGTCATATAGAAGGATAGTTCAAAATATATTCAGAAAAGATTAATATATGAATCTGTTACAGGGATGGTATGTCTAAGAAATTAATCATCAATTCAACCAGCCTCACTAAAGACTCAGAGTTATAACAATAAGCAGCCAGATGAGAGGAAAGGCACATTGCCAGAGAGTCACAAATATTTTTAATTAACCATGAGGATATAAATATATCTCTGAAAATGACACGGGAAAATATTTTCTTTTTCTTTTAAGTTGTGGCAAAATGAAATTTACCATCATAACCATTTTAAAGTACACAGTTTAGTAGTGTTAAGTGGTTGCAAGACTGAAACTCATTTCTCACTAAACACTATACCCTGGGCACCACAATTCCACTTTCTTTTTCTATCAGTTTGAATACTCTAGATAGCTCGTATAAATGGAATCATACAGTATTTGTCTTTTTGTGACTGGCATTTTATTTAGAACAATTACCTTAAGATTCATTCATGTTATAGCCTGTGTCACAATTTCTTCCCTCTGTAAGGCTGATTAATATTTTATTGTTTGTATACAGCATGTTTTATTTATCCATTCATTCACTGATGGACACTTAGGTTGCTACCATGGTTGGCTATTGTGAATAATGCTGCTATGAGCATAGTGTACAACTATCTCTTCAAGACCCTACCTACTTTCAATTCATTTGGTATCCACAAAGGTAATTACTGGATCATATGGCAATTCTATATTTAAATTTTTGAGAAACTACCATTTTTTTTCCCCACAGCAGCTACAGCAGTTTACAGTTCTCCCAACGGTGCACAAGGGTTTTATTAATTTCTCCACATCGTCACTTAACACTTGCTATTCTGTGATTTTTTTTAAATAGTAGCTACATTAATGGGAATGAGGTAATATCTTGTGGTTTTGATTTGCTTTTAGCTAAAGATTGGTGATGTCGAGCATCTTTTTATATGCTTATTGGTCATTTCTGTATCTTCCTTGGAGAAATTTCTATTTAAGTCCCTTGCCCATTTTTAAATCATGTTTGTTTGTTTGCGAGTTTTAGCATACTACATTTTATATACGTAACTAACAATGGTCTACTGGTGTTAATCAACATTTTACCATTTCATTCAAGCATAGACACCATACTTCTATTTCCTTTTCTCTTCCCCATTTATAATAAAATTGTCTTAAATGTTTGTTCAAATTTATTTTGAACCAGTGTTATAATTTTTATTTCATAATTCAAAAATAATATAAAAAATGGGAAGGAAAATGTTTTGTGCTTACCCATTTTTACTCTTATTTTTTCCCCTTCTTAATGTTTCAAGGTTCCTTCTTTTATCATTTTATTCCTATTTAGAGAACTCTCTTTTAGATTACATTTTATGGCAATAAAATCTCTTCATTTTCCTTAATCTGAGAATGTCTTGATTTTTCCTTTTATTCCTAACAATTGAATAGATTTCGAGTAGATATTGAATTCTGGGTTGACAGTTCTTTTCTTCCAGCACTTGAAAAAAATGTTCTGCCACTTCTTTCCAGCTTCCATTTTTTCTAATGAGAAATCTGCATTTAAATTGAATTTCCCCTAGTATGGTGTTATTATTTTCTTGTTGCTTTGAAGATTTTTTTCTTTCTCTTTTGCCTTCAGAAGTTTGATATGATGTGGCTTAGTAGGTATTTCTCTACATTTCCCTATTCAGGATTTTTCAGTTTCTTGAATCAGAGGGATTATGTTTTTTGACAAACTTGATAAGGTGTTCTTTGTTTGAGTTCTTTTTCCTCCTTGCCATCTACCTTCTGGGATTTCAGTGACATAAATGTTAGATATTTTGTTATAGTCCCATGGATCTCTGAGGCTCTGTTCATTGTGTTTTGTTATTGTTTATTTATGTTGAATTTATTTGTTTTTGTTTGGGGGAAGCAATATATAACTATATATAGTTATTCAGATAAGACAATGTCTTTTGTTCTGTCTTTAAGTTCACAATTCTTTTTTCTCTTTCCCTATCATTTACTGCTACCCAATCCATTGGGATTTTGCTAAAGAATTTATCATATTTTAGGGCAGTTTTAGGTTCACAGCAAAATTGGGGAAAGGTACAGAGATTTTCTATGTATTCCCTAGCTCCACACACGCATAGCCCCCCTCCATTATCAACATCACTCACCAGAGAGGTACATTTGTTACAACTGATTAACCTACATTGACACATTATAATCACCCAAAGTCCACAGTTCATATAAGGTTCACTTTGGGTGTACATTCTTTATGTTTGGACAAATGTATAATGATACGTATTCACCACTACAGTATTTTCACTGTCTTGAAAACACTCAAAGATTTGCATATTCATCCCTGTTTGCAACAACACCTGGCAACCGTAGAACTTTTTACTGTCTCCATAGTTTTGTGTTTTCCAGAATGCTGTAGCTTTGAAAACATATAGGATGCAGCCTTTATAGATCGGCTTCTTTCCCTTAGTAATACGCATTTAAGTTTCCTCCATATCTTTTCATGGTTTGTAGCTCATTTATTTTTAGCACTGAAAATCATTCCATTGTCCGGATGTCCATACCTACCAAAGGGCATCTTAGTTGCTTCCAAGTTTTGGCAATTATGAATAAAGCTGCTATAAACATTTGGGTACAGGTTTTTCTGTGGATATAACTTTTGAAATCCTTTGGGTAAATACCTAGTACAATTGCTAGATCATATGGTAAGAGTAGGTTTAGTTTTCTAAAGGAACTGCCAAACTGACTTCCAGAGTGCCTGAACCATTTTGCATTCCCACAAGCAATGTATTAGAGTTCCCATTGTTTTACATCCTTGCCGTCATATAACGTTGCCATTGTTCTGGATTTTGGCTATTCTAATAGATGTGTAGGGGTATCATTGTTGTTTTAATTTGCATTTCTCTGATGACACATGATGTGGAGCATCTTTTCTTATGCTTATTTGCCATCTGTATATCTTCTTTGGTAAGATGGTTGTTAAGAACTTTGGCCCATTTATTAATTGCTTGCTTTATTTATTTATTTGCTTTATTTGCTTTATTTATTTATTTACTATTAGGTTGCTTTCTTATTGTTGAATTTTGAGTTCTTTGCATATTTCAGATCAGAGTCCTTTATCAGATGTGTCTTTTGCAAATTTTTTTTCCACTCTGGGTCTTGTCTCCTCATTCTCTTGACATTGTCTTTTGCATAGCAGAGGTTTTTAATTTTAATGAAGTTCACCTTATGAATTATTGCTTTCATGAATCATCCTTTTGGTGTTGTATCTAAAAGTCATTGCCAAACCCAGGAACAGCTAGGTTTTTTTCTCCTATGTTATCTTCTAGAAGTTTTATACTTTTGCATTTACATTTAAGTCTGAGATCCATTTGAAATTAGCTTTTGTGAAGAGTGTTAAGTCTCTGTCTAGATTTTTTTTTTTATTTTGCAAGTGGATATCTAGTTATTCCAGCATCATTTGTTGGAAAGACTATCTTCACCTCATTTTATTGCCTTTGCCAAAGATTAGTTGAACATATTTATGTGGGTCTTTTTCTAGGTTATCTATTCTGTTCCACTGATCTATTTATCTATTCTTTTGCCAATACTCCACTCTCTTGAAACTACTTCTTTATAGTAGATCTTGAAGTTGTTAGTGTTAGTCCTCCAATTTTTTTCCTCATTATTGTGTTAGTTATTCTGGGATTTTGCCTCTCCCTTTAGAGTCAGTTTGACAATATCCATAAAATAACTTCTTGGGAATTTAATTGAGAAGTCATTGACTCTACAGACCAAATTGAAAAGAACTGACATCTTGAGAATATTGTATCTTTCTCTCCATTAATGGAATATCTCTCCATTTATTTAGTTCTTCTTTGGTTTCATTCATCAGAGTTTTGTAGTTTTACTCATATAGATCTTGCACATATTTTATTATATTTATTACGTAAGTATTTATTTTTTGTATTGTGTCTTTAAATACAAATTCCGCTTTTTCATTGACAGTATATAGGAAAGCAATGGACTGTGTATTAACCTTATATCCTGAAACCTCACCTGTAATCACATGAGTTTAGGGAGTTTTCTTGTTGATTCAGATTTTTTTTTTTTGACATAGATTTTCATGTTATCCGAGAACAGTTTTACCATTTCCTTCCTAATCTGCATAACTTTTATTTCTTTTTCTGGTCTTATTGCATTAACTACGACTTCATACACAATCTTGAAAAGGAGTGATGATAAGGGACATCCTTGTCTTAGGTAAAAAACTTCTAGCTTCTCACCATTAAATGTGATGTTAACTGTAGGCTTTGTGTAGATATTCTTTATCAAGTTGAGGAGTTCCCCACTATTCCTAATTTACTGAGAGTTTTTATTATGAATGGGTGTTGGATTTTGTCAAATGCCTTTCTGCATCTATTGAAATGATCATAAGATTTTTCTTTTCTAGACTGCTATGTGATGGATTACATTAATTTTCAAATGTTGAACCAAGCTTGCACGCCTGGGTTAATTCCCACTTGATCATGGTGTGTAATTCTTTTTTAAACTTTGTTGGGTTAAATTTGTTAATATTTTGTTGAGGATTTTTGCATCTATGTTCATGAGAGATATTGTTCTACAATTAACTTTACTTGTAATATCTTTGCCTGGTTTTGGTATTAGAGTAATGCTGGCTTCTTAGAATGAATTAGGAAGTATTCTTAGAATGAATTAGGAAGTATTCCTTCAGCTTCTATTCTCTGAATGAGATTGTGGAGAATTGATACAATTTCTTTCTCAAATGTTTCATATAATTCACCAATGAACCCATCTGGACTTTGTGCTTTCTATTTTCGAAGGTTATTAAGGATTGTTTCCATGTATTTAATAGATATAGGTCTACTCAAACTGTTTTTTCTTGTGTGATTTTATGCCTGCTGGATCTGTCCATTTCTGATAGAAGGATGTTAAAGTCTTCCACTGAGTTTCTTAAATCAATTTTTGTATTTTTCCATTCTGAAATTTCCATTTGGTTCTTTTTAAATAATGTTATTCTTTTATATAAACTTTTTCAAGAGTAATTGGGCCATGTGTTTAGAGACAACATCACAAGGCAAAAGGCCAAATGTCATGGACAGTTCTGAGGCCCCAGCCCATAGGTCTCCAAGATCCAGGATGGCCTCAGACTGTAGTTTTCCACACTGTCACCAGAGGGCACCCAAACTAGCCCATCAGGGAGTGATGACCTGGCAAGGAGGAAAAGGGAGTGGGTTTAATGAATTTAACTTAGAGCTTCAAAGATTTCCAAGCTATCACTCTTCAAGATGTACTCTCCCTGAGGAGAAATGAAGATGATCACATTCCCTCACCATTGTGTCTTGAATAAACACTGTGCTGCTGCTTAAAAAAAGAAAAATACTTGAAATAAGTTGAGACTTTCTATTGCTTTACTGAGGGTTTCTATTCTTTTTTTCTACTGTTTAAGCTTGTTCATAATTGTTCAATGACACAATTTTATTATGAGTGTTTTCAAGTAGTTCTCAAATAGTTCTAATGCATCTGACATCTCAATGCTTTCATCTATTCATATTTTTTATTCCAATTGAGATTTTCCTGGTTTTTGGTATGACAATCAATTTTTAATGAAAACCTAGATATTTTATATATTGTGTTATAAGACACTGGGTCTTATTTAAATCATCTCTTATAGCTGGCGTCCCCTGATACCTTATATAGTGGAAAGGGGGAGCACTGCTGCATTGTTGCCAGGTGCAAGTAGATATCCAGTTTCCCTACTCAGCCTCTTTGGCACCCAATAGAAGAAATGGTTCCTGGGGTAGGTGGGGGGTGAGAGTTCCAGTTCTGAACTAGACTTTTGCTAAGTCTACCCTTGCTGTTAGAAGTAGCAGTATTAGTCATAAAGCTACTAATACTACTAGTACTACTAGTAGTGCTACTGTTCCCCACCTGGCCCCTACTGACACCACGGTTGGGGCGGGAGCTTGCTTCATTTCTGCTTAGTGTGGTAAAAGTCTTCTTATCTATTTGGCCTCCTCTGACGCCACACCAGTGGAGAGAGGAAGGCAAATCTGGTTGATGGCTTGGTGGGGGTTAACATGTGTATTCCACATGTAGATTCCACTGACACTGTGAGGGAGGGGTCTTGTTACCACCAGCAGGGATGAAAAATTCAGGCTTCCACTCACCTGGACTTCCCTGGCACAACCCTCGATCCAGGGGTTGGCTCCCTTGTTACAGCACGGCAAGGGTAGAAGTCTAGGACCCATTTGGTCTTTGCTGGCATGGGAGCAGTAAAGACAGAGTGGTTTTCTGTAAGTGTTTGGCTGGGGTAGAGACATTACCATCTAATTTCTATCTGTTTTTGCTAGCCAGCTCCTTTCCTGGTTGTTTAGCTAGAGAACAGGCTTTTACTGATTTTTTTTTTTTTTTTTTGGTCTACATTCAATGGCGTTTCTGGCTTACTGGTGTTTTCACACCAAGTATGGGATATATGAGGCAAAAAGCAAATCTAGAAACTCATCAACTGTCAGTGCTTGGATTTCAACATCCCTAGCCAGTCTGCCTGCATCCCTATAACTTTTAAAGGCTCCTCAGTTTTGTTTTATATCTAATATCCAGGTTATTTTAGCTGGGCTTAGTGGGAGAAATCAAGAAAACTACACCTACATTTTTCCTTGCTATAACAATGCTAATATTTTTAAATTACTTTTCATTTATTTTATAATGGGTATTGAAATGTAATTGCATTATTAAATACAAAACACTGCGAAGAGGCTAATAATCCTGTTAAATGCTAAGGAGGAGTTACTAAACTTTCAACACAGGTGTCTGTGAAAAATGGTGAGTGAAAAATCCTTTCTACCAAGTTTACACACTTTTCTGAAGATCTGTGGAAAGAAAGAGAAAAGTGTATAGTATATTTTAAAATCTTTTAGAGTTTTGGGAATATATAAAAATATAAAAGTGGTAAATTAGGAAACAAACTCAGATGGAAAACCCATCCATTTGTAATTACATAGACAATTTAATTTAGTAAAAGTATAATTGGGATAATCTGAGGGAGAGTTATGTGTTCATTTAATCATAGGGCTTTTGTAATAATCTATAGAAAAGTCACATGACTGTATAAAAAATGCTATTTGTTAAGATTAAAATGTGAGCAATGGGACCTAATCGAACTTACAAGCTTTTGCACAGCAAAGGAAATCATAAACAAAACAGAAAGACAACATACAGACTAAAAGAAAATATTTGCAAATGATGCAACTGACAAGGGCTTAATTTCCAAAATATACAAACAGCTCATACAACTCAATAACAAAAAACCAAACAACTCGATCAAAAAATGGGCAGAAGACCTAAACAGACATTTATCCAGAGAAGACATACAAATGGCCAATAGGCACGTGAAAAGATGTTCAACATCGCTAATTATTAGATAAACGCAAATCGAAACTACAAAGAGGCATCACCTCACACTGGTCAGAATGGCCATTATTAAAAAGTCTAGAAATAATAAATGTTGGAGAGGGTGTGGAGAAAAGGGAACCCTCCTACACTGTTGGTGGGAATGTAAATTGGTGCAGCCACTATGGAAAACAGTACGGAGGTTCCTCAAAAAACTAAAAACAGAGCTACCGTATGATCCAGCAATCCCACTCCTGGGCCTATATCTGGAGAAAAACATGGTTCAAAAGGATACGTGCACTGCAATGTTCATTGCAGCACTACTTACAATAGCCAAGACATGGAAGCAATCTAAATGTCCATTGACAGATGAACGGATAAAGAAGATGTGGTACATATATACAATGGAATATTGCTCAGCCATTAAAAAGAATGAAATAATTCCATTTGCAGCAACAGGGATGGACCTAGAGATTATCATACTAAGTGAAGTAAGTCAGAAAGAAAAAGAAAAATACCATACAACATCACTTATATGTGGACTCTAAAATATGACACAAATGAACTTATTTACAAAACAGAAACAGACTCACAGACATAGAAAACAAATTTATGGTTACCAAAGGGGAAAGGGGGGTGGGGAGGGGATAAATTAGAAGTTGGGATCAGCAGATACAAGCTACTATATATAAAATAGATAAAGAACAAGCAGCTAATGTATAGCACAGGGAACTATATTAAATGCTTTGTAATAAACCATAATGGAAAAGTATATGAAAAAGAATATGTGTATATATCTGAATCACTTTGCTGTACACCAGAAATTAACATTGTAAATCAACTATACTTCAATAAAAAATAAATAATAAGTAAAATGGGAGCACAAAACCAAGCATTTTCCAATAAAATGTATAATTTAATTATGTATAATATTGATATAAAACCACATTTCTCTATGTATGTATAGGAATGGCTTGTATATTTATATTTCCCTAGATTCCTGTGTTGAAAGGGTTTTTGGTGCCAAATTTGATAGGTTCAAGTTTTGTTTTTTTATAATCGAAAGTTGTAACAATTATCAAACACACTCTGTAAGAAAAAAAAGAAACTCACACAATAAAAATAATAAAGTCAATAACAAAAACAATCTAATACTAGTTACAATAGCAAGAACAAAAACAACAAAAAAATTGTCTAATATGTGACTTAGTAATAACATGTAACATATGCCTTAGTTACTAACGTCTCACACTTTAATTATTCCCCATGCCTCCCAGAGACAGAATTCCTCTTGTTGGTTACTCAGACCATAAATGTGAAAAATAGGCAAGAATCTCAGGACTACAGAGTTCCTCTAAATAAGAATATTTTTAATAGTTAAATGCTGTACATACTCAAATATAATGCAAATATGATTTCAGAATGCAGAAAACACTCAGCTTCTATCTGCTGAATGTTATTTTAAGTGCTTATTAGAAAGCAAAATTAATGCTGACCATAAAATAGTTTTTAAATGTGTAGACTTTTAATAGTGTTTTTTCTTCAGTGGACAAACTTCAGAGAAATATACATTTAATTTTAACATCTAAAATAACTGTCTTATTACATCAAAATGGGGTGGGGGGATTCCAAGGCATTTTTTATTTTTTGTGCTGGTCGAGGACTTAATGATAACTCTAATATTAGATAACATATTTTAATTTATGAAGTTTAAGCATTAGCAGCAGATGGAAATTAAGATTTTGTTAACTTTAACAGGAAGATCATGCCAAGAGGATCCCCAGAGAATAATTAAAATTGAGTTTTGTAGAAAAATTAATATTTTGAGGTCCATTGCAACCTAAGTTAAATTGTGTGATGACTCTTCTGATGATAATTTAATGAAAATGTTTCTTAGGAAGGAAAGAATTCAGGTGGCTAAGGTGACTGTGAGGTTGAAGATGACCATGGTTTTGGTAAAGCTGATATATTCTAATCAGAGACAGCAACTAGGTAACACAAAAATAATAGTAAATAAAGGCTGAAAAGGGAGGTGGTAAGAAAATACAAGTTAAATATTCAGACATCAGGCTAAATTGTTATAAAATTAAGCTGACAATGAAATGAATTTTTAATGCCCAAAAGCAGACACTTATTTCATTTATAAAGTTTATAATAAAATTGCGATTAAGTATTTGAACAAGTGACCTTCCTCATTCTGGGCTGAGCTTGAATAACTATTTTATAAATTAGGTATTACGACTCTTCTGAAAGAACTAGGTCAATTAAAAGTTAGTAAAGCCAGAAGTCCAGATGGCATTGAATTCACCCAACTAAAATGAACTCTCCTGGATTTGGCTAATTCTCATTATTCAATTATTCATGTGATATATGTGAAAATCTGGCAAATCGGAAAATCGCCAGTGATCTGCTCCATCAGTGGGAGATGACTCAGTTCTCCTAATTATAGACTTAGACACAATAAGTGTCTTCAGACACAATAAGTGTCTTCTCTTCCCCCATAGGTATTTTTAAAAGCAAATGACTCTATAATATTAAAAAAAAATTAACAATCAAAAGAAAATCACAGGTAATTAATTTTTTCCCACAAGTTAGTAACACAAGTAACCATTCACATAAAAAGTAACAAGTAGTCATCTAATGGAGAAGTAAACTCCGTATTGAGTAAATTGATGAAGAAAAAAATTTAAGAAATGGAAACCGCACAGAGGAAGAATTCTATATTCATACATTTTTGCACTACATTGTTTTATGACCTTGAGTAAATCCCGTTATCACTCAGATTCTTAATTTTCTATGCTATAAAATCAAGCACATGCACTTAGAAAATCCTTGTCCTTTTTTCATATTTCTGATTTCCTGCTTTAAATTTATATAATTCTGTAGAAGAAAATTTAAACGATTAAACTTCTCAAGATTAAGCACATCTGTAGATAGCTAGCATGTGTTTCATATTATTTTAAAAGGACTTATATACTGAAAATTATTTTATATTGTACCATCATATCATATGTATATACTTTAACAACAAAATGTTGCTTGTTCACTTGTGCTTTTTTGTTTTTTTTGTCAATATTCAACTAATACTCTGTGAAAACAATGATAATTACAATCAAAAATATAGATAACTTTATGTTTTCTCACTGAAGACTCACAATAACCCTATAAGGCATATGTATTTATTTTCAGTTTTCACTATTTACAGATGATGAAAATAAGGCATAGTTAAGTTAAAGTACTTGACCTACCTGAAACAGTGTTTAAGTCAGTACTGCCCAATAGAAATACTTTGTGACCCACAAATGCTATTGATCATCTGAGCAGGAAGGTGACATAATCAAAAGGCAAGTGAAGAGAAGGGTGTTGTGACCCTCAGGCTAGAAAAGGGTATCTGAATTTTTTGTTGTTAGTAGTGTTTTTACATTTTCATTATGTCTTATTTCTTTTTTAATTTTTTAAATTTTTATATAATTTTAAAGGTTACTTTCCATTTACAGTTACTACAAAATATTGGCTATATTCCCTGTGTTGTATAATGCATCCTTAAGCCTATCTTACACCCAATAAGTTTATGCCTCTCATCCCCCCACCCCCTTATTGCCCCTCCCCACCCCCCTGGTAATCACTAGTTTGTTCTCTGTATCTCTGAGTCTGCTTCTTTTTTTGTTATATTCATCAGTTTGTTATATTTTTTAGATTCCACATATAAGTGATATCATACAGTTTTTGTCTTTCTATGTCTGACTTATTTCACTTAGCGTAACGCCCTCCAAGTCCAAGGGATATCTAAATTTAAATAAGCCATTTTGGAGGCCACTGAAACATTCTGGTTGTGAGAAAAGTGAGGCCAAGAATCATAATGACAGGAATGCAAAGAAAAGGAAGAGTTTGAAAGGAAACAGAAGGATATGTTTTTATTATCTATTTGCAATATGACCTAGCGAAAAACATAAATTACCTCTTCAAGATGATAGAATTCTTTTCAGATTAAAGCCAACGCTGAATGGAGGAGCATGCACTATTTTAGTGAAAATGGCTATGACCTGGATTTAGTTGATCAATTTGCAAGATAACAAACATCTCATCTCTGTAGTCCAACTGAGTAAATCAGTTGTTTATTTTCTGTGCTAGAGATCACTTAGCACAGATAATCAAGATTCCTTGTACAATAGCTATAGTAGACACAAGAATGAGGTAAAGAGACCAAGTCAGGAAAAATGGTTTACATAAATGTTGTTATCTCAAAGGTAGATTGGATAATTTCTATGTGTAAAATTCATAAAATATTATTAGGCTATCTAAATAAAAAGTACTCAGATAATATTACCTTGATCTTTACATTGCTCAAATTTTATAGCCTTGCTTAACATTAAAAATTACAATTGGCTGTACTAATTTCCCAAACAATGAAAATTGTATGGTACTGAGGAGCACAGAGTGCAAAACACTCTGTGTCTTGTTTAATGCATTTGTCAATTTACAGACTTGGAAACCAAGTTCTAAGTAGGCTTGGTTAAATGGCATTGCTAAGGTCAAGGAGTAATAGTTAAGAACATGAATTAAAAATTAAAACATAATTGGTACTAAAACATTTTTAGTTTTTCTATAAATTGAATGCACTGTGATGAACTGAACCTCATATTAAACACATCTTTAAATTGTTCCTAAAAATGAGAATAACATTATTAGTCAAATTTCAGAGAAGTCTGGGCTGTCCCAAAGTGAGTATGTTATGCTCCCATCTCCCTCTGTATATATAAATAGCATTATACAAAGATTCACTTAATATGTTAGTGGATAAAGAGAAATATCATATATTAATTTAAACTAGTTATTATCATAGTATGATGGTATTTACTCTTGAAATTCAAAGTCTAATTTCTCTCTTTGTAATTAAAATATTTTCCAGGGTAGATTTTAGTCATCAATAATGATAAGCAAGGCTCAATTCTACCAAAAAAACCCCCCAAAAACAAAAAGGTTTCCGTATTTAGAAACAGTTTCCTTTTTTCCTTTGCCTTACATATGTGCTTTGAAATAGTAACAAAAAGACAATTAAAAATAATGAACAAAGTTTCCATTTACAGCAAAATGGTAGACTGTCTCTACCATGAAAGTAATTAAATACGCTAGACTAAGTCTTTTAAAATTGTTGAACTGAGAATAAAATTAGAATTCTTCAGAAGCAAAAATCTGAAAGAGCAAAAACATAGAAATAAGAAACAGTTTAAAACTGAACAATGTTATAAGTCAACAACTGTTGGACACAGCTAAAGTAGTTCTAAGCATGATATTTATAATCTCAAATGTTTACATTAGGAAGCCCCAAAATACTGAAAAGTAGTTAGATGTACACCTGTTAACAGGAATAAAAAATCACAGCAAGAAGAAAGAAGGAGGAAAAAACAGAGAACAAAGTAACAGAAAAATACAACATGGAGAATCAATAAAAGACAAAAGTTGTATCTCTGACATAGGCAACGACAGATAGATAGATGATAGATAGTCCAATAGATAAATTGGACTACATGAAAATTAAAACTTTTTCTTCAAAGGATACAATCAACAAAGTGAAAAGGCAACCTACAGAATGGGAGATAATATTTTTAAATCATGTAACTTGTAAGGGGTTAATATCCAGCATACGTAAAGAGCTCCTTTAGCTCAACAAAAACAAAAAGAACCAACGACACAGTTATAAAATGGGCAAGGGACTTGAATAGACATTTCTCCTAAGAAGATATACATATGGCCAAGGAGCATATGAAAAGATGCTTGACATCACTAATCACTAGGGAAATGAAAATCAAAACGACAATGAGGTAGTACCTCATACCTATTAAGATGGCTACTATGAAAGAGAGAAGACAGGAAGGAAGGAAGGAAGGAAGGAAGGAAGGAAGGAAGGAAGGAAGGAAGGAAGGAAGGAAATAAGTAATGGTGTTGGCAAGGATGTGAAAAAATAGAACTTTTGAACTTTGTGCACCATTGGTGGGAATGTGCAGCCAGCAGCCACTGTGGAAAACAATAAAGTGGTACCTTTAAAAATTAAAAATAGAATTACCATGTGATGCACCTATTTTACTTCTGGATATACACCACCCCCAAAGTTGAAAGCTGGATCTCAAAGAAATAGTTGTATACTCATGTTCACAGCAGCAATAGCTAAAAGGTAGAAGCAACCCAAATGCCCATAGACAGACGAGTGGATAATGTGGTATAAACATGCAGTGGAGTATTATACAGCCTTAATACATTCTACAACATGGGTGAACCATGACATTCTGCTATATCAAATAAGCCAGTCATAAAAGACAAATACTGTATGATTCTACTTATTTGAGCTAGGTAGAATAGTCATAGAAAGTAGAAAGGTGTTTGCCAGGGCTGGGGAAGGGGCAATGGAGAGTTATTATTTAATGGCTAGAGTTTCAGTTTTCACAAGGTGAGAAGATTTCTAGAGCTGGATGGTGCTGATGGTTGCACAACAATGTGAACATGTTTAATACCACTGAACTGCACACTTAAAAATGGTCAAGATGGTAAATTTTATGTCATGTGTATTTGGCAACTATTTAGAAAAAAATAAATTTCTTTTTAAAAAGTATGATCCAGACACATATTTTCAGAGATGTGGAATATATATTTCGTATAGTTACAAAACAAAAATAATTTGAGGAGAAAGGTTCAAATGAATGGTATGACTGGCATTAAATTCATTGTTTAAGATTTTTATTTTACAAATTTTATCCTGTGTTTTATTCTATATTGTACCATAGGATTCTATATAGGAGATAGGAAATTTTTTAAATGGGATCTTGTTGCCAAAGAATTATTTGAAAGGAAATCACATTTATTTTCCAGTCCCTTAGCAATTTCTAGATTGCTTCTATAAAGGGAGCTATCCCATGTTCCTTAAAAATAATTATACCTATTATAGGATATTTTACTCTAATTTATAATTTGCTAATCTGAAAATATTATTGTTACTTAATCCTTATGAAAATAAACTTTAAATCTCAAAATTAGTCTTCAGAATAAAAATGAAATATACTCCTGAAATTAATCTCATGCATTTTATTTTAATCTTCTAGTGTAGTAGTTTAGAAATTTTGCCCAGTTTTACAGAACTCTCTTCAGGGACTGCAGCTATAAGACATGGAGTGGGCAATGGAGCCAATCTCTACTTGTCTGTATATTCTCTCCTCTTCGTTACTTTTAGTTTTTAGAATATTGGTGCTCACTTTTTTTTGTTTTCGTAAGAAAACTGTTGTTCTAAGTGACTACTATTTAAAATAACACAAAGTAAAAAGCCCACAATAGGAAGGGTTAATAAGGAAAAAGATGAGGCTTCCCTGGTGGCGCAGTGGCTGAGAGTCCGCCTGCCGATGCAGGTTCGTGCCCCGGTCCGCGAGGATCCCACATGCCGCGGAGCGGCTGGGCCCCTGAGCCATGGCCGCTGAGCCTGCGCGTCCGGAGCCTGTGCCTCCGCAACGGTAGAGGCCGCGACAGTGAGAGGCCGCGACAGTGAGAGGCCCGCGTACCGCAAAAAGTAAAAATAAAATAAATAAAATAATAAGGAAGAAGATGGTATATTGAACCCGAAGAATTTACAGTTGATTGTATGGGAATTTTTTGTCTGTCTCCTGACTTTTGGTTTACCAAGAAAAGCTTTGACAGCTCACACTCACGTTTATAAAAGCACACAGGCTTTCTGAGGCCATTAATTTGTCATTCAGATGGTGATTCAAGTGCTAGTCCACTAAGATGAAATGAAAATACATTTTTGTAGTGTTTTCAATACTAATATCTTTTTATGTATGCTTACAATAATTTCAATACCATTCTGACATGTTTTATCAACCAAAAAAATTTTGGAAGAAATACAATAGGATATGTAAAATGCCTAGCACAATGTCTGGCATTTAATTATTTACTAAAGGAGCACCGCTAAAGGCTAAGACCATCATCATTATGGCCATTTAAAATCTATATCGTGTGAGTTTCTCATATTGAATCCTCATAATTTTTTCCCTCTGTTACTGTTTCCTCCCCCAGTTTCTCTACCTCATTAATTATATAATCACAGAACAGCCCTCTTTGCAAATACCTGAAGCCTCCACCTTCTAACCCAAGGCTTCTTACTGCTCATCCTCAAACATCATCAACATTACTTATCCCATACTTTTCCCTCTCCAGGTCATTCAAAATACACAAGGTGAGAATAAATTAAATTAAGTGATTAGCCCATGATGCATTACAAAATGGCTATTTAATTTTCAACACAAAGGGCATAATTCAAGTCAATAAACATTGAATGAATACCTGCCAATGTAAGTAATTCCTTAACCATGGGCTGGATTCCATACTTTAAGGAAGGAACTAAGGACTCTCCATTTCCCTCACATCTTCTTAGCCACTTGGTAAATCAGTTATTCATGCCAGAGCCTGGTCTAAAACCCTGGTATCTTTCATTTCCAAACCCAAGCATTTTCTCTTATCCTGTATTTTCTCCTTGATTCTAGGAGTCAGGAGTCTAGTAAGAGTGCCAGGGAACTAAAACAGTAAGCCCCAAGTCTCACATGTTAGTATTTAGTATCATCCATTTTTGTGGTTTGAAAAGGTAGGCCATTTATTTTAATCTTGATTATCAAGGAAGGCATCATAAAAGACACAGAATTTAAACTTTGCCTTGAAAACTGACAAGAATGTTCATATATGAGAAATGTGAGTAAAGCATTCAAGGTTAAAGGAAAGACTATATCTAAAGGCACACATAATAAAAAGTGCACTGAATGTTGATGGAACAGAGATTAATCCCAGGTTACTGAAAGGTAGACTGTAAGGAGGTAAATAATAAAATTTGGGAAAAAAACACAGACACAAACATGGTGGTTGGCAACAGAGTATAATGATTAAGAGTTTGAGCTCTGAAACCAAAAAGAATAGGAATAAAATAGAAGTAATAATGATACTTGTTTTGAGGATTCAAAGAGGAATGTTAATGAGTTAATCACAGAATCTGGAAAACAGTATTAACCAAATGTCACTATTAATTTTACTGTTATCTTGAGTATATATAGAATAAAGATTGCTTTATTCTGTGAGAAAGCTTAAATCATCATAGTTTTATTTTTTAAAAAAGGATCAAAAAAACTTTCCTTGTATAAAAAGAAGTTTATTTGATCTTTTAGGTAAAATAAAAATACAAAAAAACTGGTGACACTGAATAGATGAGAGAGAGAGAAATTGGAACTAAAGAGAGTAGAGGGATAAAACAAATGTAAAGTCTATTGCCACAGATCAAAAAGAGTTTATAAAGACTGAAACATCAAAACTTATAAGGCTGGTGCCAGTAGAATGAACACTCACATGCCTGGAAGCATGTTGATCACATTTTCTGAATATAAATTCAAAGCATATGTATGGTCTTTTAATTGCACAGAATATTTAAAATCAAGACTGTCCAGAAAACTCCAGTCACAGTAACTATTTCTAAGGTCACCTTGTAGATGAAAACACTTAATAATAGAAGCTTTTTTATGTTTCAGTAACTAACCACATTTGAAATATTGTCAAGACTTAATAGAAAATGATGGTCATTTATAAATTGTGTTCTTGAAAAGCTGAACATAACAACAGTCCAAAGAGTTCCTACATAGTTGAAAATGAGCTATAAATTAGAGACATTATAAAAGGGAATATACATGCATTTCAAAGAACTAAATAAATCTTGGAGTGGTATCAAAGCATGGAGGCAAGTCAAAATAGAGAATTTCTAACAATACATTTATATGCTCCCCAGAGGCATTTGAAAAAAAAAATTATGCATCTCAGTGATCTTCTAAATTTATCTACCCTACCCTAGAGTGTTGAAATATATAGAGCAGCTTTTCCTAAGTTCAAAATACCTTACTTGTAGATCTGGTTATATCTAAGTTGCCTCTGTGTCTCTAAATAGGAAATGAAACAGACCTTAAGGAGTATTTTCAATATTCTCAGGTTTTCTTCTGAAAAGATTCTTCCCAAAGTTACTGAGAGATTACAAATGTGAGAGGTACAAAGGTTTTGAAAGCAGAGTAAGATAAAATTTCTTAAATTAAAGCTCTAAAATACTGACCCCAAATCTTAAATTAAATCTCATTTTGTATCATCAGAAAATAACAGATAGCTAAGGATATGGGTGATATTTGGAGGAAATGTCCCATCATATGTGAAGGGCTTTCTTTCATAGTCTCTAACATTTAATTGGAAATCTTTGCCAACTTGTGGATATTATAACCTATTCTGGGAATATGTGGCTTATTGCTTAAGCAAAATTGTCATTCTATTCAATTTGAGTTTAAAACATTCATTTCAAATTCACCAATGTAGTCTTGCAATAACTAATATTGTAATCAATTACAAACTTTACATTGCATAATGATTTTTAATTTACAAATAACTTTTAACATATATATTGTCATGTTAAGATGGGGACCACAGATTACAAAAGATTTGCAATAAATTGAAAATAGAAAAGAATTAAAAGTATAATTGGCTGTACCTATTTGAGTGTAATTAAATATAATGGGAAAAATTGGTTGTCTAGTTAATGAAGTACAGGGGATTAGTACTTCCAGGGTTTTTTGAGACTATCTCAAGAGAAGCTGGTACTATGCTTAGTATATCAGTCCAACAAAATTTGGTAGTGTCTTATTCTGATGCATTTACATCAAGCCAATAAGTAAAATGAAAGTAGAAGAAATAGGTAGCATATATGAAGCAGGAGCATGAAAAAAAGCAGAAGTCAGGGTGGGGAGAGGTGAGGAGGGAAAAATGAAAGGGACAAAAGTGGTAAAATAATATGCACCAAAACAATAATGGGAACTGAACACATTTTGTTAAGTAGGGAAGGCTATCTAAACAGAGAGAACTACAAAGGAGAACTCTACAAACTATGTGATATATATTGGAACAGTAAATACATATAATGTAAAGTATATCTACCCATTTTTACTTGTGCAACATTTTCATTCATATAATAACATCATTAAAAATATGCTCCAGGGCTTCCCTGGTGGCGCAGTGGTTGAGAGTCCGCCTGCCGATGCAGGGGACACGGGTTCGTGCCCCGGTCCGGGAAGATCCCACATGCCGCGGAGCGGCTGGGCCCGTGGGCCATGGCCACTGAGCCTGCGTGTCTGGAGCCTGTGCTCCGCAACGGGAGAGGCCACAGCAATGAGAGGCCCACGTACCGCACACACACACAAAAAATATGCTCCAGGCATTTTGATAAGTGCTTTCTAAGTTGTATCTCATTTAATCCTCATAACAACCCTTGAGGTAGCTCCTTGGACTCTCCCTACACAACAAATTAGAAAACTGAGGTTTAAGGACGTAAGTAAATTGTACTGATACACACTAAGAAAAGTGGAATTCTAGTTCAGATTCATCTGACCTTGACGGCTTCTTATTGTTTGAGTTTTATGCCTCTATTATGCAGATACTTTGTGAACTAAATATTAAAACACTTTTCAAGTCATATTATCAAATTCAGAAAAACAGTGGCTAAGTACTTGAATGTCTGGGCTGAACTTTCTTCTGTCAAATGCAATTTTATAAAATAAAATATAGCTGGAAGAGATTTTAAGAGCCACCTAGTCCACTTATGGGCCTTGTTTTTTTTTTTTGCTAAGTGATCTGATTTATTTTCAACCTATAATAGGTGACTTGTATATACAGAGACTGGGCTAGACATTTTTATATTTAAAAAGAATATTTTAAAACTTTGATCTCCATCCGGGATCAAACTGCATCAAAAATATACTTTTTAATGGAGAATAAAATACCTGAGAAATGCACACACAAATAATATGCTGTGGAAATGGAGAGAAAGGTATAATTAATGGTAACCAAGGAAATTAAATCTTAAGTAGGTTACACTTGAAGGTATTAAAGGATTATTAATATTTCAATAAATGAAAGATGAGAAAAGATTTATTCTGGGAAGGAGGGAACAGTATAGACACTGGAAATACCATTTCACCAGTTTTTCTCCCTTGTTTAATGGAAATATAACTCAGAAAAGTATAGTGATTATCGAGAAAGTTAATGGATACAAAGCTCATGTAATATTTGAAATAATGTAAATGTTACCACTACCACCAATGCTGTTGTTATAGTTAGAGAATAGAGTGGGCAGTTGCCATGAGTATTCTTGGAAAATACATTTTACAATGAAATAAATAATAGGTCATTTTACAGAGAATGATATGATATGGCTTAGGAATAGAGTATAATAAAAACTGACTGGAAAAAAGAGATATGACTATGGGATATTATTTGACACAGTTTTAGAAAAATAAATTTAGGCCAGTTAATGGAGGATCTTAATAAAATCCATCGAATTTGAAAATTTATTTCTGGACTAATTCTCATGGCTAGGTCTTTGAGAAAGGAAGTAAAAAGATTCAATTTATGTTTTAATAACATATCACTTTACATACATATATTAATAGGCTTACCAATTAACAACACATATTATGTGTTTTAGTTCATATTATTAATTTGATAACTTTCAAAAGTAGGACACATAATATTTTGTGTAATTTGTAGATAAAGAAATGGAGACTTGAAACATTAAATGATTTCCATATCATTAGCTTCTAAGTGGTAGAGCCAAGACTTAACCTGGTCCTCTAACTTCAAATCTAAGCTTTCTGCACAATGTATTCATTCATTCATTTGGTTTATTTCTGGAGGAACTACTGTGTGTATGAGTATTATAATAGTGAATAATTCAGATGCAGCCCCTGCCATCATGCAGTTTACAACCTAGCAGTAGAGACAAAAATATTTAGGTTGTGACCTACAGTATAATAAGTGATATTTAAATTTTAGAAGTAGAATTTCAGGAGCACAAATGAGGAATAATCATCTAGACAGGGGAATAAGGGAAGGTTTCCTGGAGAAACAAATTCTGGAGTAGGCAGGATGAATTGGGAGATTGGGATTGACATATATACACTAATGTATAAAATAGATAACTAATAATAACCTGCTGTATAAAAAATAAATAAAATAAAATACAAAAATTTAAAAAAAACTAAACTAAAACTGGTTTGGAGTACACAGGAATGGAATAAAAAAAGACACAGTGACATTTTAAATTTTCAGATAGTTACTCTGCAAGTATTTGTTAAGTACCTAATATATAGAGGCTCTGATTACCATGAACAATGAAACATATCCAAAAGAAAATAAATGTCTTTTTTAATTAAAAAAAAAAATTCTGCAGTAGGCAGAATAATGCCCCCATTTCCAAATGTCCACATTCTACTCCAAAGAACCTGTGACTATCTTAGGTATGTGACAAAGGAGAAAGAAGTTTGCTAATCAGCTAACTTTAAAATAGGGAGATTATCCTGGATTAACCAGGTGGGCACAATGTAAACAAAGGGATTGTTAAAAAATGGACAAGAGAATCAAAAGAGAGAATCAGAGATGGCAGCATAAGAAAGACTTGGCTTGACCATGCTGGCTTGACATGGCCATAGACCAAGTGATGCTGGTGACCTCTAGAAAGAAAAAAGGCAAAAGCATTCATTTGGTTCTAGAGCCTTTAAAATAAGTACAGCACTACTGACACTTTCTTTTTAGTATGAGACCCATGTTGGACTTCTGACCCCCAGAACTAAAAGATAATAAATTTGTGTTGTAGTAAGCTATCAAGTTTGTGGTAATTTGTTATAGCAGCAATAGAAAATTAATACAGATTCCTACACTGAGGCCTTCAATGTACTAGTAAGAATCATGGCATCTCTATGATGAATCATTTAAAATTCATAAGCAGGGAAGTAGCAAAAAGTTTGTATTTAAGAAAATAGCACAAGTGTTAAAGATGTAGGAGATGAGAGTTAAAGGAGAAGGTAATTAAGACAGAAGACAAGTATTAATGGTAAGTTGACAGAAAGGTGTTAAAGATTGTGACGAAATAAAAAACAGGGTCCCTGCCTCCAGACCAATACGTATTCTCATGCTAAAACAATCACATATAATTATAATAAAATTTGAAGGAGCACCACCATGCAAAATCCAGAGGGAGAATTGAACTTAAGGCAAAATGTCAGAAAGATTGTAAGGAAGGTCCTGAGAAAAAAGTGGTATTTGAGCTGTAAGAGAGTAAGATGAGTCAAGCTTCTTTAGGAGAAACGTAAAAGGGAAGAAGAAATAATCTCTAGTAGAGAAGAGCATGGGCGTGTGGCTTAATACAAGATTGATGTGTTGACAAATAATAACTTTAGGTGACTGAAGTTAATGTTTCCAGTGTAAAACAGCTCCAGGTCATGACAAAGCTAAGAATGTGACCAAGAAAATAGTTGTCCAAGTAAACCGAAGGTGAAAGGAGCTAAACATGAAAATGCAGAGGAACTAAAAGACTGGCATATGATGTGTGTGTGGCCCAAATGGATGTTTAAATTAGCCCCAGATATTAGTCAAGACTTGATTTAAGAGGAGTGTATACACTTTGTTATTAATCAGAAACTAACACTCCACTGTAAAGCAATTATACTCCAATAAAGATGTTAAAAAAAAAAAAAAAAAGAGGAGTGTATAGAGCCTGGAGATACAGTCTCCAGAAAATGTCATGAGATGACCTACCGATCAATATTTTACAGGATGAGGAGAGGGAAGGGGGAAAATGGTCTGACAGTTTAAGCTTTAAAACAGCCGATGATTTTATTCAATGGCAGAAGAAATACTGACAGGGAGTAATAATATGGTAGTGGTGTAAGGAAGTTAATTTAAGGTAAGGAAGGGTGAGTGAGAATAAGCTTCCCCTCCTTGATTTGGCTGCAGGGAAAATAGCTTCAGTGGAGAGCTAGGTGTCAATTATACCACTACGAGGTAAAGAAGCTTACTATGTGGGATGTTTATTTACTGTGAAATCAGATGTTCCAGAAGGCATGGGGAAAATGCCAGGTAGGGGTCAGATTAAAGGGAAGTTGCTTCAGGAGAAACGTAGCAGACTAACATCTGAGAGACTAGCAGAGGACATAAACCGTCGGCACTCTGTATCCAGGGGTTCTGCATTGGTGGATTCAATCAACCACAGATTAAATATTTTTGAAAAAAATTCCAGAAAGATCCAAAAAGCAAACCTTGAATTTGCTCTGCACCCAGCCACTATTTTCAGAGCATTTATATTGTATTTAGAAACATTTACATTGTATTAGGTATTATAAGTAACCTAGAGATGATATAAAGTATACAAGAGGATGTGCATAGGTTATATGCAAATCCCATTTGCATAGGTTATATGCAAATGTTATATGCATAGGTTATATTGTTATATGCATAGGTTATATAAATGTTATATTGCATAGGTTATATGCATAGGTTATATGCAAATCCCATTTTATATAAGGGACTTGAGCATCCACAGATTTTGGTATCCACAGGGGGTCCTGGAACCAGTCCCCCGTGGATACCAAGGGACAGCTGTAATGAGCAGCTTATGTCCGGCAACACTAGGCCATGATGACCATATGAAGAATGAATGCAGAGTCTAGAAATCATAGGATGGAAAACTTGCTAGGGCTTATTTTAATAGCTCAAATAAAAAATAATAAGTAAAATAAAGTCACAGGAGGAATAAAGAAATAAGAGAATCATTACATATTTGAATCTATAAGACTTAGCCACCATAACCTAAAAGTATGAAAGGGAAAGGTGAAGGAGAAAAGTCTGATGTTGCTATTCTAAGAAATTAGAAGGCTGATGATGCTAATATAGGGACATACGCAATAAGGAGTGAGTTTTGGAATACAGTGTGTTCATTTTCTCAAATACTAAGCCTGATGAAGTAGGGACATCCCAGAGGAGGTACCTACCAAATCATCTGAAATTTTGTTCTGGAATTCAGCGATTAGGGGATTAGGTCAGGGATTAATCTATACTCTCCAAAATCATCAACACACAACTATAGTTAAAGCTATGTTAAACATATGATCACCTATATAGAGAAAGAACTTTAAGAAGAAAAATATGACTAAGAACAAAACACTAAGAGAAATTACCATTTAAATTGTGGACAGAGTAAAAGGACAGAACAGAAAGCTATGAAATGTTCTGGGAGTTCGGAGGAGAACTAGAAATGATATAGACTTTGGAAGGTAAGTATTAACTGTGGTCATATATACAAAGTAGCCAAATAATCATTGGAAGTGTTAATTAAGCACTTTGTTTCACAGTTGTTCCAAGTGTAGCAGTGAGTATTAATTGATCACCAAAACCATTCCCTTTTTTCTTGAGCACACAGGTGGGCACCATGCTTCCTTCCCCTTTGCAGAGGATGTGGCTCTGTAATTGAGATCTAGCTACTAGAACAGGAGCGAAAGTGATGTCTACCACATCCATTCCTGGCCAACCAAACCGCCAACACAATTCACTATGTGCTTTTCCTATTTATTTTAGTAAAGGCAGCCTTAAGAAAGCTCTATTAAGTTGAGAGAGAAAACGGCATGGGGCAAGAAGGCAAATAAATACAGGAGATCTTGAAAACTATGACTCCATAAAGACTTTGAGTGGGATTACCTAAGATTGGAAGCAAATAAATTCAAAGAACACTAACTAGGGTTTTATGGACCCAATACTGACAAAGAAACCATAAAACCCGGATCAAATGAAACAATGAGAAAACATTTACCTGTTTAAACCTTGAAAACGTTTAACTGTTTGAAGCTTAAAACAGCTCTATGTGTCCACCCTAGAATAGGCAAGTGGGCTGCAGAAGCAGTGGTAGCCCCAAGGAGGAAACTCCACCTGATGCCCATTGCAGATATGGCCATGAAGAGCAACGGATAAGGAAGAATCTTCAAGAAGGAAGAGTTCAGGACCACAGAGAACACAGACAACTAATTTTCTCACAGAGAGCAGAGCCTAAGTCTAATCAATCTACGTATTCCTAGGGCAGGAAGTCTTCAGCATGTCTACCAGCAGGGTTGCATACCATCTATTGGTCAATAATTACTGTATGTCTTCTATTCTTCTTCGGAATGAGAAATTGTATTATGGTTGTCCAGTCTCCAGTCCATAGAATAAGTCTTTTTAGTTCATTAGTTGAAAGAACTCTGCTACACCCAGAAATCTTGGGTACAATGACTTGATAAAACTTTGATCTGTCTTCCTTGGGGTGTAAGTGTATTCTATATATAAAAAAGAAGGTTGAATAGATATTTGATGTCCAGAAGGGTGGAATTTTACAGAGATTGCTACCTGATCGCCACTCTCAGTTCTTCCTCAACACAAAGCCAAACCACATTTTCTAGCCTCCCATATAGATAGAAGTAGCCACATGATTGAGTTCTAGCAAAAAGAAGGCACACGGAAATGAAGAAACTCATTTCTAAGCTTGGTGCATGAAAACATCTCATGACAGATCCTCCATGATCCATCCCAACCAGCAACTGCACACCAATGCAGTGGAAGATGGTAGAGCTGCCAGCAACACGGGCCCCTGAATGACTTCTACCAACAGGATGAAAAAAGGAATTAGTGAAAAGCCATCTTGAGCCATCCTCCCAAACTCAAGGCAAAGAACAAAAACATACAAATCACTAGAACAACTATGTAACAGACCAATCCCCAAGGATATTCACATTCGCAGTCAGTTTAATCTTTTCTTGAACACTAAGTTTCAGGAAATATTCTAAGCAGTGTGGGCACAGGTGAGAAAAAAATAGACAATGTCCCTAAACAAAATAATTTCAGGTAAGAATAGATGCTCTAAAGGAAAAAAAGAAAAAAAGCCCCAGCACTCTTACCTCTGCAGACCAGGAATACGAACATCGGAGTGTTCTGTGAGTGCCGAAAATGGTTTAGTCACTGAAACTTGGGAGTTTGTGACAGCTGCTAACGGAACCTCAACCCAGACATTCTTACATTCTTATATTCTAGATATAAGAAAATGGAGACCCTGAGAAGTCAGGCAACTTGCCCAAGGTTACACTAATTAGTATGTAGCAGAGTCAGATTTGAACCCAGGAAGTTTGGCTACAGGCGCCCTTCTCTTAACATGTCTTACACGTGTTACTGTATGACAAAAAGTCTTTGAGATTGAACAAGAATAAGCACTGATGATCCTGGAAAGAATTATTTTAGAGTAGTCGTGAGGATAAGGTGTGATTGTGTACAGAAGATAAAAGATAGTGAATATAAACTATTTTACTGAATCTCTCACCTAAGATGGATCATTTTCATAGATCCTGACAAACTCAGCATTATAAAGCTTAAGAATTGCAGATACCCTTGAGACCTCTAAAATCTGAATACAATTGTATTTCTAGGCAAAAACATCAATGATAATATTCACCCTGAATATAAGTTCTGAAAGAATTTCTGGGCTTGTGTTAAATACATTTTAAATTCACTAATTTAGCATTCTTTTGTATTCAACAAAAGCAAATAAAAGGGTCAATATAGAAAAATTGTTAATTTTTGTAATGGTTTTCATTATGCTAAAATATCTCTAAAATAGCTTGCCTTTCAAAACGCAGTTGCTCTCAGCAGCAGCCTATCTAAGGATCTTTAGAAAAAGCAAGACACATAGTAATTGTTGCTAAGTTTTAGGCTTAAAAATGGACAAGGCTGGCATTAGCCTATCCCAGCCTCAAACATTTCCAGGGGCAGCTATTCCAAGTTTTTCTCTCTTGTCTCAAACCTCCACAGAGCTCCCATGTTGTCCATAAACGGTCTTGCCTCCAATTTTATAGTAGAAATTGAGGTCATTAGGGAGAAAATCCTTTATATTCCTTATCTCCATTTCTTGAGTTGTCTGCCAAAGCTCCCATGCGCCCCTTCTGCCCCCCTACCTCAGGGAAGGTAGTGATGTCCTTCTACTTTAACTCCCTGTCCCATCTTCAAGTCCTTTGTTCCATCAATGACTCCCTTTATCTTGCATTTTCAATCGTGCTTTCTCTGCCATTCATTAGTTTCCCAGTTCTTTAGAAAGTCACTTTGAAAAAAAATCACATTGAACTATTGTCATTTTCCAAATATAGTGCATATTTCTTCATATATCTATATGCCTTTCTCCATCTCATTCCCCTGCCTGATAGCCCTCTTCCTTACCTTTGCCTGTTTAAATCACATTCTTCCTGTAATATTTTGACCTTTCCTTCTCCTTCTCAGTAAAATCTATACCGGTTTCAGTGGACAGAATCATTCAGCCCTGTGACATTCTGGGTACGATTGATTGATATCTCTATTTGTTACTTGTGTTATAACATAGTTTATCTGTTACATGTCGGTCTCCCTCCTAGACTGAAGGCAGAGTTCATGTGTAAGCATAATCAGTCCTCAAAAGACCAGCATTTAAATGCTCAATATATATTTGACACAATGAATGAAAACACTATTCAAAGAAAGAAAGCAAAGAAAATACGCCTTTCCTCTTTCTTTATATTGGTAAAAAAAAATTGGACAAGGGAAAGTTTGCTCAAACTGATTCTGGATCTTAAAGCTAGACTTGTTGGATGATAAAATAAATATAGTAATACCTGTCTCTGCATCTCTTTCTAAGAATCTTTCTTCATTTTTAGCTGAGCTCTCATTCCCATTCTAATTTTATTTACCTTTATCTAATGTTTTCAAGTACCTTTGGATACGTAATGAGAATGTTAACTCCATGGTCTGATTGTTTCATTTCTATAAAGACCTCACCTTAAGCTCAATATCTTGATTTGTTCCAATCTGCCCTTCACTTGCTTAGAGGAATGAGGCTGGAAAAAAACAATTTATTATTTCAAGTGTTTTTTATCCCATCAAGGTTTTTAAAAAATAAGTGCTTATATATTGTCACCAACTGTCCATGCAACCCTATCTTCCAACCTGCTTCTCAAGGTAATGCACCCATGGACTGAAGGTTCTCCTTGTGTCTTGTGATAAATGTGGGAGTAGAGAAAATAATTTTAATTATTATAATCTCCTCCTTCCATCTTTATTCTCCTGTGTAAAAGAATAAAGATAAAGAATATATCAGGATTAAATCTTTTGCAGATATGCTTCACCCAAATTGACCCTTGAATTATGAAACTGGACCACGTTCTGACTGGTTCCTCTTCCCTAAAATGATTACATCAGACATAGAGTCTTATATTTCCTTGTATTGTTCACTCATTTGATTAGGTGAAAAGTTTTAATTAATTTATCTCATTGAATGAGTAAAAGCTTATTAACAGGAAGAAATAAAACATTCTTTTGGTGAGCATATAATAATAATAATAAAATGATTATTAATTTGCTTTCTTGTTATGGCTCCCTTCTTGCCCTTACTTTTTCTGGCTGGATAATTGCAGTCAGAACTTTAGGACATTCCTTGCCTGTGGCTGGCTCAAATATGACACCTCCATCTAAACCCACCTTTTAAGACCTACACCCATTCATCTGGCTTCACACCCTCTTCCTGAAGCAAGGAGCACCACAGATTCCCTTACTCTTCTTTTCCTCTCTTCATGGTTCTGTCTTTCTCTGACACATCTTTTTCCCTCCACTGTCCTCATCATGGGTTTTAATACTATATCATCCTATGCATTCCACTGTCATAATTCCTATCCCAAGATAGCTTTTCCTTTTTTTTTTAAACTTCTCTCCTTCCCCTACCAGAGAATTAAGTACATCTTTGATAAACACTGTATTATATTTATCTTTGTATACTGATACCTGGCACTGGGCCTACCACTTAGAAGGTGTCCTAAAAATTAATTAATAACTGAAAAAGTAAAGATGTTTAGAAAATAGAAGAAATAATAGAAATCCCATAGATCATTGTTGAAATCTTGCTCTTTGTGCTATTCCTGTGTATTTATGTCTTTATTGCCAAATTAAAGTTGAGTTTATAACAAATTATCCTTTAAGATAAAAGATAAATGTTTAGAAAAATAATGAACTATCTTAGTTTTTCCATGATTAATTGGGACCAAGGCTAGACTTCTTACTTAGACAACATGACCCTACCATCCTTTGGGTGAAAATATTGAAGAATAGGGTTAGGTCAGCAGACACAGAATAAATCAAAGCTAATCTCCACCATAAACTCAATAAACGATGACAAGTATCAGAGGTGGAAGGAAGTGATTACCTTTATATTTATTACCCTCAACTTGAACAAAACAACCATGATTTGAGTTAAGCTGAAAAAAACAAAACCTTTTAAAATACCTTTCGCTTATATTCTCAACACTCTTCAATTAACTATTTATAAATCATATATAAAACAAAATTCCAAGGGAGAAATATTTGAAAAAAATAAAGTGTAAATCTCAAGAATCTTATATATCTAAATAAAAATTAGACTTCTGTATATTTGAAAATCTTACAAAATGGTAGAATCAAGTTTGTGTAAAGAATGGTATCTTATATGTTAAAATTAGACAAAGGGTCTCAATTAAGAAACAATCAAATCTTTTCAGTGCCACTGGTTTTACATTTTAACTGATGAAACAAATTAGGATATCATTTGCTCATCATTTTTCATGAATTGTTTTTTCATTATCTTTGGAAACGTTATGATGTCAAAAAACGTCCTTAATGCATTTTTATTTGAAAATAATTATGCCACATATTTTCACCTGAAGTTGATATAACCATAAATATTTAAACACAGTTGATTTCCATGCTGATACGAAAACTTCATACCATTTGGAAAAATTGTTGCTTGCCATAGCATTTAGTAGATTTTGTTTTTAAAACGTATGTTGTTTTTCATGTTACATGCAGAAAAAATATAAGGCTTACAATGATTAGGTGGATATTTTCTGAAATTAGTAAAAGGATGTTTTTAAAAACTAACTATATATATATATGTATATATATATAAATCAAATACTCTTTAAATCAAATATACCAATAGATTTCATATAATACATCTAGAAACTGCAGAATTTGAAATTTCAAGCAAATACAGTAGTTGATCCTGAAAATTTTCTCTGTACCTTACCCAGTTCTGGGGATGATGGGGGTGAGAGAAAGTCCTGAAAGGTTGGGCACTTGAGAAGAAAATCAGTCCTCTGTCCCTAAATATAGTCCATGAAAAATGGCAAGGTCCAGCCTCTTTGCTCCCAGCTTTGCCTGGGAACAAAATACAAGTCGGTACCCAATGTTTAAGCAGATACGCCTAAGAGTGATCCACAGGGATTAGAGATAGAGAGCACCTGTTTCTCATTCATGCTATAACGACATGGATGTGACTAAGTAAGCAGACAGATCTGAAGAAAGAGAAGTGGCTTTCTAATGGCTGAGAAAGGGGAATATCAGAGAGTGAATTTTATCAACTAAGGGCAGTGGTGAAGATATTTCAGTGGATGTCAGGATGAATAAATGATGATCCCAATGACCAGAAATAGTCCTCCCCAACATCTACCACCAGGTGCCATGTCAATCTTCCCAACCAATTTCAAAGAAAGGAAAGAGGAACCCTGGATGGATCAAGCTTAAATTTCTGCTATCCCGACAAATGAAAACTCATGTTGAAATGTAAATCTTCTGATAAAAATAAAGTTACATTCCTCTTACTTCTGCAATTGTGTGATTGTTAGCTGTGTAATCATCATTATCATCATCACCATGTCCAGAGTGCTCATTTTGCTTCAAGCAGTAATAACTTGCTTCACATTAATCATCTCATTTAATCTGATGAACTCCTTTAAAGAGTAGGTGACGTAACTCACATCTTTTTACATATACGAAGATCAGAATTAAGTAACTTGACCAAATCATACTTTAAGGATCCAAGATCTTTACTAGGATTGTAATAATTAGTTCTAGGTATGTAGATCAGCTACCTATAGAAGTACTTAGATACATAGATAGACTGCCATATGATAAAGACATCTCTTTTATATATAAGTCCTAGTCAGTGAGAATTTAATGATGAGAAAAGCTTTTTCCACCACAAATTTTTACCTAAAGTTGGATTTTTTTTATTATTGTCACTACCATCATTTTTCTGTTTAGCAAAAAAACTGGATAGAAAACAGAAAGGATATTAAGTCCCTTTGTTTTCATAGTCTCAAAGAATGTTGGGTATCAAAATGATGACTTGATTTTAAAATGCAGTTGACATGTTTAGTGATCAGATGGGAGCAATGGAGATGCTCATTAAGAACCATAACATTTACAAAAGGAGAAAAAAAAACACTTCTAACTTTTGCAGTCTTCTCTTGAGGAATGCAGCATGTTGTAGTAATTTAATTTTCTTTTAATCTGATGAAATTTACCCAACTGAGCGAATAAGATAATAATAAATGATTTAATATTTAACAGATAACAAAATTGCATGTACTTCAGAGAAATGCTTAAAAGAATATGGAAAGTTTACACAAGAATTTTTTTCTAATCTGCATTATAACTAGTTACTTAACTGTTCTTTGTGGTTGAATATTATAGCTCATGTCACTGAGATTACACAAAAAAGCAAGACAAACATGACAAGCAAGGCAGAATCATGAGACAGCTGCATAAGTACTGCAAATGAAAGCCTTCAGTTACCTGTAAGAAATTTGAAGAGAAAATCCCTCTGCAGCTTCACAGCTTGAGTGCGTAAAAGTACTGAGTGATAAATTCTTAGGTTTTTTGGAAAAAATATCGACAGTTTTACAACCTGAACTCTAAATAAATAAATGAATAAAGCATGCTTAAAGGAAGGCAAATATACCATAGGAAGAGCATGCTTCTGGCATTAAAGATAGGAACTCTTGAAAATAAATATATACAAATGACTGTTTCATGACCATTCGTTGGTTAAGAGCAAGTGAAATTGTTTTCAGCTTGTTTCACAATGCAAAAAGTGGAAGGAACATGTGGAAAAAATGCTACATGTAGTCAAACCATGTTTTTTATTATAATCCAAGCTACTAACTTCGTCTGGTAAGCAGCAAGGAAAAAAGATCACTTTCTATGTTCTACAGTTATAAAATTTGAGTGATGTCTCAAAACTAGGAGGCAGAAAGAGAAAGAAAACTTAAAAAGAGGGGTGAAACATGAATAGGGTGAAAAGTAATATGGCAGTTTCCAAAATTATGTTCTATTCTAATTTTTGGAGATTGAGATCACACACACCTGTCTCCAATACATAATGAAGCTATATTCCACAGCCAATAACTTCACCACAAGCCACTGAACATAAACATTTTCCCTAATAAATAGCTGAATGTTATCGGTAATAAAAAAGAAACTATTTTGGGGAAAATCTTAGCTTTGATAAATCACTGAAAAGTATAGTATTTCGTTCTGTTTCCAGAATATGACGACAAATATTGCTCTTGAAACATTTGCCAAAGTTTGATAAGTGTTCCTTTTGATTAATTTTGGGGAAAAAAAAAACTTGTTTAAATTGTTTCATCAATAATTTTTACTGTTGCTAATTATCAAATATTTCTAAAATATCATTTATATTTTAAATAATAATCAATGTTCATATAATTAGCTATATAAAAATACTTTGTAACCACAAAGCAATTATTATCTTGATGATATTTGTTGTCATAAGTTTCGTGATAAATTACCTCTAACTGAACTAGAAGAGATGCAAGGGAGCATGAAAAAATAGCGATATCGATGGCTTTTGAAAAACTTCAGTATCTTGCAAGCATTAGGTTAGCCAGAGAGAATAAGATTCAAAAACATGGGGACCTTAATAAACAAAAATCTGATAACGAACTGTGTTTAGAGGATGAAAACAAAAAGTGATAACATCAATATATTTCTGATTTTTTTCAATGTGCTTGAATTTTAAAATAAGATTAAAAATTAAATAAAAGGAGTATCAGCAGAACAAATACAAGAAAGTCATAAATAACTAGCATGTGAAATACCGATACCCAGAGAGAAACTTATGTCAAATACTGAAGGGAATAAAAATATATTTTAAAGTCATTTTGAGTGATAAAGAGATAGATATTGCTTCAGACAGCAAAATTCTTCATTTGCTCCCAACTTCCTTGAAAAATAATATTGGAACGAAGTATTTGTTGGTTTTAGAGGGAATAAAGTTTACAAAAGGAAAATTATGGTGAGCAAGGATTTAAATAGCTACTTTAAATTCCAGATCTGGAATATTACTGCCCTCACTGCTGATAAATGGGCTGACAGAATGATAAAACTACATTGAGAAATAATGTACCAAAAAGGGTTAAGAAGAAACTTACACTGACTTTTAAAGGTTGGGGAAGTGGTATGAAGTAGATATTTAAACTTCATGCTGAAAACTTTGATACCAAGTCCATGCAAACATTTAATCAGAATTGTAAACTAATAGTTTGGGTGTAAGAAAGGAGCATTCCCTAGGTGCTGATGTAAAGACTAGGCCACTGAAGAAAGTTATCCTCAGGCTTCCCTGGTGGCGCACTGGTTGAGAGCTCGCCTGCCAATGCAGGGGACACGGGTTCGTGTCCCGGTCCGGGAAGATCCCACATGCCACGGAGCGGCTGGACCCGTGAGCCATGGCCGCTGAGCCTGTGTGCCCGGAGCCTGTGCTCTGCAACGGGAGAGGCCACAACAGTGAGAGGCCCACGTAACGAAAAAAAAAAGAAAGTTATCCTCAGTTATCTGATAATACTCAAGTAACTAGGTAAGCATCTATTCAGAAGCCAGTTTTATAACATGCCCGTGTAACCACAGACCCAAATATGTTAGTCCCTTTGCTGAGTCCCTTTGTTATTGTGTTTATTACTTGTCCTGCCCATGTCCAAAATTATTTTTATTGTATCTCATTTGTACTATTAAAATTGATCCTATTATTACAAAATTTTTAAAAATATATAAACTAAACTATTTTATAAAAACTCAACCCTGTTTGAGTTCTCTGAGGTCAACTCATTAAAAATAATGAACTCTTCTTCAACTTCACTAATCATCAGGGAAATTCAAATCAAAACCACAATGAGATATCACCTCACACTTGTTAGGATAGCTTTTATCAAAAAGACAAGAGATAACAAATGTTGGTGAGGATGGAGAGAAAAAGGACCCCTTATACACTGTTGGTGGGAAAGTAAATTGGTGCAGCCACTACGGAAAACAGTTTGGTGGTTCCTCAAAAAATTGAAAATTGGACTACCATACACATTATCCAGCAACCCCACTCCTGGCTACATATCTGAAGGAACTGAAATCAGTATCTCAAAGTGACATCTGCATTCCCATGTTCCTTGAGCCATTATTCACAACAGTCAAGACATGGAAACAACCTAAGTATCTGTCAACAGATGAATGGATAAAGAAGTAATGGTATATATATATACAATGCGATACGGCTACGAGAAATAAGGAAATCAAGTCATTTATGACAACATGAACCCAATCTTGAAATCATTTTGTTAAATGAGATAAGTCAGACAGAGAAAGACAAATACTGCATGATGTCACTTATACGTGGAATCTAAAAAATCTTAACCTGTAAAAACAGTGAGCAGAATGTTATTGGGGCTAGAGGCTGAAGGGGAATTGGGGAGATGTTGTTTAAGAGTATAAACTTACAACTAATAGCTAAATAAGTTCTGGAGATCTAATGCACAACATAGTGAGTATAGTCAACAATATTATATTATAAACTTCAAAATTGCTAAGAGATTTAATCTTAACTGTTCTCAACACAAAATAAATGATAACTATATGACATTAAAAAAGTGTTAACTTACGCTATTGTAGTTATCATGTTGCAAAATACAAATGTATCAAACCAACACATAATTAACCTTAAATTTACACAAAGTTATATGTCAATTATATCTCAATGAAAAATGAAAAAAGAAATGAGTTTTTGATTGAATGATGTACAATTTCATGGACTTTTTTTTTACCTATACATTGCAACCACTTGAAACCATCTTAATTTAGCTATGAAACTTAATTTATCTAGATTTATGAACTAAAGTGAGTGTGGTAGGACAATAGTTTACTGAGGATTGTTCATCATGCTTTTAAGAAGTCCAATATTTATTCAGTGTATAGTGAAGTCTGTTCAACACTCACACACACACACACACACACACACACAAAATGTTCTGTTACACCTGGACACACCCACAGACATCCAGAGGTGACCATGTGACTGATTTCTGCCATCTATTGCAAGCATATATGATATGTGGTTTCTTTCAGGCCTGGTCTATGAAAATCCACCATCTGAACTTCAACATGCTCTTTTCCTCTTCCAGCTAATTAAAATGGGGTTAACCCCTAGGGCAAACACAGAAACCACATATTAAAGCGCAGATTACCCAATTCTATTATATGAGCAAGAAATAAATCCATTTATATTTGAATCATGAACTCTTGTATCTATTTGTTGCAGTAGTGAGCTTACCAACACAAAATTTAGCAATATCACCAAGTTGCTTCCATTATGTAGACATGTTGATAACTTAAATTCCCATAATTCTAAGGAAAATTCTTTTGTTATCAGAGCATCACTAGTATTTTCTTGATTTGGTTGTGATTACTAGTTGTCTGTTTTTTTTGTTTTGGTTTGGTTTTTTTGCGGTACGCGGGCCTCTCACTGCTGTGGCCTCTCCCGTTGCGGAGCACAGGCTCTGGATGCGCAGGCTCAGTGGCCATGGCTCACAGGCCCAGCCGCTCCGCGGCATGTGGGATCTTCCCAGACTGGGGCACGAACCCATGTCCCCTGCATCAGCAGGCAGACTCTCAACCACTGCGCCACCAGGGAAGCCCGTGTTCCTTTTGATAACAAATTTCTTCTAATTATCAATATTTTGTTTGGTTAACTTGATAATTCATAATAAAACATATCTACATCAACACTGTTTTGAACTATTCCAATAACCAGATATAAAGTATATAACATTTCTGTTTTCATATTAAATATTGATAAAATGAGTATATATTTCAAAGAAGAAATACATGAATGCATATATGTGTATGTGTCTGTGTGAAATTGCACAATGCCATCTGTTCTTTATCTCTTAGTTCTTTCACTACAGGAAGGTGGGAATAAGTATGACAGATGAGTGCCAAAGGCAAAACTGCCCTAACTAAAGGGTCCATCATCAAGAAAACTTGAAGGTCACTGCCAAAGAACTCATATTTGGCTGAACTGGCATACTGTATGTTAACCGACTACTAATTATTCTTATTTCATATTGATCACTGCATCTGTCCATTCTGACCACCTCCCCCAGTGTGCTCAACATGTGAATTTAAATCTACCTGCTCTCCTTTACCAGCTTGTTTTCATCAGTGGAAAGAGTAGCCAAGCTTGAACTTGTAGCTATCAGAATTCAGTAATGTCTTCTGGTAGAATGCCACCAGGAAGACAGGCCTTCTAGAAACAATAGACCCCTTCTATTTTTTTGCCCTGTTTACATCTTTCACATTTCCTTTTTGGCAATCCCTGAGTGACTGGAAATAAAGTCACATTGCTGCATGTATCAAAGACAAGACATACTTTCACAGTGATTTAGTTAGTCTACTATGATTTCTCCAAGGGCAGTTCATAACAATGAACCAGATGATTCCTTTTTAATACACTTTCTCTGGAAAAAAAACATAAGAAAAACACAATAGAATATATGCTTCTTAATTTATCAAGACATTTAATTAAGGCTCTTGTCAATCCGGATGTGTTTCATTGTGAGGGGTTCTTCAGTGATTTGCTCCACTTTTCCTGTTCATCCGTCCATATACGTACACATTCATTATGTTAAACAAAATCTACTTCAGACCTTTTCTGCACATAAAACTGTGTAAAAATTTTGGATGCAAAGATGAAAAAATCTGTTCTTATCCTTAACATATTTTAAGTATATTTATTGATAATTATAATATCAATTATTACCAAACAATAGTTGTTACCAAATGTTATTGCCAACATTTCTGGATGCTTATTATGAGCCTGACGCCATGCTAACTGATTTGCATAAAGGATCTCATTTAACTCTTACAATAGCTAAGGTAGATTTTCTTTCCCTATGATATTTCAATGAGAAAACCAAAGTACAAAAAAAGTTAAAACTAACCCTAAATACACAGGCTATTATGTGGTGAACCTATGATTCAAGAACATGTCATTTTCTGAAGCCTTTCTCCTAAAGTAAATGCATGCTCAATATAGGTACGGTGATCCAATTTGTTAATGACCCTAAGCTTAATGGACAGCTGTGCAGCAGGTGGTCAAATCTTCAATTTTTAAGCTATCAAAAGAGTGACAGAGTCAAAATAAAGATAAAGTTAATAGGATGAATGTAGCATATGCACATTTTAGTAGAGTTGAACCAAATATTCATTTCTAATGATCAAATTATAGCACTGCATTTTGAGGCAAATTTTTTAAAATATTTACTCTTCTGTTTATGAAATGCTTGTAGTGTTGAAAATGAATTTAAAGTTATACCTTTAAGATTATTTTCTAATGTAGGAATTACCTTAATCACATCCATAGCAATTGAGCATCAATGTCTACTTAAGACGTTTCTGTGGAAAAGATCAATTCCTCATAACGGAACCCAATCTATACAGTGTGATCTTTCTGAAATCTATCCCACTGCTTTCTAACTTCAACTCATTGATCCCAGTTCTGTCCTCTGAGGAACACATAATTAATTTACTTACAGATTCTACTTGACAGCCTTCAAATACTTATAGATCTCCATAATGATCCCAATGAGTTTCTCATTTCCAGAGTAACTCCTTAGTTTAGATACATTGTATTACAATAAGCACAATATTATAGGGGAACACCTTTCCTCCCCACCCCACATGTGCATACATAAGAACACTAAGGTCTTTAACTAAACGAATAATAAAAATGGAAATTAAAACAATTTAAATTCTAGAAACTTCAGGTTAGGTCCATATAAGGTCACTCTACAAATAGGGTGGAGTGGCTGTTAAGTAACTTGATTCTGTCCTCTGGTTTCACTTTTCCTTCAAATTTCTTGTTTTCAAAGGCTCCTGGCTGAGTTGTTTTTAAGAGTTGGATGCTTCTCCATTTAAACCCATAGTCAAAAATATATAAAACATTTTTTTTTGGTTTCCCCTATCACAGTTGAGAGAAAATCTGTATCTTTTCAAGTTTTCTTTTTGAAAAGATATGCCATTGTGAAAGTTTCTATTTCCATTATAGTTTGTTAGTTTATTGTATTTTATATATGGGGTTTTTTTTGAATAGAGCCAGAGTGTATTTCCTCTTATTTACTGGAGACGCATGACTCTTCTACCCTTGAATAAGGTCAGATTCTACCCACTACATGTATTATAGAAAGGAAAATGCTCTGAAAATTGATCATGGTCTTTTCTGTATTTTATGTTTGAGCAAAATTGATCTCTAAGGTAAATTAAACTGTATTTCATTTAGGTGGTGGCCCTTAAATATGAAGTGATACTTGATCTCATATGGGCAGGTTCAAACTGGAAATTTCTTAATGTAGGAATGTGTGAAAAAGAAGTAATAGTCTCTGCAGAAAGAAGGAAGCATCAGAAACAAAAGAGAAATGCCTCTTGGAAGAGACTTCCTATGTTAGGTACGGCCCGTGGGCTTGATGAATTTTGAGATTTTATTGATATAACCAGTTCGAAGATATTTCCTCTTTTATATTCTAATTCCTCCCTAAGACTTCTTCTTTCGACTCTGTAGAGTCTCCAGGAAAACTTAGTTAACTATAGTTATCATTTAGTATTAGGGAAAGAAGAGACAATGGGGTGAAAGATTTGGGCAAAGTGGAGCAGAAAGACCTGGATCAAGATTAGAAGGTCATGATAAGATAGCTAGAAGATTAATAGAATTAATAGAATGGGCTGAACACCCACAACCAACACCACTAAACACATACCTTACGACATTTCATCAATCACATAAAAGATGGAGGCTAAAGTTACTGTGCTTTACTATTTCCCTCAAAGGATGAGTAATTCCAGAAAAAAGAGGACTTTTAGGTCCCTAAGTTACAAATATAGGCTAGTATCTTTACCTTATAAGGCATTTATTATATACTAAAACAATTAATTAAAAATTACCTAACATGTTAGTTTTTAAGTAATATATGTTTATATATTGAGTGGTTTGAACCACAGATTGCTAAAGAAGACATTTCAGGTTGGATGGATATTTAGCATGAGATGATATAAATGTGCTTCGTGTGTTCTGAAGCTTGCATAAAATCTTACTCCCCCAAAATGTTAGGAACTTCCAAAGAATATGTGACTCATTTACACTTTAGTATAAATCTGAATTGAAATAACCAAGTATTTTCAAACTAAACTCAAGGTAGTCTCAGGAAAATAATTTCAACAGATAAAAAATATAATATCACTGGGGAATCTTCTTTATAAACCAGATTTAAAAATCCTTCTGGAGCCAGAGAGCCTAAACTTGTCTAGTTCATCTGTATCATGTTCTTCAACAATTAAAGGTTTTCCCCTTTGGTATTTCAGTAGCAAACTCTAGGAATAGTGGGAGTGGAAACCTTCCTTTCCTCTCAGATGTGATATCTGGTCAGTCACAGAACTACTTGGTGATCTCCAGGAAACCAAGGACTATATAATGAAGTAAGCCCATCACTGTGGGAAGTCTGGCATTTTAGAATCCAGCCGTGTGATATATATTACGGCAAGTGGCTTAATTTCTGCTTCCCAAAATAACCACACAATGGTGACCATTGAGATTCCATCAAGCTACAGTATTCACTGATTCTATGATTATTTTCCCTTGTTCTTTGAATTGAAACTTCTGCAACTTCAGTTGTACACAAATGAGTAGGAGTTTAGTGAACACTCTATCTGCAGTTATAGCCATGGGTTACTTGGTAGGACCATCTATGTTATACTGAGATCCTTTTGATGCTCTGAAGGGGCTTCAAGCAAGGATTACACATCTACCTTCTTTAAGCAATAAACTTAGAATCGTTACTCTGTTTTTGTTTACTCATTTATTATAAACTATATTATGGGTTGGATACTTGCATAGATTCTGGAAGAAAACCACATAGATCAACATCAACACCAAGGGAATTAAAATATCAGAAGGAAAAATCTAAAGCTAAAGCTACTATATTGTCATGAAAGTGACTATTCTCCACTCAAGAAAATGTAAATCTTATCAAGGCCTATGTGTTTTTAATGAGAATGTTAAGATAAATATTACTGTGTATGTTATTTACAAAGGGAACTTACTTTGTAGAAAGATGGGTTCCTGAAAATATGAGTGTAAATTAAAGCTGGTGTACACAAAATCACGTAACAAACTCTAATAAAATGTGCTTTTTCTACAGCACATTCACAAAGTGAATAATAAATAATATTCCACTAAATTGAAAAATATTCTCCTTTCTTTCCCTCCCTCCATTCCTCCCTCCCTTCATTCTTTCCTTTCTTCCTTTTTCTTTCTCTCTCTCACTCCTTACCTCAATCTTTCATTTTTTTGTAAATGTTTTTACCTAGAAAAATATCCACGAAGAGCATGATGAATATTTGATGAAATAACAGAATTTCATGAATGTCAGAGAAAGCAGGAGTTACATATAATATTAAATTATACTAATAATAACAGCAGGCATCTTTGAAGGAGAGAAAGATCTAAGTGAGAAGTCAGCCTCTGTGGACCATATGTTTAATGCTGAAGATGCTAGGCCTATGGGTAGATTTCTAGATAATCAAAAGAAGCTAAGAGTCCCTCTGTTGCCCATGCCCACTCTTATTCTAGAAAAAAGAATTGAACTAAACTGAGTAGTACCCTCCAATTCCCTATGCCTGTCAACTTGCTAGTTTTTGTTGCCTTCTTTTGACTTTCGATTTGGACACAGACTTGGACCCTATCAAAGGCCATGCTCAAACTTGTTTTAGTATGTGTTTTTAATTATGATAGTATCTACTTCTGGTCATAATTCCACATGAAATAGATTCTTCCACATGAAAATAAATTTTTTTTGCCTAATTTTGACTTCATTTCCTCAGTTCTGCATTGATTATTCTAAGTGGAACCACTCCGTTTTGTCCATATAATAAGCCCTTCATCCAAGAATTTGAAGGTAACAAACTCTGAGAAACTTGGTCTGACGTCCAGGGGAAACTATTTTAAAATTTAAGTTTGCAATATTAGTGATTTGAGCAATTTGAGACAGCATCCAAGAAGCCAAAAAACTTTACAAAATAGTAGGAGCAACTTCTCTTCTGCTGTGGTATCTGAGGTTAGTCAAAAACGAGAAAGAATAGAATGCCTAAGGCTAGCTCTAGAGGTAATGTGTTGTGTTGTTTAGTTTTCAAGAGTTAAAGATTACTAGAGGGAATGCAGCAACATGGACGGACCTAGAGAATATTATACTTAGTGAAGTAAGTGAGACCAAGAAAGACAAATAGTATATGATATCACTTCTATGTGGAATTTAAAAATAATGAATCTATATACAAAACAGAAACAGACTCACAGACATAGAAAACAAATTTATGGTTACCAAGGGAAGAAGGAAGGAGGGAGGGACAAATTAGCAGTGTGGAATTAACAGATATGAACTACTCTACATAAAACAGAGAAGCAACGCGATTTACTGTATAGTACAGGGAATTATATTCAATATCTTGTAATAACCTATAAAGGAATATGATCAGAAAAAAAGAACTGAATCACTTTGCTGTACACTTGAAACTAAAACAATATTGTAAATCAACTATACTTCCAGAAAACTTTTTTTTTTTAATTAAAAAAAGATTACTAGAAGAAGTTAAGGATTTTATATCTTGGATATTGAGAGAAATGTAAATTTTCTGTATGCTGACTGTACAACTGAGGAGGCAAACTTGAAATATATGGAATGTTAAGGTTGACTTGTCCTTTCAGCTCTCAAATTCCGAAGAGGGAGTAAGGTACTGATACCAGCACTGCTACTGGTTGCGACATTGTGCACATGTATCTTATTAACATATTTTCAGGACTAGAATATATGGAAAAAACAAAAGATGCACAGCAAAACATAAGAGATGTGTAATTGAAATAAGCTGAGCAAACTGTAAACACTTCCTTGTTTTTATCTATCAGTCTGCAGTACATTTGCAGTAGTGTTATCTTTTCTCGGGGAGCTGTGTCTTACCTCTACTCTCTTATAGATATTATTCAAGAACTGTGGAAATAATAACAGTTCCTCAATTTTTAATGCAATATAATGTAATTTAGACTTCGAAACAGTTAGTGAGGAGCTTTAACTAAGAAGGGCTTTGTAGAGCAACCTCCATTTCACAAAGGCTAAAGGATAGTTGGCAATATATTCTGGCCTACAAAAGGGAATGGTTCCGTGTATAGTTTCAAGGTGTGACAGTTGATTAAAGCAAGCACACATTAAGGAGGCATGCCAATTTTTTCCCATCTATTTTCGTCCTATGAGGCAGAGTATAGGTGATCCTGAATGAAAAGAAAAATGAAGCTCATTCTTCAGCCTTCAGTATTTAAACTAAGCAGCATGCCTATAATCTTGAAAGAACGCTCAGCAACAAACCAATTTGTCTCACCCTCCTTAGGACAGCGGCCTTTCAAAAACTTCACAAAAATGGTTAATCTGCTTTGTCCCTGTTGCTCTCAAAGCTTCACAGAGCACTTTGTGAAGCACAGCTGCACTGCAGATAGCCCTACAGTGTCATTAAAATGGAAAGTATCTCTGGAAAACGATTGTAATCCTAGACTGGAAAAATAAAAAAATTGAATTCTTCCCTTTTCTATCTGGTAGAACCCCTGATAACATGGAGGACTCTTAACATAACTTTCAATAATATTTGTACAACTTGCACTAGAATCACAGCTCGATTCATTGTGCTCATGACCTTGGAGAAAATAAGAAGGTTGCTCGGGAATCTACTCTAAAGTGTAACAGAGAGTCAGAAAAAGAAATGGATACTGTGAAAGGAGTCAAATGCAAATCTGTGAGGAGAGGCTCTTCTTCCGCCACTCCGACAGCAGAAATGATGGAAATATTTCTTGTGTGATGACTCCTTTCAGAGCTGTTCATCCAGTGTTAGATATTCATGTTGATCCTGTCTGATTGCCTATCTACCAAACTCCTCCCTATACTTTAGAAAAAATATGAAAATCAACCAAATCCTTTCTCTAATAATATAATTCAGTTGGGCCTTTGTTCATCAGCTCATAGGTGCACTTTGATTTCTTCATTTCTTGTCTTCAGAAGTGAGTATTTTTTACTTAGCTGAGGTACATTTTAGATCAATACCTAAAATATACTACCTGGATATTTTGTGTGTGTGTGTGTGTGTGTGTGTGTGTGTGTGTGTGTGTGTGTGAGAATTATAACTTAGGATAGCAAAAGACATCGAGTTATTCTTCTGTGGAAAGGTACATCTTTCAAACTAGACTTCTATGTCCATTGGTCCATCTTATTACATGAGTGTCTAATGACAAAAATCTAGTAAAATTTGACTGGCTGGACTTAGTAGCCATTACTGAGTATCAGAAAAAGAGAAGTAGAAATGGCTATCTTTATAATCACATTTAAAAGTGACTCATTGTATTATTTTATATATCAATTCTGTATACTGTGCGAAAATCAAAGATAAAATCTTTAGATAAGAAAACGTTTCATTCAACTTATTATGGGAGTCCCGGCTGACCTCTGAGTTAAGTTGCATGTATTCTGATAGCAGACAGGGAGAGGACTTACTGACTTGAAAAGTTTATTAATAAAGGATTGGGAAAGTGGAGGACATTCCTCAGGAGACATATGCCCAACCACATGAGGTGTTAGGGAGTCTTTCTCTGCTGTCCACCCAAGAGCCAAGGTTCTCCATTCCACAGTCAAGTATTTGAAGATTCTGCCACTAAATAAAATATTTGAGGACATCGTTTTCTCTTTTAGCTCAAAACACTGCTTTGTGCTCTGTTTTTATGTTGACTGGGTTATCTCTCCATGGATTTACAAGTCATCCCTGGAGCTCAATGCAAAATAGCCTAAGAGCCTTGAAGTATAAACAATTTATACCAACCTTTCTAACATATCAGTTGGCCAGTCAAGACTAAGTGTTCCTCACACTCATGTTCCAAAAATAGAAGGTTGAGATTCAGTGTTTATACTGGATATAATAATGCAAGTTCTTATTCCATTTTTCACACATGGATATTAGAATAGAACCCTCTTTGTGCATGAGATAACCAAATCTTTTGAGTCCTCTCAAAAACATTAATGTGGGATACAATGGCAGACGCTCCTCCCAATGCCAGATACTTGATCCTCAGTTCATTTCCTAAAGTTATTCTCTAAGAGAAGGCTGAGTAGACTGTGTTCTGACTTAGAGACTCAAAGTGAGAAGATCCTGACAATGTATGCTTCTGATACTCACTTGTTAATCCAAAAATTATTTTTGATGTGTCTAGCTCTAGGAGATGTACTAGTTAACAGGAAAGACAAAACTCCCCGCTCTCATGCAGTTTACACTCTATTGAGTAAAAATTAACATTTATGATATTAGGGACAGAGGGACATGTTAGCACTTCTTTTTGCTTAGGCCAAGTGATGGGCTCCAGCAGTGGAAAGTACAATCTGTGGTCCAGGCATCTGGAACTTAGAAGACCAAATGCTGTCACAGCCCACGGGGAAGCAATCAACCCCTGATTAGTTATTTTTATTCTTCACTTTGGTACATTTAGCAAACATCCCATCCTTTTTCATGTTAACTCATGGCAGACACTCGCATAACCTACAAACTAAAACTTAGTAGAAGAGATCATGTATCCTTTTTAATTACAAAATCTCTAACACCTTTATTACACATGATAGTCTATGATGTTTAACACACTTTATATATCCATCATGTTTCATTTGCACAAGATATTTAAAATACTTTTTTTCTGCATATTCCCTGGTATAAAACATGCCAAAACACAATGTGATCTCTAATGTATAGTTAATGCTGCCCAGTTCATAAACACATATAATGTAATACCACTGGTGGCAACAACAGCAAAAAACCAATCTATGAAAAAGGAGCACACATATATTCACAGAAAGGAATTAACACTCTGGATTTCAAAGAAGTGTCTTTTGACCTGGTCTTACAAGATAACATTATTTTGAGATGGTGATGGAGATGGGAAAAAAGAGGCAGACAGCAAAAGTACAGAGTTGGGAAAAAAAAATACCCACAAATACATATGTAAATATACATCTACAAACATTTATGTGGGCCATGGTCAGGAAGTAATATTAACATTTTCATTTTTCTGCATTGTATTAATTTGCTATTTCTACTATAATAAATTATCACAAACTTAGTGGCTTAAAAAAACAAATTTATTTTCTTTAAGTTTTCTCAGTCAGAAGTCTAAAATGGGTCTTACTGAATAAACTCAAATTGTTAGCAAGGCTGCTTTCTTCCTGGAAGTCATACTGGAGGGTCTATTTCTGTGCCTTTTGCAGTTTCTAGAGGCAGCCCACATTTATTGGCTTGTGGCCCCATTCCTGTACCTTCAAAGTCAACAAGGATGGGCTGAGTCCTTTCCAATCTGCCATTTCTCTGATTTCCCTCATTTGTTTCTATCATTTGCTCCTTGCATTCCAAGGATATAAAACCTGGAGTCATCTGCTCCCATTCAAAGTGTATTAAAACTTTATCCCTGATGTCAAATGTTTGTATTTCAGGAGGCAGTCCTTTCCCCTTTCTCTTCCTGAGAAATCTGTGGGGTATTTTTATTTTGTTTTTACTGTTTGTATTTTTTACATTCCAAAGGATTTGTTTATATTAGGGAAGTAAGCTTTCTCTCCTTCTCTCAGGAGGGGTAGAAGTAGCAACTGGAAACCAGTTAACCTATACAAACTTCTAGATTCATGATTTTGAGGCCCTTGTCCTGCAGTACAGAACCCTGTATGTGCATCTCACTTCTCCCTTATGGCATCACCCCAGAGGTTGAGGTAAAGGGATAAATGTGATTATTGCTATAAGAAATAGTAACTCTGATCTCCAGAAATTAGTTTGTTTTCAATGAATGAACTTATGTTTATTCAATAATAAATAAATATAGATATGAAAAGCTTATAAAGAATGCCCAGAATGAAAAATATCTGTATTTAGCAGGTGCATAGAATACAGAATTCTAATATGGGCTGAAAACAAAATTATGTTAGGACCAAATGATGAAAAGATTTGAATATGAGTATAAGGATTGTGGACTTTACTCAGAAGATTGGAGAGCCATTGTACATCTTTGATCAGAACTGTGCTCTTTATGTTTTAAGAAAAAACATCTCTCATCAATCAAAGGATGGCTTAAGTTAAGATAAACAGGTAGATGTGTCAATCATTGTCTGAACTAAGAGAAGAAACTGGTGGATTCATAATGAGAACGAACCACCAGGGTTAGATTTCAGGAGCAGAGGAGGCAGAGTGAATAAAGATGTTGACAGAAAAATAAGACAACTTGGATTCAGGGAGGCAAATATTTTGATGTCTGTGGCACATATTGATAGAAAGAAGTTGAGCATTTAGGACAAAATTTGAGAGAAGGTAAGAATGGAGATGAATGAAAGCAGAAACTCTACACAGTAAAGTGAAAACAAAATGGTTTTTCTAAACCAGATTAAACTGATTTTGAGTATGAATTCTGCTACTTACTGTGGCATCTTAGGGAAGTCACTTAACCTCTCCAAGTCTGAGTTTACTGAACTACAAAATGGGAAAATAATATGCACTTTGAATAAGTACTGTGAAGTAGGACCTATAATGTAAGTAAAGTGATTATTTAAGTGTCTAGTCTATAATGTTTTTTCAATGATGATTTCTGTTATCATTACAATGAGAAGAAGAAGGAGAGGAGGAAGAGGAGGGGAAGAAGAACGAGAAGGAGAAGGAGAAGGGGAAGGGGAAGGGGAAGAGGAAGAGGAAGAGGAAGAAGAAGAAGAAGAGGAAGATTCATTATTATCATCATTATCATTATTTTTGTTACAGTTGGTACTCAGCTTGTTAGAGGTGATAAAGTTAAGGAAATGGATGAAATTGCCAAGGGAGAGAGTTTTCACTAACAATCAATAAACTGCCTCTATGTGTTCTTTAATTCCCTTTATGCAGCCAAAGGATAACATAACGAAATTATTTCTACTAAAAATGAAATGGGAAGAATAATATTCAGATATCATATTAGAGAGCAGATTTCTCCTTATAAATATCCAAAGGCAAAAGCTTCCCCCCCGAGACTTGCTCATAAATCCATATTGCCTATGAGATTATCTTCCTAAGCATGTTACTGCAATAATTTAATCATAGCATGAGGATACAGCATACTGTAGCATGGTATACCATGTTATGAGTAGATCTTGGGCTCATGAGCAAATATACAGAAAATAAATATGAATGGAGAAGTGTGTACCAGATACATGGTAAAACACACTGTGTTCACTAAGGTCAGATGTGGTGTCCTTCAATCTCAATTGTGAAGAACCTTCAGCCGTTACTGAATAAAAAGAGAACGCTTTTTGAAAACATAACTGGAGAATATTTTATTTGAGAATTCTCTGATAGGCATTATGCCAATTGTTTAATGTGCATTAATTTATTTCTCCTATGAGTTTGTCAGCTTAATATTCCCAATTTTAGCTGAGTAAACTGAGATACAGAGAAGATGCGCAAATACTCTGAGATCACATAGTTAGAAGGTATTAAACCTGACTATTACCCAGGCAGCTTGACACTGAAAAGGGGATACCTCAACTACTATTGTTAAATTGACCACCAACAGTACCATCTCAAAAGTTTTGAGTGCAAATATAAGCAGCAAAGCAATGATTGTCTACTGCTGCTATGGTATGAATATTTGTGTCTCTCCCAAAATTCATATGTTGAAACCTAATGCCCAGTGTGATGATACTGGGAGGTGATCAGGTCATGACAGCTTCTCTCTCATGAATGAGATAAATGTGCTTATAAAAGAGGCCCTTCTGCAATGTGGCAGACAAGAAGTCTGCAGCCTGGAAGAGGGCCCTCACCCTACCATGCTGGCACCCTGATATCAGACTTCCAGCCTCTAGAACTGTTAGAAATAAATTTCTGTTGTTTGTAACCCACTCAATCTGTAGTATTTCATTATAGCAGCCTGAGCAGACTAAGAAAACTGCTGTCTTCAGTTCACGTTTTTTACTCAATAGTTTTTTTCACTCATTTGTAAAAAAATGAAATCAGAAACTCCTTGCTATTTACCCAAAAGAGTTGAAAATATATGTCTACTCAAAAACCTGCACACAGATGTTTATAGCAGCTTTATTCATAATTGTCAAAACTTGGAAGCAACTAGGGTATCTTGCAGTGGATAAATGGATAAATAAACTGTGGTATATCCAGACAATGGGATGTTATTCAGCACTAAAAAGAAATGAGCTATCAAGCCATATGGAGGAAACATAACTGCATATTACTAAGTGAAAGAAGCCAGTCTGTAAAGACTTCATAATCTATGATTCCAACTATAGGACATTATGGCAAAAGCAAACTACGGAGACAATAAGAAGATCAGAAGTTGCCAGGAGTAGGGGTGGGAAGAGACCAATAGGCAGAGCACAGGAAATTTTAGAACAGTAAAAATACTCTGTGTGGTACTGTAATGGTGGATATATATTATTAGACATTTCTCCAAACCAACAGAATGTACTACATCAATACTGAACCCTAATGAAAACTATGGACTTCGGGAGATTACGATGTATCAGTGTAGGTTCACCCCTGGAAAAAAAATTCGCCATTCTGGTGAGTGTGGTTGATAATGGGGAGGCTATGCATATCTGGGGGCAGAGGGTTTATGGAAAATCTCTGTACCTCCCTCAAATTTTGCTGTAAACCTAAAACTTCTCTAAAAAATAAAATCTTAAAAAATGAATTCCAGGGCTTCCCTGGTGGTGCAGTGGTTGAGAGTCTGCCTGCCAATGCAGGGGACACGGGTTCGTGCCCCGGTCCGGGAAGATCCCACATGCCGCGGAGTGGCTGGGCCCGTGAGCCATGGCCACTGAGCCTGCGCGTCCGGAGCCTATGCTCCGCAACGGGAGAGGCCACAGCAGTGAGAGGCCCGCGTACCGCAAAAAAACAAAAACAAAACAAACAAACAAAAAACAACAACAACAACAAAATGAATTCCAACATCATGACATTCTTAGAGAATGCTTTTTCTGGTAGTCTCAATTTACTCTCCCGTTCATCTTGAAAAATGTAATGGGAACCAGACCGCAAAAGAAAGAATGTGTATAAAATCAAATGTTCACTGATGATCAATCATATATGAACCTCTTAGCTATGAAGCAGTTGAAAAGTTTAGCATAATAAAATCTAGCTCAATAATGATAGTAATAGGCTTAGTATTAAATTAATACTAGTCATAGGATAAAGTTCAAATATTTGAACAATTTAGCATTATTTTAACCTATATGCCATCAGTGACCTTATGGGAATAAAAATTCAGAAGAGACTGTTATGACAGGGTGATAAAGAACATGTAAGTAGAAGCAGTGAGCACTATGTGAGATATATAATCGGCTTTAATATAAGTGTACTGAATATACATTACACACATGGTCATAAATATTCTCCCAAATGATTAATGATTCTCTAAATCATGGTATGAGTTTCAGATCATTTTATTAAGTCCATTAACCCACAAAGTATTTTAGTCATGATCTTTGTTCCTTTTTATGAATATTCAATGTCGTATTCACTTAGAAAGTTGTAAACATTTGGACTCACAGATCTGGAAGCACTCTTGATAAGTTTGCTTGTCTCACCTCCACTCACTGACTAGTTGTGTACTTCAATCATTCCAGAAAAAGACACTTAGATCTTCTCTGGAGAAGAGAAATAGAGACACCGACATAGAGAACAAATGTATGGCTAACAAGGGGGAGAGGGAGGTGCTGGGATGAACTGGGAGATTCTGATTGACACATATACACTACTGATACTATGTATAAAACAGATGACTAGCGAGAACCTACTCTATAGCACAGGGAACTCTACCCAATGCTCTGTGGTGACCTAAATGAGAAGGAAATCCAAAAAAGAGGGGAGATATGTATACGTATAGCTGATTCACTTTGCTGTGCTATATAAACTAACACAGTATTGTAACGCAACTATACCCCAATAAGAATTAAAAAAAAAAAAAGAATTCCAAGAACAAATTATTTAAACTTTAAAAATTCAAAAAATGCCAATTCACCCACGAAACAAAGCAATAGTTTACGTCCTAGAATGGGAGTAAAACCAAGAATTGGAGTCAGGAAGACAGATTTAGGAAATCTTAAATTATTTCTTCCTCCCTCCTCCCTTCCTTTGTTTTCAGTGTTTTAACCTTTTTGTTTTGAGATACAATATTATTACTTGTGTTTGTTACTTATATATAGCTTTTTTCATTATACTGTATAGGGATTAAAATAGTGTTAATTTAGAATTGGAAAAAATGAAAAATTATGCACATTTTGCAAATTCAGAAGATTATTGATAAAACAAGGTAACCTAACTTGGAAAACCTGCCATGAAATGAATTAAGGTACTAAGTCAAGCACAAAATATCCATTTACCCTCAGAAAAACAATAACCTTCAAAATATATGGCACAGTTTATCATCTGTCCCCTCAAAACAGTAAAATAACGAAAGGATAATCTACTAATTTAAATGAAGTAACATTTTCTTCTGTAAAACATTTGCTGAAAATCTTTTCCAAGTATCTTCCAGTTCTAAAATTAATCCTAAATATGGAAATATGTATCTTCTCCGGAAATGATCAACATCAGTAATAGCAGAAATATCCAGTTTATTTTAAAGAAGGTCCATATTTACATACATTATAATAACCATGACCTACATAAGAGAAAGATTAGATAAAATGGAAAATGATAATATTTCCGAGTATCAGATATTAGAACGATAAAATAGTTAAGAAAATGTGGCCTTTCTGGCAGCTAAATCATCTTAACAAACTTTTAAAGGCCAAGAGCAGATATTCACACAATGGTGAGGATAACCATCAACTGTACTGAAACGATCAGGCATAGAACAATTTTTGTATAGGCCACTCAAGGGAATATCCTAGGAAAAAACTGCAAAGGTGGTATTTCAACTGAGGTAGGAGAATATTGCCAAAATATATAATGAGGAAAATTTGCCTATTTATCCATATGTATAATATAACTGCTATAAGAAAATACTGGGGAGCACCTCAAAGCAATGGCTATAGAATGCTAATCTAATTGATGTCAGGGGCTCTAAGATGTAGTTCATTACATGCAACAAATCCTGAGACATTTTTTCTCTTTAGATAATAATGTATTACTTTTAGTCTTTGGTATCTTTGTACTATTGTCTATGATCCCCCAATAACTTTTTACTGTTTGAAAGCCTTAGGTTGGTGATGTTCCTATACTTAATCGCAACCAAAGAAGACTCATTACTTGTCAATTTCTATCTAAACTAATTGATGGGTTTGAATCTGAAAATCCTAGCCAATCTCACTGAATCTGGACACTTTTATAGGTTGCTTCCTCTCCCTAGAAGGCCCCTGTTAAATTTTTTCCCATGTTCTGCCTGACAAACTCCTCGTCATTGTTAACTCAGTTCAGGGTTGCCTGTCCCTAGCAGCAATCTCTGAAATGCCAAAGACTAGTTTATTATGGTTAACCTCAAACTTTGTGCAAACTGCCTCAGACCTTATAATAGCTTTTGTCACACAGTATTATTATTGACTTGAATATCTTCCCCAGAAGAATGTAAATAGCCTGGGATAGAAACCGTCTTTATATTTTTTTTCATTTATTCAACCAATATTTATTGAGCACCTACTATGTTCCAGGAACTCTAGATCATCAGCAAACAAAACAAAGATCCCTGCCTTCATAGAGCCTACGTTTTACTGGTCATCAGGAATAATGTCTGCATACTTTTGGTTAAGTATATCCCCATTATTCACTCCATGCTTCACTGCTTTGGTTCTACTCTCCTGGAAGATAAAACCAGCATGCCTGAAACTAAAAGAAAACATTTATGTGAGCGTGTTTGCAGGTATTGGATTTAAACTGGGAGTGATAATGGCCACCTAAGATTAATCAGGGAAAGCTCCTGGGGTAAGCGAGCCTCAAGCTTGTTTTAAAGAAGAGATGATATTAAAATGTGAGGGAGGGACTTCCCCAGTGGCACAGTGGTTAAGAATCCACCTGCCATTGCAGGGGACACAGGTTCGAGCCCTGGTCTGGGAAGATCCCACATGCTGTGGAGCAACTAAGCCTGTGCGCCAAAATGACTGAGCCTGTGCTCTAGAGCCTGGAAGCCACAACTACTGAGCCCACGTGCCACAACTACTGAAGCCTGCACGCCTAGAGCCCGTGCTCCACAATAAGAGAAGCCACAGCTCACCACAACGAGAAAAAGTCCGTGCACAGCAACGAAGACCCAATGCAGCCAAAAATAAATAAATAAATAAATTTATTTATTTTTAAAAAAGTGAGGGAAAGAGAAAAAAAGTGTCCTGGGGGGAAATACAAGAGGAAGGGCACACATATTAGAAAGTGCACATGATTCCAAGAGACAAAGAAAACTATTTACAGATAAGGCCAGAATTCAAAAACAACCGTGGGACTCTCTTTATCCTACCCCTTTTCTTTATGGAAGAATTAGTAGAAACAATATAATATATTGACACATCATAGGATGCCATATATGGATAACTTTCAAGAAAGAAATGTGCTTTCCAAAAGAGCATCCATGGATGAAACCATAGATTAAGGTCTAATCTCAACAAGTCAACCAGTTTTTGTGAAACTACAGAAACGGTCTTATAATTTTATTGTTGTATTCTCAGTAACAAGCACACAGAGGGTTATCGATAAATAAATATGATTCACTGAAGGACTTTTACAATTAACCAGTAATAAAAATATATGGAAGGCAGAAAAACACTATCTGCAAGCCACCAACCCTCCACACACACAAAGGCAGTAATAATTATCATCATAATAGCTATCTCGGAGAGCTTGCTCTATGTCAAAGCTTTATAGACACTATAGTTTTTAATTGTCACACCCATCACGAAAGTCAGAATTTTATGTCTGAGGAGACTGAGGCTTTAAGGGATTAAGTAATTGGTCCAGGATCTTGAATCTGGCTGCTTGATTGCACCTGTAGTCATTATGTTATAGTTCTTTGGCTTCCTATGTACTCAGTACTTCCATTTGTTCATTTATTTAAAAGTAAAGATTGAATGCCCATTATGGGTATACAACATGTATTAAAATGATAAGTTTTCCCATGCCATGCAAGCATGGGAAGGGAAAATATACAAACAAGGGTGGAGAGATGGCATGTAGCGGAAATGGAGGCCAACATTGAAAGCATCTATATCATAATTTTGAGGTAGCTGGAATGAATGCTATATTTTAAAAAAAGAAGAAATGATATACAGTGCAATAGCTTCCCAAAAATAGAGAAAAATTAATTTTCCAATTTGTCTGACCCTCCCCCAATTTGAGTTTTCTTAATTCATGTATTTGTTAGAAATTCTTCCAGTGCCTTGAAAAAATTCTAATGAAATCCAAGGTTTAAATTCAGTATTTTGAAAAGCATGGGAATTTGACCATAGAACTATATTAAAGCAGCATCCTCTTTATTGCATTAGCAAATATTTCAGTTAAAATATAATTAACAAAAAGAAAGACCACTTTCCATTTAGTCAATTTAAGCCTGTGCTATACAATTTTAAGGCGTGTGTGTGTGTGTGTGTGTGTGTATCTATGTGTCTAACTTCAAATTTAACCCAGCCAATAATGAGGGAACCAATAAAAATGAACAAAATAGTTTTTAGAAGACAGAATACGGAAAATGCCTCAAGATAAGACTGGTTGATAACTTGCCATAGTGATAAGAATAAAACATATTCATGCCTGTATCTCCTACTAGTCCACAGATTTCAGGAAAGAAAGAATCATGACTTATACCTCCTTCATTTCAAGTTGCCATGTTTTGGCACACAATAGGCACTCAACACGTATTTGCTGAAAAGTAACTGACCACATACTTATTTTCCCCTAAATTAACAATTTCCAGAAACTGGCACAAAGAAATGTGAATTTCTCATTCTACTTGACAACGACAGAAAGGTTATTCTTATGTTTTTCCCTGGTAACCTTAGGATCATTGAAGGCTTGTGCTTAATACCCGTAAGGTAAACCCCTGGATGCCTGAAGTAGAGCTTGCTTCATTTCTTTTCTTTTGCTTAGAACTTTTCAGTTACAATGCAGGAACTACATTTATGAGGAAAACTGTTCCCTTTACCTCTTCCACTATGTGGCCAAGTACCTAGATCACAAACAAAGCAAAGAATGAGGTCATGAATTTAAGGCTTTTTACAGAAAATAAGGAATGCAGTCATAAGGAGGAGGATAAGTTGAAACAGTAATATTTTAATAAAAAAAGAATGGAATGGACCAAATTGGAAATTTAACCTAGGGAGCACATCCAGAATGTTACTGCTGCCACTCTGCTTTTTACACAACTTTCAATAAAATTCAAATAGGGAAGACAAGCTTACTGTAAATTACAACAGATAAAGTACAAATAGCCATTCAGAAAGACTGAACTCACAGAGGAAGGAAATGGCCTCTTGTTAGACCTAGAATTTAGGAAATGGAAGAAAATTCAGGTTTTTTACTTTGAATTGAGACATTATTGCCTTAGTCCTTTTGACCTCAAGACCTTATAAATGCTTGGGTCACATGTTTCCAGCTCTGTAAATTGAGAAGAGTGCTCTCTCTATATGACTTCACTCAGTAAATACTATTCGATCAAGCTCAAAACATTCTGCTAGGACCTAGGAAAACTGCAGAGAAAGGCAGTCATCTGCAAATAATTCAGCTCTGTGGTCAGAATACTTTACATGAAATAAATAAAACCTCACCTTACTTCCAGGCTATCTGTGTCAATGACTGTAGGTCTAAAATTCTCCTGACACATTCTTAATGGTTGTATAAAGAATCCTGGGAGCTTCCTAGGATTTGACCTTCCTAACTTGTCCAGATTATTGTTCTGTGAGCAGTATCTCATTTACTCCTCCATATTTTATGACCTAAATGACCCTGCCAATATACTAACCAGTTATATATCTCCCAAAGGGTCTACCATTTTGACCTGCACACACAGGTGTACTAGCAGAGTTTTGCTCCATGTTTAGCTTCTACCTTTAAATCCTCCAGGTTTAGGCTATTCATGCAGAGTCAAGAATAGAAGACACAACCCTTTGGAGTTCATTTTCAGTTTATCTAACAGCTACTTAGGATGAAACATGCTTCAATCCAGGCTCAGTGTGCATTCGCCCCCACATCCCCACACACTTGAGAAGAAGACAAACATTTATTTAAAATACATTACGGTTTGTTTTTCAAGAAATATGGCATTAAAATATTATTATTTTTTGTTAATTCCTATTATATGGTAAGGCACATTAAACAAATAATGAGGAACTTATAGATTCAGTCTATAAAATGTAATAGCTAGACTTATGTAGGTATAATTTTTCCATGAAGTGAAATGCTGATACTCCAGTGCAAGAATAATCATAAATTTAACACCTTAAACTATGTATTAAGAGATAGGCTTGGTAGCTGAAGGCCAACTGATTCCAGAAAATGATTGCAGTCTTAGTCTAGGTTTCGAGCTGGTTTAAATTTCTCCATTTTTAAAAAGCAAACCCAAATAGGATTTTCCCTTATTAGTCTCATGAGCCACTTCATGTCACCTATTTTGTAATTGCTTAATTGTAGAATAGTTTGCAGAGGTTGTAGATGGAGTAAGAGTAGGGTGTGGGTCAGCAGGCAAGTGGGGAAGGGGAAACAAGAGGATTAAGAAAGATAATTTTCTGGGCTTCCCTGGTGGCGCAGTGGTTAAGAATCCACCTACCAAGGCAGGGGACACGGGTTCGAGCCCTGGTCTGGGAACGATCCCACATGCCGCAGAGCAACTAAGCCCGTGCGCCACAACGACTGAGCCTGAGCTCTAGAGAATGCGAGCCATAACTACTGAGCCTGCGTGCCACAACTACTGAAGCCTGCATGCCTAGAGCCCATGCCCTGCAACAAGAGAAGCCACCGCAGTGAGAAGCCCGCACAGTGCAACGAAGAGTAGGCCCCGCTCGTCGCAACTAGAGAAAGCCCATGCGCAGCAATGAAGACCCAATGCAGCCAAAAATAAATAAAATAAATTTTAAAAAGAAAAGATTTGAGCATTTCACTATACATAAATTATATCTCCATTAAAAAAAATTTTTTAAAGACAGATAATTTTCTGGAATGTCTTTAGGTGAAGAACTCGAAACCCATGTGACAGAAGGAGAGCTCAAGAGAGAGAAAGGGTTAGATTTAAGGATGTCAACCTATTTCTGCCCTGGTTGAGAATGTAATTTCTATCGGTGTCATTTAGAAGATACAGAGACCCTAGCCCCATAGAGACTAATGTACGTTTCTTACGAAGTCATTAATGGACTGTTAGTGACTTGGATTTCAGAAAGGCTCCTAAAATGGACAGAGTGGTGGCAATGCCCCTTTTGTCCTCCTCACTTCCTTCTTCCTGTTGGCTGGAATAATATCATAGCAGCCAGTGCTCCAGTGGCACAAAGGACAGTAAAACGACCTTGTAAAATGGACATCACGTACTAGAAAGGTAGAGCCAAAAGATGAAAGGAACCAAACTAGTAATGACTGTATACCCCTGGATTGCTGGCTTTATTAAGAGAGAAAAATGAACCTCCAGCTTGTCAAACCACTGTGAAGTTAGGTTGTCTTTTAACGCAGCTATGCCTAATCTAAGTGAATTACTGGTCTCTCTTGACACTATAGAAGATGTGACAATGTTTGGGCCCATATCCAAATGACATGGTGGGCAGACACCTGGTGACCACCAGCTAGCATTTATCCTGTTCCCCACAGCCTCTGAAAGGGCTTCCCTAGGCAAAATCTATCCAGTTTTAGGCCTGCCTCTTTTGATATTTCAGTTTGCACTATAGCTCCAAAGCACACAAAGAATGCCACTTAGAGAATAAAACCTTTTCTTTTGGAAAATAGAGAGAGCAAGGGAATGAAAGACAAAGAGAAAGTGTTTTACATTTCTATTTCTCATCATATTTCAGACTTTAAGTCCAAGCAATTGGACACACCAGGCAGAGCAATTTACACCGGAAACATTGCTAATATATGACAAATCATTACTATAGTTATTTTATAAATACTTATCATTTCTGCAATGCTTTATTTTACAAATTGATATTATCAACAGTTTATGAATATTCATAAGAATGAAATTCTGACAAAGCGATATTTGGAAGAGAAGTAGCTTTATAATGTAAAGATCCTTTGTGGCATTTGCAAAATATATACATATTGAACACTAGTAAGATATGGTATTGTCTGACTGTAAAAGCATGCAATTTTGAAGAAAAATATGCCTTTGCCTTGTTGAACACAGCCAAGTCAGTTCAGGCTTTTCAACCTGTTAATAAGCATGTTTTCCAAAAGAAAAATCACAGAAATAAGTCCTCTATTAATTTCTAGCTAACTGTGGGCTAGCATAGATTCAGATAGCTTTAAGAGTTTGAAGATGAATCAGTAGTTTCTTATGATATGGATAAGAACTTAACAAAAATACTCTTTGAAATGTGCACTTATTACACTGATCTAACTTTCACCATTTCTCAGATGAACATATCAGTGTAAGTGAATTATTTGGTAAAAAATGAAACTTAATTATCTTTAATATGTTAATACGGTTGAAAGTTCTCTAGAAAGAGTGATTTGAATATACTTTGAATCAGTTTGATATAAACGTTTCTGAACATTTTACATTTTTCATAGGAAAATTCCTTTGTTTTTACATGTTAAATATAGAATTTTACTTTTTTTGCAATCAGCCAATAATATATGCTCAGTAATAAAAATCATTGCACCTTGATCCAAATTTCAGGGATGGTTTATCAGACTAACTGAAAAATTGAAAGCAAATATGTATGTAGAAAAAAGTATCCCCTATAGAAAACATAAAAGTTTAGATGATCCGTGCATTTATATAATATGGTTCCTAGAGCATTTTGGCTAAAGAAAATTTGACTTAGACCTTCAAAAACATAGTGAAACACCATTCTCAGGATTCTGTGAACTTTAATCTGTTTGGGTGAATCTATTCCACTGGGAGAAGCTTTGGAATTTCTGGGAGCATTTTTTTAAAGTGTCTAATGTGGAAGAATGAATACTAGAGGTCTGCGGGTGCTAAATATTCTACAATGAGAGGGACAGTATCTCAAAAGAAATGTTGTCTTGTGAAATATCCACAATGATGTGCCTCCTGAGAAAACAGTGACTGATCTAGGTGTTATACATAATGGGAATGGTTAAATTCAATGATTTATATATATTTATATGTATAATTTATATATATTATTATAACTTATATATATATTGATATATATATATCAGTAGATAGGAGCTTTTAATCAAAAGAGAATCCACTAAATCTACCCTTCTACTAATGGAAGGACAGGTAGTCCAGACATTTTTTTTTTTTTTTTAATTTATTTATTTTTGGCTGTGTTGGGTCTTCGTTTCTGTGCGCGGGCTTTCTCTATTTGCGGCCAGCGGGGGCCACTCTGCATCGCAGTGTGTGGGCCTCACTGTCGCGGCCTCTCTTGTTGCGGAGCACATGCTCCAGACGCGCAAGCTCAGTAGTTGTAGCTCACGGGCCTAGTTGCTCCGCGGCATGTGGGATCTTCCCAGACCAGGGCTCGAACCCGTGTCCCCTGCATTGGCAGGCTGATTCTCAACCACTGCGCCACCAGGGAAGCCCAGACATTTTTTTTTTAATGTCAAAATATGTTTTTATGCAATGTCTCAAAGCTTCTTAACCTAATTTATACTCTTTGCCCCATTTAACACACCATTCTTTTATGCTTATTCCAAAATCTTTCTGTACCACCCAGCAATAAAACCCATTCCTTCATTACATTTATGCTAAGGCATAAATATTATCATGATTTTTTTCTCAAGGTAATTACACTGTAACAGACATTCTAATCTCTTTCCTTTGCTCCCCCTCTCTGTTTCTCTCTCTCTCTTTCTCTTTCTATTGCAATTTGAAACTAGGCAAGTGAGGACTCTGCATATAGAACATTTTCCAGGACTCCCAGGACTCAGAGCAGACACGTGTGGTTGTTACTCAAGAAAGATGCATTATCTTTGCTTCCTATGAACAACCACACTAAAAAAAAATCTTCATTTACTAAACATTTTAACTAAAATGATATATGCAGGCTCTCACCAGAGAACATGCTTTGTTTTAAATCTATTCCACATTTTACATATTGCTGGGCTTTTTATAATAAGGTACGTTGCTTATCAGGCTAGAAAAGAAGTACAACAATGTAAGAATCAAAATTGCCTCTAATTAGTAATACAAAATTCACAAAGTGAAGAAGCAAATGGTTACTATATTTTAGTATTCTTCAGCATAATGTAACACATGGCCATAATAGTATTATAAGCCAAAAAATTCATAAGTAATGCCACCTGACTAGTGGCTAAGTAAAACTATGGTGTTTTAAAGTGAGATGATCCTGGAAGTGTGTCCGCAGCATCACTTCACATTAAAGGATACAATTTGGTTCGATTAAAACTTGATGATTCTGGTATAGAGAATGGTCATGGTGACTTATGCAAAATTAAACTCTGATTTTAAGCAGTTATAACTGAAACATGGCTATTACAAAAATAATGCAAATGAAATTGAATATCAAAAATGGTTTATTCTCCTTGTTTGATGCTTATGTACTTATATGTATGTGTGTAGCTGCACATAATTAATACATTTCCCTATCTTTAGAAAGAAAGTGAATGACAAGCCCCCAACCACTTTATCATTCTATTCAGAAACCTCAACTTTTTCTCAGTTCCCCACCGTGTCTAGTTTGTTCCCACATTCTCTGTATTCCACCCCATATGACTATCTCTCAAATCTGTCCCCATTTCTCCATCACTACTGACACTACCTGTTTCAAATCTTTCCACTTGAATATCCTCTAAATAATCTTGCCTTCAGTGTATTTATGAGCTTACCTTTTTGTTCTTAGTTATGATTTCTAGAACACAACTCTAACCATATCAGTCCTTCCTTCAATGGCTCCTCACTGCCTTCAAACCAAATCCAAATTCTTTTTTTATTATTAATTTTTACTTTGTTGTGTTAGTTTCAGCTGTACAGCAAAGTATATGTGTACATATATCCACTCTTTTTTGGATTTCCTTCCCATGTAGGTCACCACAGAGCACTGAGTAGAGTTCCCTGTGCTATACATACAGTAGGTTCTCATTAGTTATCTGTTTTATACATAGTAATGTATATATGCCAATCCAAATTCTTAACATGCAAGTCACTTAAAGGCTTGGTGCTGACCTACTGATCCAGACTCATTTCTGTAGAAGACGTTTAGCAACATCTAATATTTGATTATTATAACTGGAAGGGGGTGCCACTGGCTTCTTATGGGTAGAGACCAGAGGTGCTACTAAACCTCCTACAATGCACATTCAGCCCCCCACAACAAAGAATTATCCAGCCCCAAATGTTACCTGAAGGTGTTGGGAAAGCCTGCTTCAGGACAAAAATAACGTCCTTTATGTTGAAATCCTTAGCACCTCACAGAGGGCCTGACTCTTAAAGGGGGTTTCATAAATTCATACTAAATGAATGTACATAAAGATATATGGTCGTTGTGCTATAAAAATTAAATACTGATATAGACTGGTTAAGGTTTAAAAATTAATTTTCATAATTTGTTCCCTCGTCTGTTCCTAAGCACACGATATTTCCTTGGCTTGGACACCCTGCCCACCCTCACATATTTCTAACATCCCATCAAATATTTTTTGTTCTATGTCTAAAATATATCTCAAATATGCCCATTCCTCTCTCCTCCACTGCCACCATCCTCCTTCAGGTCATAGCTATTTCTTATTCTAAATAGTCTTCTAAGTGTGTTTTTCTGTTTAAGCACCCCTTCCATCCATTTTATACAGAAGCCAGTGATCATCTGAAAAAAATAATAATATTAATTATATTACTCCTCTGCTTAGCATGTGGAAGTTTTTTTTCCATTTCACTTAAGATAATAATAATAATAATGATACCCTAATTAGATAGTGAAGACTCCACGTATTCTGTTTTTCTTTATTTCTGCCTTATCTAATTCAGCTGCATCAATGTTAGTCTTTCCAATTCTTCACATTTTGTGACCAAGCAATTGCAATTTCTTGGAATACTCGGGCATCCCCCAAATCATAAATAACTAGTATTGTTTTGTTTTGTTTTTTTTTGCGGTACGCGGGCCTCTCACTGTTGTGGCCTCTCCCATTGCGGAGCACAGGCTCCGGACGCGCAGGCTCAGCGGCCATGGCTCATGAGCCCAGCCGCTCCGCGGCATGTGGGATCTTCCCGGACCGGGGCACGAATCCGTGTCCCCTGCATCGGCAGGCGGTTTCTCAACCACTGCGCCACCAGGTAAAACCCTATCTAGTATTCTTAATATCTCCAGTCACTATTATGAAAGCGTAAAATGTTAACTCGCTAAAAAGGAAACAGTAAGTTTAGTATTATTTACAAAGAACTATAGTCTACAGTAAATATTCAAACACTGGAAAACTCCAGCGAAAGTACTACGTGGCATTTGAATACACATCATTCAGATCTCTTAGTAAGGTAAGAGCAACACACAGAATCACTTGGAAAATTGCCAAAGTAGGGATTTATTTTGCCTCCAAACTTGACATTTCTTGGAACACTTATAGGATTTGTATACAGTAAGTACATTAACTTCTTAATATGTATTTTATTTGTAAGAACAACTCACCTTTAGCCATAGACAAAGCCACAAACATACAGTATAATGTGGTAATAGTTACAACCAGGACTGACAGTAGACTGTGACCACATCTTTTCTACCTGCTACTGTCCTGGTTCCCCAAAATGTTGGCCTTAACCTTCTGCTCTATGTTGGCATTTCCTGCTTACTTATATGAATTTTTCTTACTTTTCTGATTTCCCAACTGATTGTTCTCAGGAATAAGATTCAGAAAAAAACATTTAAATTTGCTAAGAAATATAAGGAAGAAATTCCCATTTTTGGAAACTAAGCTACACAATTATTCCTTCCACAAGTCATGGTCACTAAGTTGTTCTCACAGTTTGGGGTTTTTCATGTGCTGCTCCCTCTGCCTGGAATGCCTTGCCCTTCAATCTTCATGGGACTCATTTGATTCATTCTTCAGGTCAAAGGTGGAATGTCCTTTCTTGAATGAGGGGATGTAGGAATGCCTTTCCAAGTCAGTCTCTAGTCCTAATCATTTCTTTCTTTCTATCTACCTATCTATTATCTATCTATAGCTATCTATCTATCTATCTACCTACCTATCTATATATATATCTACCTATTTATCTATCATTTATTTACCTATCTACTTATCTATCTCTATCTATCATCTATATGTGTCGCATCAAACTATAAAGGTATATATTGTATTTACTTAGGTGTTTACGCATTCAATATCTGTTTAATAGGTGACAGCCATTCAACATATTAGCCAGAAAGAATCATACCCATTCAAGCTTTGATTTCCATAAACAAAAACATGTTCTATTTTTTCTTCTTTTGGAACCACCTGAAATGTTAACTAAAATGATGTGTACTTCATGAGGGGAACACACCATGATTATTTTGTTTAATTCTATCTTTAGGTTTGAGCAGAATTCCTGGAATTTGGGAGGGTAGTGTATAAGCATTTCTTAAATGAATGGTGTATACCTGTTCATCCGCTTCTGTGATCTGGCTTTAATAAGAGGGAGAAAAATCTAATATTGTCTTTTTTATTGAAGTATAGTTGATTTTATGATGTTGGGTTAGTTTTAGGTGTACAGCAAAATTATGCAAAATTATATATATATATATATTTTTTTTTCAGATTCTTTTCCCTTATAGGTTATGCCAAAATATTGAGTATAGTTCCCTGTGCAATATAGTAGGTCCCTGTTGGTCATTTATTTTATATACAGTGGTGCGTGTATGTTAATCCCAAACTCCTAATTTATCCCTCTCCCCTCCCCTTTGGTAACCATAACTTTGCTTTCTATGTCTGTGGGTCTATTTCTGTTTTGTATACAAGTTCATTTATATAAGTTTTTTAGATTCCACATATAAACAATATCATATGATATTTGTCTAATATTGTCTTTCGAGGCCTACGGCCTGATAAAGAGTTCAGCGTTTATCAGACTTTAAATAACAATTCTTCCATTTAGGCTCAGTGGAAAGTGTTTGAAAGGACAGCAGCAGATCCCAAGTGTATTAGTTGCCTGTAACAATTCTGTAACAAATTCCCAGAAACCTAGTGGCTTAAAACAACATAAATGTGTTATCTTAGTATTCTGGAGGTCAAAAGTCTAAAATGGGTCAGCATGGTGGCGCTCCTTCTGGGGGCTCATTGTGAACAATCTTTTAAATTCCTTGACTTTTCTAGCTTCTAGAGGCTGACTGCATCCCTTGGCTCATGGCTCCTTCCTCTGTCTTCAAAGCCAGGTGTGTAAGCATCTTCAAATCTCCCTTCTTCTCTTACCTTTAATGCTATGGTAACATTTTGCTCTCTAATTCTGACCCTCCTACCTTTCTTATAAATGGATTAGGTCCCTTTGGATAATCCAGGACCATCTCTTCATTACAAGGTCCTTAACCTGATGACATCTGCAATGTCCCTCTTGCCATTTAAGTAACATATTCCCAGGTGTAGCAGATTAGGGGATTAGGGGTGAGCCATTATCCTCACTACCACATCAAATAATCCAGTTCTCCTATTTGAATGGAAAGTAATTACTCATTCACCAATTCACTCATTTAACAAATATGCAGTTCACTCAAGGAACTGCACTAGGCAAGATTCCCTTAAGGTACTGGAAGGAAAGGATGATAGGTCAGAAAACTAGGTTAACAGTTACCATATAGAATGAGAGTGATAAATGCTTTCACAGAAGAAAGGAAGGGGCTTTGGGAACAGCCAGCACCACTCCTAATAGTGTTTATTAGTGTTAATAGAGACTCTCCCCGCCCAAGAATCATAATTTACTTTAATAATCAAATTTTTTATTTTATATTCAAATGGTTAGCACAGATAAAGGTAACTATAAGTTTTACAGAACTATGTTAGTCACCAAAAAAAAGTCCTGCACATCTTTTTTTAAGACATTTTGAAACTGACCTCATTGAGTCAACTACTTAACCTAGATTTTTATTTGACTAATGTCTGTGTTTTTAAATGTTTTACTTTTAAATAAATGAGATTTTTAATGTAATTTCCACAGGAACTTTGATTGTAGTATTATTTCACTAGCATTTCACTTCAACACTCTATGTTTAATACAGAATTTGGGGTCATTTTAGCTTAAAATTTCCACAGTTGGGATGCTGAATGTAAGGCCTTGGTGTACTCCTGAATCTGTATTTAGTGCAGCATCTTTTAAGAACATCAAAATGCAAGAGCGCTGTTTAATAAAGAATTTAACCCTGCTCCAAAAGAAGTCTAGCCTTACCCTTAGCTCCTGGGAAGTTATATTTGTTTTCCTTGGGATAGCCAGATATTCATAATGTGATTCAGAGTGAAGACAGGTCACTTTTAAAAACTAAAAGACTGGGCTTCCCTGGTGGCACAGTGGTTGAGGGTCCGCCTGCCGATGCAGGGGACACGGGTTTGTGCCCCGGTCCAGGAAGATCCCACATGCTGCGGAGCAGCTAGGTCCGTGAGCCATGGCCTATGAGCCTGCGTGTCCAGAGCCTGTGCTCCGCAGCGGGAGAGGCCACAACAGTGAGAGGCCCATGTACCGCAAAAAAAAAAAAAAAAAAAAAAAAACCTAAAAGACTAACAGTGTGGTTTAGGGTGGAAGCTTTTGGTCATGCAGTATCAGTACACACGGAGACTGAGAACCATGTGGGCAAGCAATCAATCATGTCTACATGATGGTGCACCAATAAAAACTCTGAACACCATGCTTGTGTGAGCTTGGCAATACCTCACGAGTATTATCACATGCTGAAGTCAGGAAAGCAGCACAAACCAACTCCATAGGGAGAACACAAGGGAAGCTCCACATGTGATACGTCTTCAGATTTCACCCCATGCAGTTCTCTTGTGGCTGATTTTAATCTACACTTTTTCCCTTTAATTAAATATAAGTGAGTATAATAGCTTTCAGTGAGTTCTTTGAGTTTTCACTTTCCACTCTCCTCCCCAAAACACACACACACACACACACACACACACACACACACACACACACACACACACGAATAAGCCTTGGAGAACAGAATATATGTCTTTCTTGCTTACCATTTTAAACTCGCTGTCTAGCACAATATGATCTACATGGCACTCAACACATATTTTTTAAATGGATAAATGACTATTTATGCATGGTTGTTCTATTTTGATCTCAAAATAAAGTGCCATGCCTGTGTTTGTTCACCTTATAAGAATTACTATTGTCTAGAAAATACAAATATACATACACATATATAATTGCACATGGACACATTTAACCTTGGGAAAAATAAGTGAATTCACATATAATAACTTATTATTTCTGTTCTTGTTGCAGGTCCTGCTGAGATAATTTGAGTAAGAGGTTACTCTTCAAGTCAAAAGATCGTGGTTTAAATAAATCCATGGGGCCCACAGCAACAAAACAAGTAGCCTCTTTAGTTGGGAAAAAGAAAAAAACATACAGGTGATGCAATCCACAACTAAAAAACAAACAATCTCAGGACAGTAATAGTTCATTCTTACTAACTGAACTGCTTCTCTAGCTACTTCTGACTGTTAGAGCTGCAGGTTTTTAAAGGATTTTCCCCTGCAGATGTGTATAGTAGTCTATCAGAATATATTTATGTTGTATAAAATCTATATAAATCATGAATAAGAAACATGATCAAAGAAACTTAAAAGGCAATAATTTTGGCCCTTTTGACAAAATTGGAATAATATCATAACCACACAGGTAGAAAAATATTCTGAAATGAGAAAAGTGTTTGTACTTAGAAGGAGCACAAGAGATAGTTGAATTACTTCCATTTCTGAAAGTGGATTTCTTTTTATAATTCCATTGATAGTTTTAATCTTGTTTTAAAATTCATGTAAGATATTTGACATTTATGATTACACTCTAATATATGGCAATATGTATGTGTATCTTTGTATTACTAAAAATATTTTCATGTTTTATATCTCTCCCATTGAGTTTCAGCCAAAACATTTTTCAGTGTTTGCAGTCTGTCAACAATCTGTTAGGTTCCAAGGACATAAAGATGAATAAAACACAGGCGCTCTCCTCAAGGATCACAGTGTATGTGTGTGGGGGGGGGGAGGGGAAATTAGATAGGAAAATAAATGATACAGTAAAAATATATCATTTCTTCAGATTGATTTTTAACTTATTCCAGCATAACTGTTATGCAGTGTTATTATTTTCTACAATATAATTTCAAGGGATACATTAGTTTCCATTGTAAATATATAATTAGTATGACCAATCCCCTGTAACAGAACATTTATTTCTTTCTATTTTGTATGTTGCTCTATAATGTTTCAGTTAAAGAAAGATATTTATCTCAGCATTTCTCTTTCTCTATCTCTCTGGACCACTGGAGCTAGATCAGTTTAGGGAATATAGACTTTTTTGTATACAATAATAAGGTAATGAGGTGATATAATCAAGGTTAAAGTTGATGAATTAAATTACTTAGAAGGGTATAAAGCAATATTAGAGCATAAAGACTGGAGAAAGGGTGACAAATTCGGAGAATCTGACAAAAAAATAACATTAAGATAGAACAAGGCTTCCCTGGTGGCGCAGTGGTTGAGAGTCTGCCTGCCGATGCAGGGGACACGGGTTCGTGCCCTGGTCCGGGAAGATTCCACATGCCATGGAGTGGCTGGGCCCGTGAGCCATGGCCGCTGAGCCTGCGTGTCCGGAGCCTGTGCTCCGCAATGGGAGAGGCCCGCGTACCGCAAAAAAAAAAAAAAAAAAAAAGGCAAGAAGCTCTATGTAAATATAAAGAAACAAGCCAAGACATGGAAACATGTGTCCACTGACAGATGAATGGATTAAAAACTGTGATATACAGGACTTCCCTGGTGGTCCAGTGGTTAATACTCCACGTTTCCAATGCAGGGAACTTGGGTTCCATCCCTGGTCAGGGAACTAAGATCCCACATGCCGTGCAGCCAAAAATATTTTTTTTTAAATGTGATATATATATATATACATACACACACACACACACACACACACACACAGAGTGATCTTCAATGTTACTAACTGCAAAAACATTACAACTCACTGAAGGCTCAGATGATGGTTAGCATTTTTTAGCAATAAAGTATTTTTTTTAATTAAGGTATGGATTTTTTTTAGACATAATGCTATTGCATAGTTAATAGATTACAGTATGATGTAAACATAACTTATATATGCACTGGGAAACCGAAAATTTCAAATAACTCATTTTATTGCAATGGTCTGGAACTGAACTTGTGGCATTGCCAAGGTATGTCTGTACTTGCCAATTCAGAGTTTGTGGTGATTTTATAGAACATAACTACTATGAAGAATGAGAACCGAGTGTGTAGATATATATTACATACATATATATAAAATACATACATAATATATATAATACATACATATATATGTATATATGTACACTATATATGTGTATCTTATATGTACGTGTGTGTATCACGTATGTCTGAAAAGTAAGTATGGTGTACACAGGCTAATACTGGAGGCTTTATTGCTAAGTCAAGTACATGGAAATCCTATAATCAGCTTTACTATCTAGCACAGTATTAGATGTTCTCACCAATGTAACTGGTCAAAAGAAAAAAATTAGAAGTATAAATACTCAAAAGGGAGCACTAAAACATTAATGTTTGCAGATGATATGATTTAAACCTGAAATTCCACTAGACTCAACTGAAAAACTTCTACAAACAATAAATAATTCTTTCAGGTAGTGGGGTGTGAAATTAAAATGCAGAAATCAATAGCCTTCATGTATACACACAATGACCAACTGAATATATAAGGTAAAAGAAGACCTTATTTATATTAGCAACAAAAGTAAAATCAAAAGCATAGGAAAAAACAATGAAAAATGGGAAAAGTCTACTTGAGAAAAAATTTTAAACACTCTTAACAATTACAAAAGTAGAATGAAACAAGTAGAAATATATACCACAGAAACACTCAGCCTCATAAAGTTGTCATGTGCAGGATATACGGAAAAATAAATTGGCATAAATATCCAGAAAAACTTTGGAAAAAAGGAGTGACAAGGGGAAATTAAGCCTACCAGAAAACAAACATAAAATTACAAATTGAGTTATTGACTTCTAGATTAACAGACCAACAAAATAAGCCAAAGTTTCAGAAATGGACTCACATACATATAGAAATTTACTGTATCATAAAGGAAGCATTTCAGGTAGGATTGGAATTTTAAATCAATGGTATTGTGATAAATTCGGTAGTTATTTGTGAAATAATGGAGTTAATACCTCATCACACTCTAAAATGGATCAAAATTGATCAAAGACATATACATACATACATACATATAATTTTTATATTTATTTCCAGCAGCAGTGTAGAAGACATGGCTAATTTATTTATGATCATGGAGTGGAAAAGGCTATTCTAACTATGCTTCAAAATCTAGAAGTCATAAAAAATATTTACTTCTACTTTATATAATTAAGAATCTATGCCTAGCTAACCCCCATCACAATAATCAAAGGCAAAAGGTATAACAAACTGAAAAAATTAGATTCATAGTACACATAAAAAGTCTAACATACCTAACTTATAAAAAGCTCTATATATTAAAAGATAAATTCAATAGAAAATTAGTAAAACATATGCATAGACAATTGTATATGTTGAGTAATAAGTTCATCACCCCATATAGCTGGATCCTGAAGAAATAGTCTTTGATGCTAACTTAATATCATTTGTTTATATACAGGTACAGAAAGTTCACTTTAAAAGCATGTCAACTTTCATTTGCACAATGATCAGAGAATAATTTCAAAAAGGCACTCTGGGTCTTCCCGGGTGGCGCAGTGGTTGAGAGTGTCCGCCTGCTGATGCAGGGGACACGGGTTCGTCCCCCGGTGTGGGAGGACCCCACATGCCGCGGAGCTGCTGGGCCCGTGAGCCATGGCCGCTGAGCCTGTGCGTCCGGAGCCTTTCTCCGCAACGCGAGAGGCCACAGCAGTGAGAGGCCCGCGAACCGCAAAAAAAAAAAAAAAAAGCACTCTGAAATATTTGACTTCTGAAAATATTACCATTTTAAGGACATAGAATAAACAATGTTAGTGATTTTGTGTTTACATTTTAATTAATGAGAATTTTTAATTCTTCTTTCATGACATTCTTAATTTTAAATATACTATTCATCATAATAAAAACAAAAGTTTCATCAGGCACACTACCTAATTTACTCAGAAAAGCACCCTTCTGATGATTGTGGACATCTTTAAATATTAAGGGACACACAATTTTCCAAGCCACAAACAAGTGTAACCACATTATTTTTTCCATTCTCGTAACAATCCAAGTAGTCAAAAATATCATATCGCCATTGTTTCAATGAAGAAAAAGAAGACTGCAAATTCTATCTCTGTAGTGTTTAATACACATAATAATCGATGAACATTATTTTATTTTAATATAGTAGCAGCTCACTGAGAAAAAAGACCTAAACAACTTAAGTAACTGTTTATGTTTGGGTGTTCTGGGGTTTTTCATTCGGTCATTATTTTGATTAAATGATATACAGAAGTAGCACAAAATCTAGAATGTTCAGTATACTCAAAGGAATGCACATTATTAAATCTCATATTAAATCTGTGAACTTTCCTCAGAATTTGAAGCAGGCATAACTAAATTAGAGCTGCTTAATGAAATCACGTTATTATCTATCTGCCCATCTATTTATAACTTGTTTTCATAGATATTTTTATAGATATTTTTAATTTTGTGTTTCAGTAAGCATTTTAAATGTGCTAGAAATTGTGCTATAGGCTTTATTTTTTTATTCTCGTAACAATGCAACTAGTCAAAAATATCATCCCCATAATATCAGTGAAAAAACAGAGGATTATAAGTATTCATATCTGTTTTGATATGGAATAAAAATAAGAAGTCTGACATCATAGCATAATTTCTTAAACAGCAGATAATATTGTCTCCTTAAAAATACTGTCATGGATATTCATCTATAATGAATGTACTTTGTTGAACTTTTGATATAAAAACAAATGCAGCTACCTTGCATGGATATTAATTGATATAAGTATGTTACATTAGTAAAATAATTTTATCTATTTAAAGGTTAATGTTTATTTTTCTTTTAAACTCATTTTATCTTTCTGAGCCATAAGAAAGGAAAGAAGGCAGTGCTCAATACACAGGCAGGATTTAGGGCAGTGCTGTCCAATAGAATCTTCTATAATTATGGAATTGTTCTTTATCTCCACTCTCTTATATGATAGTCACTAGCCACATGGGAAGAATGGGTGAAGGTGGTCCAAGAGTGTAAACCTCCACTTATAAGATAAATAAGTTCTGGGGAAGTAATGTACAGCATGGTGACTATAAGGTACTGTATACTTGAAAGTTGCTAAGAGAATAGATCTTAAATGTTCTCACCACACACACACACACACACACACACACACACACACACACACATACACACACACTCAGACACAGACACAAGTTAACTCTGTGAAGTGACGGATGTGTTAACTAACCTTGTTTTGGTAGTCATTTCACTAAATCATCAAGTTGTAAACATTACGCTTATAAAATGTTATTTATCAATCATATCTCAGTAAACCTGAAAGAATGTGTTAAATATTATTTTATTGTTTTGACTTTTTAAAAGGAACTAATATAAGTGAAGAACTGAATTTTTAATTTTAATTTTCAATAGCCATATACGACCAATGGATGATGTATTGGACAGTGCACTTCTAAAGTTTATGCCAAACTACTACCCCGTACATGGTAGACCTCCTGTCAACCTACATCCAAGTATGTCTCTAATATGCCCATTTTTTTTTTCATCTTTCAAACCACGATAGCAACAAAGGGTACAATTTCTTTCAAATTAGTACACCTGGTCTACTCCCTGAAGTCCATTCTCCAGACAGCAATAAAAGTAAATCTTCTAAAAAAAAAAAAAACAAATTAACATAATACTTAATGGTGAAAGATTGAGAGTTTTTTCCCTAAAATCAGGCACAAGACAAGGATGCCCACATTCACCACTTCTATTTAACACAGTACTAGAGTTTCTAGTCAGAGCACTTGGTGTTGAAAAAGAAAGAAATAGCATTCAAACTGGAAAGGAAGATGGAAAACTATCTCTGCAGATAAAATGATCTTATAAAAAGAAAAACCTAATGAATACACACACACACACACACACACACACACACACTGTTAAAGCTAGTAAACAAATTCAGTAAAGTACAGGACTCAAAATCAACACAGAAAAATTTGTTGTATATAAATACACTAGCAATGAATAAGCCAGAAACTGTATTAAAAGAACAATCCTATTTACAATAATATTAAAAAGAATAAAATTACTTAGAAATAAATTTAGCCAAGGAGGTACAAGACCTGTATACTGAAAAGTAAAAAGTATTTCTAAAGAAATTAAAGAAGACCTAATAAACGGAAAGACATCCCATATTCATGGATTGGAAGAATTAATATTGTTAAGATGACAACATTACCCAGAGCAATTTAGAGATTCAATGCATCCCTATGAAAATATCAACAGCATTTTTGAAGAAATGTAAAAATCCATTTTTAAATTCATGTGAAATCTCAGGGGAGCTGAATAGGCAAAGCAATCTTAAAAAATGAATAACAAGGTTCGAAGACTCATACTTCCTGATTTCAAAATTTACCACAAATCCACAATAATTAAAATATTATAGTACATGGAATAGATGTAGAGACCCGTGGAATAACATTTAGAGCCTAGAGATAAACTCTTACAACTATGGTCAACTAATTTTCCACAAGGATGCTGAGACCATTCAATGGAAAGGAACAGTATCTTCACAAACAATGCTGAGAAAATTGTATATCCACATGCAAAAGAGTGAAGTTGGAACTTTACCTTACACCAGATACATAAATTAACTCAAAATGTATCAAAGATATAAATAGTAGAGCTAACACTATAAAACTCTTGGAAGAAAACATAGGGGCAAATCTTTATCATCTTGGACTTGGCAATGGTTTTTAAATATGACTCCAAAAGCACAGCAGAAACAACAAGAAAGAGATATATTGGACTTCATCAGAACTAAAAACATGTATGGATCAAAGAATGCTATGAAGAAAGTGAAAAAACACAGAATAGGAAAATGTATTTGCAAATTATATTTCTGAAAAGTGTTTAATATTAAAAATATTTTTAAAGTTTACAACTCAACAACAAAAAGAGAAACAACTCAAGTTTTTAAATGGGCCAAGGACATGAATAGACATTTCTCCAAAGAAGATTTACAAAATGGCCAATAAGCACACTAAAAGATACTCAACAGCATTACTCATTTGGGAAATGCAAATCAAAGCACAAATCAATAACAGGATGGTTATAATGAAAAAAGAGAGAGAACAAAATGGAGAGAGAGGGAGGGAGGAAGGGAGGGGAAGGAAGGAAGGAAGGAAGGAAAGAAGGAAATAACAAGTGTTTGCCAGGATGTGGAGAAACTGGAACCCTTGTACGTCGCTGGTGGGAATGTAAAATGTTGCAGCTGCTATAGAAAAGAGCTTTGCAGTTCCTCAAAACTGTATACATAGATTTACCATAGGACCCAGCAATTCAACTCCTAGGTACCTAAAATATTGGAAACAAGAACTCATACAGATGACTGTACATCAATGTTTATTGCAGCATTATTCACAGTAGCCAAAAGATGGAAATAATTCAAGTATCCATCAACAGATGAATAGATAAACAAAATGTGGTATATACATGTAATGGCTATTTTTCAGCCTCACAAAGGAATAAAGTTCTGGTACATGCTACAACATGGATAAACCTTAAAAACTGTATGCTGAGTGAAATAAGCCAGACACAAAAAGAAAAATACTTGTATGATTCATATAAAAATATTTATATGAAATATCTAAAGTAGGCAAATTTATAGAGACAGAAAGTATATTAGAGGTTACCACGGCCTGGGAGTGGGGTGGAATTGGGAGTTATTAGTTAATGGGTACAGAGTTTCTGTTTGGGTTGATAAAAATTTTTCAAAACAGGTAGTAGTGGTGATGGTTGCACAGCACTGTGAATTTAATTAATACCACTGAATTTTATACTTAAACATTGTTAAAATGGCAAATTTTGTTATGCATATGTATTTTACCACAATTGAAAAAGGGGTAGAGTAACAATAAAATTCCAAGGCATATTTAAAAGAAACTCTCGAATCATATCATTCTATCACCCAAAAGTCCTCCAACAGATGATCATCATTTAAAAAATAAAATCAGGGCTTCCCTGGTGGCGCAGTGGTTGGGAGTCCGCCTGCCAATGCAGGGGACGCTGGTCCGTGCCGCAGTCCGGGAAGATCCCACGTGCCGCAGAGCGTATGGGCCCGTGAGCCATGTCCGCTGAGCCTGCGCGTCTGGAGCTTGTGCTCCGCAACGGGAGAGGCCACAACAGTGAGAGGCCCACGTACCGCAAAAAAAACAATAAAATCAGAATTCCGTACCTAGGCTTTCAAGCCTCTATGTATTTTGGCTCTTGTCTACTTCTCCAATGTGAAGCCACAAGATGGTCTTTTACCTGTTTCCTGAACATATTAAGCTTTTATCCACATTAGGACCTTTACATCAGATTTTTTCTGTCAACAAAGCCTAGAGTATATTTATGCAATGCACACATGTTGGCTTTCTCTATAAATTCAATTTTCTTGCTGTTGAGAAGGGA